>NC_085844.1:138440418-138763856 GCF_035594765.1 Anolis carolinensis
TGTCCAATCTGAAGTTGTGGACCAGAGGGATAGAACACTCATTTTACTTCTCTGCTGGCAGCAATGTTCAGTGGTTCCATATAGTAAACTTTAAGTATAACTACAATGAGAAGTAGCAAAGGCCTTCTTGACCCGCTGTTATTGCTAAGCCAGTGAGTAATTTGATATCTCACTTTGATAGGGGTGCCTGGTTGAATGTAGGACAGGGCTCTAGTATTTTTAATAGTTCAGAAATAAAATATTTCAGTGTGGTGCATCCCTTATAGAAACATAGCTGGATACTTCTATGTCCCTTCCTACTACTCACTAGCAGTAAACAACTTTGAGGGGTTGGGATGCATCAAATAAAATGTGGAGTTGGGATAGGGGAAGAAATATTGTGTAGGCCATCTGGCAGAACTTTATGCTACATTTTCCTGCTTCTGTTTCTGTTAATTGTTCAAGATACAGGAGTCCTGCCAATTTCACAATAATATGCTGTACCTGTTCTAATTTAAGTAAGTACCTTGTGTACTATCAATGTTCAAATAATTACTGTCAGGAATGCAAAAGTGCACTCAAAATCAAACACTGCTGAATTTGAAATATAATTGAATGCTAGTTGTCAAATACAGTTTACTAAAGACGGATTTTTGTGCGAATAACCACTACCTTTGAACACCATGGCCTAACTCCTATACTTGCAAGATACTCCATTTGGACAGAAAAAATGAAATGCAAAGATACAGAATGGGCGACGCCTGGTTCGACAGCAGTACGTGTGAAAAACATATTGGAGTCCTCGTGGACAAGTTAAACATGAGCCTGCAATGTGATGCGGTGGTGAAAAAAGCCAATGGGAATTTGGCCTGCATAAATAGGGGTATAGGTCTAGATCCAGGGAAGTAATGCTACCCCTCTATTTTGCCTTGGTCAGACCATACCTGGAATACAGTTTCCAGTTCTGGGCACCACAATTGACAAGCCAGAAAAGGGTGACTAAAATGAAATCACATTATCTCATCCTAAAAGGAATGCAATGGCAAAACTCCTCTGGTCAAAAACAACCCCCCTGTGATAAGTGTGCCTTATGTCAGAAATGGGGGGAAGGTGCGCACCGATGCTGTGTTGAACATTATGGGGTTTACTTCTGAGCCGGCATATAGAAAATTGTATTATATGTTGCATTACCTACACATATATTTCTGCAAAGAAGGAAAAAGCTAAGCTGTGGCCTAAAAGTTGTTTCTAATACTTATTTAAATATACAGTGGCATCTGTAATAAAATGTTGCACCATGTCTTTAAGAAGCAGAGCAATCCAGTGCAGGCAGATTTCAAAAGGGTGGGAAAGGAAAATTATACCTTTTAAAACTTCTCCACCCTGAACAGCTCCACCTGTTTTCTATATATAGATGTCCTTCACCTGAGCAACCATCCTCTTCCCACCTATATTATGGGAAGAGGATGTTTCTGAAGCAGTGATTCCCAACCTGTGGTCCGTGGACCTCCAGTGGTCCCCAAGAACCCTCTTTTAGTGTCTAGTCAATGAGGATATTGGGAGGAAAGAGGCTGACTATGCATGAAAGGCATGACAACAAGCCTCCTGACTGCTGCTTCTCTTCCTCCCTCTGAAGTGAAGCCGTTCCGTGTGGTGCCTGGAAACGGGAACACCTTGATGTCTTCATTTTTAGACCTGTTCCTGGGATTATTTGGGGTGCTGAAGAAAACTATTGGATAACCCACATCAGCTCTAGATTATTAAATATGGTTTTCTGTGGGCAAGCAGATGGCAACTACTGGATAGCATATGTTCTGTATCAGAAATTAGAGCTGATGTGGTCTGTGCAATGCAATTTTCTGACTCGGCACCCTAAATAACAAAACTGGATCTAAAGTTGATCAAAAACTGATTTGTAATCCTTTTGGTAATAATGTTGGAGAGTGGTCCCTGGAAAAAAAACAAAACAAAAAAACAGTTGGGAACCACTGTTCTGAAGTGTGGCAAAATGAAAAAAAATATGATTTGTTTTCCTGAAACATCTTTAATGCAGTGAGCTAGAACTGGTTCAATTTTTTTTTTATTAAAACACTTCAATTAATGTGTCCACCAAATACTCACTATGAGTACATACCTGTCATGCAGTTTGCCCAGTGCCCTTCTGAATATCCATAGGTAAGTCTTAAACCCAGAATTTCCAGGAAGAAGATACATTTTGCCTCTTGGCCATTGTGAATAAAATACTCAGCAGCTCTCTGTTAAATATAGATTGTTTTAATCATTAGTCAGGCATGATAAATGAACTAGACCTTTTTTTCTGGCTCAGTTCCTAGATTTTTAACAGCAACCTGACACATCATCTGAAGTTTAGCAGATGATGTTTTTTCTGGCAGCGATGTAAGTGTTGTGGAAAACATCATTTGTGAAATTTCTGAGCAGAGGTTGCCATTAAGTGCACAACAGCAGGGCTGGTGAGAAGTTGACTGCTCTTGCGGCAACTGCTTCCACCTATTAAAAGCAAACCATTTCTTTAAGTGTCATCTCAACTCGCAACCTGTGTGGCCAGACCTGTCCAGCAGCTCTGTTGCTGAGTTCAGTATTTTCCCCCAGCTTTTGATAAAGGAAAGCTTAATGGGAAGGGAGACATGTGGGGAAGAAAGAGCTGCAATGTGTTGAACTGGAGCAAGAAAGAGTGGACCTTTTTGTGTGTGTAATGGAAACTTGGCAGAAAGCTCCACTAACTTTTTGCTGAAAGGGACTGAGCCATGAGCTGTGCTACATACAATGGGCACCCTGCTGTTCTCTCCATGCTTGCAGTCCTGCCAGATGTTACTGGCGCATGAACATGCACTCCCAGCTTAATCAGAGCAACATGCAAGTTTCCAGGATGAACAGGCTCTGGCTGGAGGGGAAAATATCCCTTGGAGAGGTGCCATGTGTTTTTGTTGAAGCTGCCAACCCAGAGTTTCCCTTACCAGCATCTCTTTTAAAGCAACACAGAGAATGAGGATACTGTGTAAATCACAAGGCAACAATAGTTCACCATTGGTGCATATTTAGTATCGTGCTCCTTTCCTTGCAAAACTTCATAATACTCTTCCAGCAACTTGGATTATTAGGACCTCATCACATTGATCTTTGGTGCCATCCTAGGGCACTTGCAAGACAGAGCCATGGCCGAGCCCATCACATGACACAGGGCTACTTCCGGCGGGGCTCTGTCCTGGTTCTGTCCCAGAAGTGTCGTAGGATGGAGCCAAGAGAACACAGGAGGCTTCTTGTGTTCTTATTAGAAAACTCTGGAAAGTTGGGAGGGGGGGGGGGAAGCCGGGTGACAACGTTTCCACCCGTGTGATGGTGAACGGGGCAGTGGGCGATGTGGGGCAATGGTTTTCCCTGCTACCCACCAGATTTACCCCGGTGCTCCACAGACGTCCCCACTTTCCTCTGGCTTAAGTTGCTTAATGTGATGAGGTTCTTTGTTTGATTCACCGAAGTCTTCAAGTTAAAGCTACCCAGCACTCAGAACAGGTAATTTGGGCCTTGAGTGCAGCATTAGATTTTTTTAATGTGTTGATTCGCCATTCAATAAGTCATTGGAAGAGTCTAGTCTAGTTGGAACTAACCAAAGGATGCTATCCATTGTGTCAACCTAGTCTGCTTGAAGCCATAATCACCAATATCCTTAAGGATATTCAGAGCCATAGAGCATCCCTACAGCTTCCTAAAGGAGCAGTCTTCCTTCTTCATGGCAAAGGAAGGAACTGGCAGCCCTGTGCCTTGAACTGACTATAAAAATAGGTACTGGTTAGAGAAGCAATCATCAGACATCCTACTTATATTTAAACTAATTAAAACTAATTGATGAGTTTCAGATACACATGCCTAGTGAGCACCTAGTATGCATGTAGATTATCAGATTCCTGGAGCCCCCAGTGGTGCAGTGGGTTAAACCCTTATGCCGGCAGGACTGCTGACTGACAGGTTGGCAGTTCGAATCCAGGGAGAGTGGGTGAGCTCGCTCGGTGAGCTCCAGCTCCCCATGTGGGGACATGAGAGAAGCCTCCCACAAGGATGGTAAAACATCAAACATCCAGGCATCCCCTGGGCAATATCCTTGCAGACAGCCAATTCTCTCACACCAGAAGCAACCTGCAGTTTCTCAAGTCTCTCCTGGCATGAAAAAAAATCAGATTCCTGGGTGTCATGGTGTTAGAGCTCTGGGTCCCATATACAGACACAGATGGAAGGTAATTATAGAGAACAAAAGAATAAACCTACAACGGCTGGGTTAGGCGGTTTTATTTTGTCCTGCATTGTGCTTTCAACAGCCAGATGCCTCCAGAAGCTTTTTGATACTTTTTTTTCTTTAGTATGTTGTTGTAGCTATTGATTTTGTTTACATTTTATTTGAAAATTGGAGCTGAGTTGACACTGAGGAAAGCAAAATCCATGTGCTTCTGTTATATGCATAAAAACGGATCATGTAGATCAGTAACCATTTGTGTGTTGTACATACATGGTCCAAGGTTCAACCCTTAATACGTATTTCTGTTTAAAGCAGTGGTTCTCAACCAATGGCTTCCCAGATGTTTTGGCCGTCAAGAAATCCTCACAGCTGGTAAACTGGCTGGGATTTCTGGGAGTTGTAGACCAAAACACCTGGGGACCCACAAGTTGAGAACCACTGGCTTAAAGGGATTCAAGATAGCTTGTAGGAAAAGAGTTTTGGAAGATGTTAGGAAGTCTTTTAAAAAATTTCACAGCCTGCCTAGAAGAAACACAGACTCACTATACTTTTCTAGCTTTTCAGAATCTATGCCGTCTCCTTAGCCTTCAATTTCTTTCTCCTCTGTTTGTCCTATCCATATACGGTACTGAATTGCAGAACATGTTTCTAAACAGACTATTAAAAGGGAGTTGATGGTTTCAAGAAATTCCAGGGCCAGCAACATTTCATACATCAAGCTGACATACCTATCAGCAATCTTCCCTGCCTGCAGTGCAAATCATTTGGAGCAGTGGTTCTCAACCTGTGGGTCCCCAGGTGTTTTCGCCTTCAAGAAATCCTAACAGCTAGTAAACTGGCTGGGATTTCTGGCAGTTGTAGACCAAAACACCTGGGGACCCACAGGTTGAGAACCACTGATTTGGAGAGAGTAGAGGTGATTGTTCAGTAGGACATCCCAGGTTCATTCACTGAGGGCCCTTCCAGACAGGCCCTGTATCCCAGGATCTGATCCCAGGTTTTCTGCTTTAAACTGGATTATATGAGTCCCCACTGCCAGATAACCCGGGATCAGATCTTGGGATATAGAGCCTGTCTAGAACGGTCCTAATAGTCAATATCCCACTCCTTTTTCCTTTAGACTGTGGTTCATAGCATTTCTTGGTTGGATTTTACATATCAGATTATGCAGTAGTTCATTGAGAACTAGAAATTCTGACCTCAAATTTATTTGGTGCTATCTGTTGTTAAGATCCTGTTTTGCCTCTCCTCAGCATTATTCACAACAAATTTTCATGGGAATCTACAACAGTGGTGGGAAGAACCCCCTAAATTTTGAAAAGTGGTGGCATAAGGACAAGGATATGAGCACATAGTGACTTTCTGACCATTCTTCCCTTTCTACATCCCTTTTTCACCTGACTCCATTTCTAAAACATGCGGCTACACTTACCGTAGTCTTCTTAGGCGATCCCTCATTGTCCGAGTATGATGGCCCTCTAAGTGTAGTGTCTTGGCAGTGGGTACGTAGATGACTGTGGAGGCCTATTCTTGACCCACATGTTCTTCCACAGTGGGGGCATTGGTTTCCAGGTGGAAGGTGATCCTGGTCAGGGTTGATGTGCCTTCCTCTTGGCACGCTTCTCCCTTTCGCCCTCCATTCGAGCCTCTTCAAATTCCATAGCACTGTTGGTCACAGCTGACCTCTAGTTAGAGCTCAAGGGCCAGGGCTTCCCATTTCTCAATGTCTATACCATCGTTTTTAAGGTTAGCTTTCAGCCCATCTTTAAATCTCTTTTCCTATCCAACAACATTCTGTTCTTGAGTTAGGAGTATAGTATCTGCTTTGGGAGATGATGATCAGGCATTCGGACAACGTGGCCAGTCCAGTGGAGTTGATGGCGTAGGAGCATCGCTTCAATGCTGGTGGTCTTTGCTTCTTCCAGCATTAAACATTTGCCGCATGTCTTCCCAAGAGATTTGCAGGATTTTTCAGAGGCAACGCTGGTGGAATCATTCCAGGACTTACTGCAGTAGTATTTAATACTTACTGTAGTAGTATTTAATACATTGGTAGAATCCATTGCTTACATCCGCCTATGAATTACTGTTTCCTTTCACCCTGTAATATTTGTTTGGTTCTTTTTCTCTCTAGTTTATGATATTCTGAACTCTGCTTTGGAAACCAGTGACAAATGGGTTGGACGAAGGCTACAGCAGGAAGCCGAGGAGAATGTCACAGATAACCCTGAAGCAACAGGGCATCTTTATTTCAAAAACTGCACTGAACCAGGTAGGTTTGCCTTTCACTTCTTCCTGTAGTTAGAGATGTGTTTGCCAAGCTATAGAGTATTAGCGAGTGTGTATAGCGGAACCAGCAGCGTCCAGTTAACACCATGTGCAAAAGACTCACACCAGGCAGAGGAATTGAAAGAACAAAGGAACTTTACTCTTGCTTGTTGAGTTGAAATATGAAACAGTTCTGCAATCGTACAATGTCCATGTAGTTGCATAAGATCAATAACTAATCAATCAGCATTCAATATATCCAGCATAGCATATTTAAACTGCTACTTGACCGTAGCTGGAGAGCCTGTCTTTTCTGTGCTCTCCCTGGAAGCCCAGATTCCCAACTGACAAACCCAGCCATCTGCCAGCAAACCGATACATTGTTTGAGGCATGGCTTGCCTCTGCAAAAGCTCAGCTACCTTTTTGCAGAGATCTTTTGCAAGCAACTTTGAAAGGATTTCTTTACACACACACACACATAGCAATTTGGCGCAATACTCCTCCTTGTGTAAAGAAATCTTTATAACTGAAATTCAAAAATTCCCAGGTCTCTCTGGATCTGACTATGCTTTTGGGCCCCAAGTGGCTTCGTTAGAATGTCTGCTAAGTTCTTAGCTGTTTCACAATATGTCAGTGAGATTTTACCATCCTTCACTGCATCTCTAACACAATTATACTTTATATCTACATGTTTGCTCCTCTGTTTTACTCTTGCCTGAGTAGCCATCAAAATACATGTTTGGTTGTCCTCAAAAATATTAGTTGGTTCCTCCACCGGAATCAGCAGGTCTTTCAAAAGCTGCTTTAGGACACATGACTCTGTATAAGCCTGAGACAGAGCACCAAATTTGGCTTCACTCGAACTCAGAGCCACAAAACTTTGCTTTTTAGATCTCCAGTCTATGACTGCGCCACTTAGTATGAACAACATTCCTGTTGTTGATTTTCTATCGGGGCTGTTTCCAAAATCACTATCTACATAGCCTTCTAAAATTAAAGAATCACCAGGATTCAAAACTAAACAGAAATTCTCGGTCTCTTTCAAATATCTTAATAACCGTTTGAGACCGTTCCATGCTGCTGTGGTCGGATTACTTACATACCTGCTTAAGAAATTTACACAAAAAGCAACATCAACACGTGTGTAATAACTTATGTACAGTAACTGACCAATTACACTTCTGTATAAATCCTTCTGTTGAAGTGGTTCAGCATTCTCAACTTCGTTTTGAAATCCCAAAATCATAGGTGACTGGACACCCTTGCATTCTTCCATTCTCATGGCTTTTAACACATGCAGTATCTTTCCTTTCTGACTTAGCACAAAACCTCCTTGCTCAGTCCTCATGATATGCAACCCCAGGAAATACTGCATTGGCCCAAGATCTTTTATCTGGAACTTTTGCTTTAACTCATCAGCAAAATGATTGACCTCTTTATCAGTCTTCGCAATAAAACATAGGTCATCTACATAAACTAACAGAACTTGAGTCTAACATGTCCAATTCTCAATTTTTCAGGAATCTTCCTAACTCTTGTGGATCTCCTGAGTTCTGTGTCTTTACTTGTGCCTTCCCCAGGATCTTCTTGGTCATTCTCTACCTGATCCTCATCTGACTCGGATTTCTTAAATTCTCTAGTTTCTTGACCCTTTATGTGTTGAGGAGAAATAGGAGTTGCTGCACTAGCACTTTCCTCCGAGGCTTGTATTTTCCCTAGAGTTCCCTCATTTAACATTGGGAGAAACACCTCATGGTTAGCATGTATTTTGTCCCAACTTTGAGGACAGGCAAAATTTGCAGACCTGGAAATCACTATAGATCCATCCCTGTCTAAGAATCTCCATGCCTTTGCTCCTTGAGCATATCCCACCATGACTAGCTTCCTCGACTTCTCCTGCCACTTTCTCCTAATTGCTTTGGGCACTAAAACCCACGCTTGTGTCCCAAATGCTCTCAAATGTCCTAAGGGTGGCTTCTTGCCATACAACAGAAAATATGGGGTGTTTTGAACAGGTTCAGACCATATTCTATTTATCAAATAATTGGCTGTCATCATTGCCTCGCCCCACAAATTACTGGGAAGTCCAGAATCTTTTAAAAGAGAGTCCTTAACCGTTTGGATTTTCCTCACAAACCTCTCTATTTTACCATTCTCAGCACTTTGGTATGGTCACGTTTTCCTATGTTTGATTCCTTGACTTTGCAAGAATCTTTGCAAACTGTGTGATGTAAATTCACCCCCCCCCCCCCCCCGGTCTGTCTGCAAGGCCTTTACATCAACTCTGAACTGTCTTTTCACATAAGCAACCCAGTTCTTAAAAATTTCAAAAACTTCACTCTTATTCTTTAACAAAAAGCTCCATGCAAAATTAGAATGGTCATCAAGAATACACAAACAATAAAATGCCCCTCCTTTGCTAGGATGGAATGGACCTATCAAATCTGCATGCACTAACTGAAAAGGCTTCTCTGAATTCCTCAAGCTTTTCTTACTTACTGGTGCAGACTGTGCTTTTGTACCTTTGCAAACTGTACAATCTAGAAAAAGTTTGCAGTCTTCCAATTTCAGACCTTCACTGTACTCCTGCATCTTGTACAGCACTTTAAAACTTGGATGCCCTAGAACTCTATGTAATTCATGGATGCACCTGTGATGCAATGGAGTATTCTTGCTCACTAAGCTTACATTACTTGCATCCTTTGGATCTAGCACATACATACCTTTCTTTATTGACCCTGTTCCATACAGTTTAGTCCCTTTCAGGATTTTAACCTTACCTCCCGAAAATAAGACATCAAACCCCTCACTATCCAGTTTCGCCACTGATATGAGATTAAAATCAATTTCTGGAACATAATACACATTTTGCAAGGTTTCTCCCAAACCCTCTACAAAAACTTCTCCCTTTCGCTGAACCGGGTAGTGTTTCCCATCAGCAAGTGTCACACTAAAGCCATTCTGCTTACTAAATGTTCTAAATAAAGTCTTGTCATTAACAATATGTTGTGAACACCCTGAGTCAATTTGAAAGTCCCCTTTCATTTCTGGGCTTGTGCTGGCTTGAACAACCCTTACGTGCGCAGGATCCTTCCTCTGATGAAGCTGCTCCTCCTTCGGCTTGACCCGTAGTCTTCGACAGTCCTTCTTCAAGTGCTTCGGAGATTGCAAATAAAACACCTTCTCACGGCACAAACTGTCTCTCTTTCTTGCTCCGCTGTCTCCCCAGCTGGCTGCCTTTGTTGGACCCGACTGGTCACTCTCGTGGTCTCCAAAAGCCGATCCTTTCTTCTTTGCCAATCCGCAAGAAGACGAGAAGAAATGTACTGCAGGTTCAGCTGCGCTTGTGGGAGTGATTCTAAGGATTTCACAATTCCATCAAAAGAATCGTCCATGGAGGATAACAAAATAAAGCACTTATTTGCTTCTGTGAGCATGAAGCCTCTTTGCGCCAGCTCCACAAATAAGCTTTGCAATGTCTGCAGGTGGTCTCTCAGCTCCTTTCCTCTCTGGAGACGCTTCCTGTACAGCCTCCTGGCTAGTACAGCCACTGTTACTGCAGAGTCCGAGACATGCACTTTCTTCAGCCGTTCCCAAATGGCATGTGCAGTGGGCAAACTGCTGACATGGATGAGTTGGTCATCGTCCACTCCGATTATGAGACTTGCTTTGGCCTTGTCCAATGCCCTATGCTGCTCCGCTGATGGTTCCTGTGGTGGTGGGTTCATGACATAGTCCCACAGAGATTCCCTCCTCAGCTAACTCTCTATGCGAATCTTCCACACGGAGTAGTTCCCGCCATTCAACCTGGCGATAGGGAATGCTGCAATGTTCACTCCTGGATCCATTCTTCCAGAGTCCAGACTTACAGAAAAGTAAAGTCCAAAAATTGATTCCTCTCCTAAAGTCTTTGCAAAAATAATGGGTTAAACTGGTTTGTACTGGGCTATACTGGGCCCATAACCTGTTAGCGAGTGTGTATAGCGGAACCAGCAGCGTCCAGTTAACACCATGTGCAAAAGACTCACACCAGGCAGAGGAATTGAAAGAACAAAGGAACTTTACTCTTGCTTGTTGAGTTGAAATATGAAACAGTTCTGCAATCGTACAATGTCCATGTAGTTGCATAAGATCAATAACTAATCAATCAGCATTCAATATATCCAGCATAGCATATTTAAACTGCTACTTGACCGTAGCTGGAGAGCCTGTCTTTTCTGTGCTCTCCCTGGAAGCCCAGATTCCCAACTGACAAACCCAGCCATCTGCCAGCAAACCGATACATTGTTTGAGGCATGGCTTGCCTCTGCAAAAGCTCAGCTACCTTTTTGCAGAGATCTTTTGCAAGCAACTTTGCAAGGATTTCTTTACACACACACACATAGCAATTTGGCGCAATATAGAGTTCTAGAGCGGCAGAACCATAGCTCTTCTGCATTTTGTCTTTTTATTTTTTACTATTAATATTAAATTGTGTGTTTGAAATGTGAATGTTGGTCGTTCTTTGAACTCAAGGTGATGGGGCTGGTAGAGCTGCATATTTTCCAGTTGTGTGTAATGGAGTTGAATATATCAAAGATGTTTTACCAGTTTTTATTGGAAATATGTCATTACACAGGTGGCTTTTATTATATGAAAATTAGATGAATGCTCCAGAATTAAGAGGCAGCATAAATACATTTGAGAAAAGGGATGGATTCGGAAACAAGTTTAAAAAATCTTTCTTAAAATAGCGCTATTTCTTTTTATTTTAATTTGAATTAAAGCCCCTAATTCTGTTGCGCAGTTGCTAAAATAATTCTTGTGCATAAAACATGATGGCAGAATTCTCCCCCTGCCCGCATATGCACAGTCATGAATCATATTTGCTGAGCCTGAAGTTAAATTGTGACAATGAAACCAAAGGTCAGGACTTAAATCAATGTTTTTCTTTTTCCCAGAGAGAAAAATAGAAGTCCCTCACAGTCAGGGAAGCAGCAAAGGTTTTTCTGTAGTTGTCATTTTAGAATTATAAAGGTCAAAGGCTCAAGGGGAGGCTTAAGTGCATTTCATACTTCGGCATTATGCATCTAATTTCTTCTTTAATCCTTAATAACATTGCTGAGGCAGTTGATTGATCAGTCCCTAGTTTTTGCTTTCCAAAGTTGAACTGTGTGGGTTTTTAACATTTTGAATCACCTTTCCAGAAGAGTATTCTTTCTGACAAACTCATTACACAAATATCTGTAGGAATCTTTTCTTCTCTCTGAATTCTACATTTTGGGTTTCCTTGAAGTATAGTTTTCATGAAAAAATATCTGTACAGTTTACACTATCTAATATGCTTTTTGTTCCTGGGTTATAAAAGTCATTTTCTAATTGGGTCTATCATAAAAAAACAGGGAAATAGTGCATTAAACTGCTAAAACTTTTTTTGATGTCTGCACACTCATTTAGGAAAATTATAAATAAATAGTTGTTTGCGAATCCGTTTTCCTTTGTTACATCTGTTCTTTCATTACCTTCGGGAGCACGTAACAGGAAGCCCCTTCCTGGTATCAGCTCGACATGAAAGTAAGTGGGAGTTGATCCTGTATCCTTGCCTGATTTTTGTGAACAGCCTCTTTGCTTTGGAAAAATTGCTTTGGAAAGATTGTGTGTGTGTGACCTACAGGCCCAGAAAGCATGTGCGCCTGCCTGCAGCCGAGCGCCTCCTCTAGAGTAAGAAACAGAACTTGCCTCCCTGGAGAGTGTTTGTGTGGCGTCCAGGCCCAGAAAGTGTGTGTGCCTGCCTTCAACCGAGCACCTTTCCTCTACAGTAGAGAAACAGATAAGAAGCCTCCTTAAAGTGCGCACCTGTCCTCAGCTGAGTGCCTCTCCTCTAGAGTAGAAACAGCTTAAATTCTTACGATGGGAAGGGGAGCCTGGGGAGCCTTCCCCCCCATAATAGGCCAATAGAAAACTGATCTTTCAGCACCCCAGAGTGAAAACAGGTATTTCCCCTGCTGATTTCGGGAGGCTCTCAAAAAGATTGGGGCCCCCACCAAAAGCCGAGACACAAAACTGGTTAAGGTTTACCTGGATTGCACAATCTACAAAGTAGGTGCAGAGACTGAAGGAAATAATAGCACTTACTTCAGCTACAAAAATGAAGTTTTGTAGTATAACAACTACTTTCAATTAAACAAGAAAGAACACTTTCAAACCAGGAACAGAAAACTGTTATTAAGCAGAAAAGAAATGTTTGATTTGATTGTGATCACAATTTAAACAGGCACAATCTCATTGTCTATTTATATAAAATGTTTCTGTCAAGGTTTCTGTCAATTGTAGCTCACTGGGTCCCCTTCCACACAGCTGAATAAAATCCCACACTATCTGCTTTGAACTGGAATATATGGCAGTGTGGACTCAGGAAATTTTCTGCCTTGATATTCTGGCCTATATAGTTGTGTGGAAGGCCCCTGGATGTTGTTAGTTTGGAGCTCCTCTCAGCCTAAACAAACATAGCCAATTATTCTATCTGTGTTGCAACTAAAACATGTCTAGAACAATGGTTCTCAAGATGGTTTTGACTTCAGCTCCCAGAACCCATCTCTATTGGTCATTATGATGGAGACTACTAGTAGATCAAGTACAAAACCTTTGGAAGATCTAAGTTTGAAGACTCCTGATCAAGAGGTCACAGTTGTCTGACCCTTGTTTAATACCCTGTCTTCCCTTACCAAGCCCAAGGCAGATCTCTAGTGGAAGCCTTCATTGAAATGAAGAAGGCTTATGAAGACTATTGAATCCTTTTGTATTGTTCCCTAGATTACTGTGTTCTTTCCTGTGCCTTTGGTAGGTCCAGCATTTGCATTTTTCCATTTCCCTGGGAATTGCCAAATCATTGAATTCCGAGGTTTTGATTTGCTACCCTGTGTTGTTCTGTGTCTTCTCAGACTTGTTTAATGGCTGTGTTGTTTAACTGTGTTTGTGGTGAAATACACAATTGCAATCCCAGCCTGTCTGGTATGTACAGTGTTCCCTCACTTATTGCGGGGGTTACATTCCAGGACCACCTACGATAAGTGGAAATCCGCGAAGTAGGGGCACTATTTTTATTTTAATATCTAAACATTATTTTAATAGTTAAGTGGCCACGCTGGGAAACGTGGAGGATTCGGAAGAGGGACTTGGAAGTCCCGTCCCCTCTTCTAAGTCCTCCACGTTTCCCAGCGTGGCCAGCTGGAGCGGTGGCAGAAAAAGGAGCCTGGCCGCCTCTCCCAAGCTCCTCTGCTGCCGCCCACCCCCACTCTCTCACACTTTCACCCACCCTCTCTTGCTCTCTCACTTACTGGGCAGAGCGGTGTCTTCTTCCCTGGCTGCAGGAGCAGAGGCAGCCAGAGCAACATGGCAGGCATCAAGCAAAGGGCCCGTTGGCGCTGGTAAGAAAGGCTTCACTCTCCCCGCAGCTTGCAAGGGGGAGAAAGGCCACTTATGTAACTATTAAAAATAGCAGTGGGGTAGATAAATAATTTTTTTTAAACATTCTGCAAAACAGCGAGTCCACAATAAGCGAACTGCGAAGTAGCGGGGGAACATGTATTGGCAAAATGTTACTGAGGCTTTGGAGGGAGTGTGTGTGTGAATGTGTAAAAGATCCTACAGTTTTACACCATCTGCTCCATCCTAGTCTTAATGAGAGTATCCCAAAGAGATGGCTGTCATGTATCTGCTTGAAGACCTCCAGTAAGGTAGAACCATCTATGGAGCCCATCTGTCATTTGGTTCACTGTGAAAATGCTTTTACATTCAGCAAGTTTCTTTGAATGTTCAGCCTGCTGTGATTTAAGTTTTCTGGTCCTGTCCTGTGACAGATCAGTCCCCTTTCAGGTTTTCTTCTTTTCTGGTCTAAAGAGAGCCTGGCCCTTCGATCTTTCCTTATCAAACTTGTTCTCCATATCTTTAGGCATCTTGGTTGCTCACCTCCCAATTTGTCTATGGGCCTTTCTACACTGCAATATAATCCAGATTATCAAAGCAGTTAATTCACATTATCTTCTTTGAATTGGATTATCTGAGTCTAAACTGCCGTATAATCCAGTTCAAAGCAAATAATCTAGATTTTTATGGCAGTGTAGAAGAGGCTTATGTCTTTCTTAAGAGTCACCTCCACAAAGGGGCATAATACTCTAGAAGGGAGTTTACTAGTGTGGAATAAAATAGAAAAATTATTTCCATTACTGGAAAGATGGGGATGAAATTCATTGTTCTTTGAGTGCACATTTCTTTTTTCCTCCCCATTGCAACCCTAAGTGTCCCCACAAGTTTCCTCCAGAGCAGGCTTTGCATGGAGGGAGAACCTAGATAATGGGGTGGAAATGGGAGTATCCACACTCTCCTGGAGTTTGCTTTACAGCAGAAAGAGGAAGCCAAATATAGTTAGAAACTTATTCTAGACTTTATGAAAACTTATTTCAGTAAACATAGGGAAATATTGGGTGTGATCAGGAACACTAAAAGTAAAGAGATTTAATGATGGATGGGCATTTCTCAAAAGTGAGATATTGAAGGCACAATTTCATTTCGTTCCAATGGGGATGAAAAATTGAAGGTGTCTAAAAAAACCCAGATTGGAAGTCTTAAAATGCAGAGGATTGGACTGGATGGCCCTATATAATATAACATAACATAACATAACATAATAATAACTTTATTCTTGTATCCCGCCCAATCTCCCCTGGAGGACTTGGGGCGGCTTACATGGGGACCAAGCCCAGCAATATACAGTAAAATACAACAACATAAAATACATTCCAATTTCAACAAATTAAAACATATAAAATGATAACATCACACAGTAAAACCATGGCCAGTAGCCAAGGGCGATGTAACTCTTTCAACTTTATGGCTCTGTGATGGAAAATGATGGTTGCTACTCACAGGTTCAGTTTGTGTGCCCTTGATGGCACAGAGGGTTAAACCACTTAGCTGCTGAACTTGCTGACTGAAAGGTCGGCAGTTCGACACCAGTGAGAGGGGTGAGCTCCTGCTGTTAGCCCCAGCTTCTGCCATTCCAGCAGTTCGAAAACATGCAAATGTGAGTCGATCAATAGGTTACCTGCTCTGGCAGGTAACGCTCCATGCAGCATGCCGGTCACATGACCTTGGAGGTGTCTACAGACAATGCCGAAATAAGCAGTAACCCCCCAGAGTCAGACACGCCTAGACTTAATGTCAGGGGAAAACCTTTACCTTTACCTTTACAAATTCATATCTTGCTTCTGCTTGATTTCACTGTTGTCCTATTTATTTATTTATTTACAACATTTCTACCCCCCCCCCTCTCACCCGAGGGGACTCAGGGCGGCTCAGAACATCTGCAAAATTCAATGCCACATAAAATCAGTAATAGTTGAACTTGTCCTCTTCTCCAATTCCATGAACTTTTAAATATATGCAACTGCCCTCTGATTTTTTTCCCCGGGGGGTGGGGTGGGGTGTTTCAAAAGCATCCTGTCTTCTCACTGAGCCTGTAAACTGGGGATAAGGAATTGTTTGTTAACTAGCTTATTTATTGCATTATAAATAGCCTCCCTTGAGTTCCCATTATTCTCATTAATGATTTTTCTCATTAGGCTACCTTATAGAATCATAAGAACCTTAAAGTTGGAAGGAACCCCAAGGGCCACATAGACCAACCCTCTGTCATGCAAGAATACCCAATTACAGCATTTTGTAATCATATAATTTTAATTTTCTGGAGGGAATCAGTGTTGTTGTGCAGTATAAAAAATCAGCAACCAGTGATTAAGGCTTCAATTCCAATAATAGGAATTGACATTAAGGGACAATTAGGAGAAGCTATTCAAGGAGCAATTAACTGGCTAATAAGCATTAGCTGTTCCCCAGCTATGCTGAATAAGAAGCAATAAGAAGCTTGAACTCGTATGCAGGAAGTTTTTTTTATTGATGTTGGAAGGGATATTAGCAGAGCAAAGCTGATTTCTGCCTGAACATTGCAGAATGCTCTTGGTCATAGGGAAATTTATCACTGGGTAATACAATAATTCATGCTATGCCTTATAGAATCTCTTCATACCCTCTGTTTCCAGCTAATTGCCAAAAAGTAACGTCATCACATTTTTTCTTATTAAAACAACAACAGCTCGGGCTGTGGCGCAGGCTGGAGAGCAGCTGCAATGAATCACTGCTATGAATCACTCTGACCAGGAGGTCATGAGTTCGAGGCCTGCTCGGAGTCTATGTTTGTTTGTCTTTGTTCTATGTTAAAAGGCATTGAATGTTTGCCTATATGTGTAATGTGATCCACCCTGAGTCCCCTTTGGGGTGAGAAGGGCGGAATATAAATGCTGCAAATAAATAAATAAATAAATAAATAAATAATAACACACACACATGCTCTGGTTTAGAAGCATTTAAGGTTGGGAAAAGCTGGTCACTCTCATGAGTTGCCATTTACTCAGTTGTTCAAGATATGAGGTCTGACAGTATTCTAACTAGTATAAACCATGAATGCATCTCAGATGCTCCACCTTAATATCTTTAAACAATTACCCTGTTTCCCCTAAAATAAGACATCCCCAGAAAATAAGACCTAGCAGAGGTTTTGCTGAATTGCTAAATATAAGGCCTCCCCCGAAAGTAAGACCTAGCAAAGTTTTTGTTTCAAAGCATGCCTAATGAACAGAACACCAGAGCATGCAGGATAGGTAAATGTACCTACCATAGAGTGTTTTACATGGAAATAATGGTAGTAACAAGAAATTCTTGATAGGATTCACAGTTTGCCTGGTTATGCTGGTTTGTGATGACAACTACTGTACAGTATATAATAAATGTTAATTTTTTTGTTCAACAATAAATGTGAATTCTTCTTCATGGAAAAATAAGACATCCCCTGAAAATAAGACCTAGAGCATCTTTGGGAGCAAAAATTAATATAAGACACTGTCTTATTTTCGGGGAAACACGGTATGTATCACAAAACAAGGCTAGAAAACCATCAGACCAGAGTTGAAATATTGGTACATTCTTATGAAAATATTTTGTTACAGATTTTTAAAAATCCACAATGATCTGTAAACATTTGCAGAACTCTTTACTGAAGTCAGTATATATGTATGTGGATGTTTGTATGTATGTATGTATTGGTTTGTACCACAAAAGCTCCTACATGGCTTGGTGGATGTGGACCAAACGTGGCACAATGCCCTTTGTTATTCAGCTTAAAATAATTGAGTGGTTTCAACTAAAAGAACCACTGTGTTCAAGCCCAAAGCAGAGGGAAAGTGGAGAAAAGTGGAATGAATGGCTGTGGCTAAGTGAAGCGGGGCTGTGGTGGCACAGCGGGTCTAACCACTGAGTTGCTCAACTTGCAGACCAGGAGGTCGGCAGCTTGAATCTGCGAGATGGGGTGAACTCCTGTTGTTAGCTCCAGCTTCTGCAGTTTGAAAACATGCAAGTGTGAGTAGATCAATAAGTACCGCTTCAGCGGAAAGGTAGCGTCATTCCATGCAATCATGCCAGCCACATGACCTAGGAGGCATCAGCAGACAATGCCAGCTCTTGAGCTTAGAAATGGAGATGAGCACCACCCCCCTGAGTCAAATGTGACTAGTCTTAATGTCAAGGAGAAACCTTTACTAGGTGAAGTGGCCAGGCCTGTAGCGAGGGGGTGGTTTTAGGGGTTCAACCCCCCCCCCCGAAATTTTTCAGGTTATAAAAAAAATCTGGTTTACTCATGAATTTTAACTGGTTAACCAAATCCCCATGCTAAGTCTATGAGACACAAAACATTAAGAGTCCCTCCAGGCACTATCTCAAGCAGATATTGACAGGTTTGTAGCGGGGAGGGGTGTGTGCTAGGGGTTCAACCCCTCCCCCCCCCCCCCCGAAATTTTCAAAACCTCTCCCAAAATTTTTTCTGGCTACGGTCCTGGAAGTGGCCCTTTATTACGTGACTGAGAAATAAAAGGAGTAAAGTGGATTGGCTTTTGCTAGGTGACATGTGTATGAGGGAAAGGGGGAGAGAAAGAAATTTGGAAGGAAGGAAGAGAAAGGAAAGGGAAAAGGTATGAGGGGAGGAAAAGTTAGAAAGGGAAGGGAAAGGAAAGGAAAAGGAAGAGAGGAGGAAGAAAGAAAAAGGAGGAAAGAAGACGGGAAGGAAGAAAAATGTATGAGAGAAGGGAAGGAAAAAAGAGAAAAAAGGGAAGGGATAATGAAGGGGAAGGAGGGAAAGCAAGGGGGGAAATGAAAAAATGAGGAATGTAGAAAGTGTATGAGGGAAATGGAGGAAGGAAGGAAGGAAGGAAGGAAGGAAGGAAGGAAGGAAGGAAGGAAGGAAGGAAGGAAGGGGTCACAAAGAGAGTCTGTTCACCATTGATACTGTTGTCATGCAGGCAATGTGAGGCAGGCTTTCTTAGAGAAGTGTTGTTGTTGTTGTTATTACATTTATTTATACCTGCTTTATAAATAAATATAAAAAATGTAGTGGCCGCAGTAGCGCAGCGGGTTAAACTGCTAGCTGTAGGAAATCTGCTGACCAGAGGGTTGGCAGTTCCAAGCCGCAAGTCAGGGTGAGCTCCTGCTGTTAGCCAACCTAGCAGTTCGAAAGCATGCAATGCAGGCAGAGCAATAGGTACCGCCCCAGCGGGAAGGTAAAGGGGTGTCCCATGCAGACATGTTGTCAATATGATCTGTAGACATGCTGGTCTACAGGCTCCTCAGCATGGAAAAATATAACTGGAGCACCTCCCCATGGCCGGAGTTGAGCATCGCCCCCAGATGCCGGAGATGAAAAGGGGGAGGCCTTTAGCTTTGTCTGTGTATTATATGTCATTGTTGTTCACTGTAAAAGGCATTGAATGTTTGCCTTAAAAATGTGTGTACTGTA
Organism: Anolis carolinensis; assembly: GCF_035594765.1. NCBI lineage: Eukaryota > Metazoa > Chordata > Lepidosauria > Squamata > Anolidae > Anolis > Anolis carolinensis. Next base: position 138,459,793 of record NC_085844.1, read on the forward strand.
ATCCACTCTTAGGCCCTCCGGGGAGATATAGCAGAAGATAAATAAAGTGTATTATTATTATTATTATTATTATTATTATTATTATTATTATTATTATTATTTATCTTTCCCGAAGGAGACTCAGAGTGGCTTAACATAAAATCATTAGCACACAATGTAAAATATACAAAGGTTAAAACAGAATTCAATATAAACAGAATTCAATTCAATATAAAACAGAATTCATTATTGAATGAGATTTTCCTGCTTGAATGAGATTTTCCTGCTTCTTGCAAGGGGTTGGACTGGATGGCCCATGAGGTCTCTTCCAACTCTACGATTCTATGATTAAACAGTATTTAAAAATCTACATTTAAACATATTCAAAGTTAAAAACCACAGCACCCCTTGACTTTTTTGTATGCCCCTCCAACATTAGGATAATGCCTGGTGTATATGCTAGTTTATTATAAGACAGTGGTAAGTTCTGTTTACCAGCTCATTGCTTTAATTTTTAATAATGTCCTTTACTTTCATCCTTGTATGGGCAGTATTACTGGTTTCAGAGAAGTTGGAGATTCTGATAAGCATCTTCATTGTCTCTGCCTATTCCCATCAGATTTTAATATTTCATTTTATAGCAGAAATCTTGTTAAAAGCACATTCCATTTTATGGTAGCAACATTTTGTTTTTATATGTACACGGAAGATTTGCAGTTATTCAAAGCTTTCCATCATAAGAATAGATATGGGAAGGGAGTGAAAGGTATTTGCTTGCCAAAGCTTTTGATTGGCCAATTTACATTACCTCTTGGGTGACCTGATTATTAGGAATGTGCCTCTACATGTCTGATGTTCCTGTGGTTTGCATATTTGCATGAGAGCAACTTTTGTTAATTTGCTTACAGTAAATAGGTTGTGAAGTCTGATTACATTAAGTGATGGTAGCTTGCACAATGCTGTCTGTCTAACACTCTCAATCTGTACATCCTTGGCTTATATGAGCTTCTAGAACAGACATGTGAAACACCGTGCAGTAGTGATGGCAACAAATAACATCATAAATGAGTATAACTGATCTTCTCCAAAAACATTACATTTAATATGCTTCCACTCAGTGCTATCTATATACGTTCTTACATAATAGAGGTTGTCTATGAATTTGCAGTTGAATTTTAAAATAAGATTACTTAAATTGGCTCTCTGAGCTAGTAACATTCCAGATGTTTGGAATGACAGCTCCCAGCATCCCTTTACAGTGGCCCTACCGGAGAGACGTATGGGAGCTCTTGTTTTTGTGTGAAGCCTTCTGTATAGGAATTCCCCGGATGATTTTAGACATGTTGGCAACTAAGCAGTTTCCTTCTTAGTCAACATCTACAATGCGGTGACTGTGACATGATCTGGTGCATTCTTTTCTTGGTAGACGAATATTACTTGATGCTAAGGATATAACCAGTTGGCCAACCTTGGAATTAAGGAGCTTGGGAAAGTTTTGGGTTTTTTGGTTATGTTGCTGGTGTTGACTTCACCCTGGTTGCTCCATGAAATGACTAATTCAGGTGGGAGTTAACATGGGCAGGGCAGCAATATGGGGTGGTAAACCATTTAATTCTGTACCTGTGGAAGGTAAAGGTAAGCACTATACATCAATTGCACCGTGTTTTGCAATTGGCCAGAAAGAATGTCATCAATTAGCTTATATTTACATATGTCTTGGAAAGCACCTACATGTGTCAACTTTCTGGAAGGAGGTGTTTTCAGAAATAGAGGGTGTTAATAATGAGGTGCACCTTGAGTTGACATTGCTAAACGTAGTGTTTATAACAACAGCTTCTCTTAGAGAATTAGTTGCATTTTTACTAATGATAATTATATTGGGTTTGTCTTTCAATGAGTGGTATGATGGAATATGGGAAACAGCACTTGCTGCAAACCTACCCAAAACTATGCAGTCACCAAGGGGTCAGAATAGGCAGATTTAATTGAATTTATATTTATCCTGAAGTAGATTCTACTTGTTTATGTGAAATATAAAGCAATTAAAGTAGATAACTTACAGAAATGTATACATGTTCTTGTTTTTTTTCTGTAAGTTTATTTGCTTTTCTTATCATTTTGTCCTGTGCTTGTTGCTTTGAAATATATCTATCTCTCTACATTTGCGGGCTTAATTTTTGTGATTTTATTTATTATTTCGGATATTTCTACCCTACCCTTCTCCCCAAGGGGGATTTTCATTAATATGTTCTATTTAGGAATTTCTAGGGCCTTCAGTGTGGATGTTAGTCATAGAGTTGTGTTGGAAGACTTAAATATTCCTAAAGAGAAACCTTCCTTTAGGTATCTGTAGATCCTCAAGCATGCTGCTGCCATCAACATCTGGCAGAAGTTGACAATGAAGTCAAGCTGGAGGACTTTGAGCAGTGGTTCTCAACCTGGGGTCGCCAGATGTTTTTGGCCTTCAACTCCCAAAAATCCTAACAGCTGGTAAACTAGCTGGGATTTCTGGGAGTTGTAGGCCAAAAATATTAGGGGACCCCAAGTTGAGTACCACTGACTTAGAGATTCCTTGAGAGATTTTAATTGCTGTTTTTTCCACTTTCAAAGCGGTCCCATATCCCTAACCACAACAAATGTGGATGACCCACTGTGGGGGTGGGGAGACTGACTGGAGTGGCAGGGAAGAGGGACTCCTGTTACAAAACACCTTCAGCCATAGAAGGGTTTTTTTTCTTCGTGTCAGGAGCAACTTGAGAAACTGCTAGTCGCTTCTGGTGTGAGAGAATTGGCCATCTGCAAGGACGTTGCCCAGGGGATGCCCAGATGTTTTGATGTTTTTACCATCCTTGTAGGAGGCTTCTCTCATGTCCCTGCATGGGGAACTCGAGCTGACAGAGGAAGCTTATCTGCGCTCTCCCCAGATTCGAACCGGCAACATTTAGGTCAGCGACCCAACCTTCAAGTCAGCAGTCCTGCTGGCACAGGGGTTAGAAGTGATAGGGTGGCATAAATGCTTGCATCACTTGGAACTATACTTCTTAGGAATTTGAAGTAGTGCATCTTACTTGTGCCTGCTGTCTCTTAGTAGCAAACTTTAGGGAGCCTTATCCAGAATGTATGGCTTTTCCATGGTGGACTGCCCATCTTGTTATTTCATTATGATGTTGTAGAATGTGTTCCTAATAGGGAGATTCACTTTAGCATAATGGTTAACAGGCTGAGTAATGAATCAGGAAGCCCCAGGTCTGAATCTTCCCTCTGCTATGACCTTATTCATGAGATAGCTTTAGGCAAGCCATTTTCTTTCAGCCTTAGCTTTCCATCTAGAATATGAATATTATATGAGGATAATAATACTGATCTGATCTTACATTATTGTTGTGCACAATAAGGGATAAGTTCTGGTGCTCCTGTTTAATTGAATTGGCATTCCACATATTTGGGATGTGGGTATATATTTTTTAATGTGATATGCCCATTTTTGGAGCTCTTGGTGGCACAGCAGGTTAAACCACTGAGATGCTGATCTTGCTGACCGAAAGTTCGGCAGTTCAGTTCAGGGAGTGGGGTGAGTTCCCACTGTTAGCTCCAGCTTCTGCCAACCTAGCAGTTCGAAAACATGCAAATGTGAGCAGATAAATAAGTACTGCTCTGATGCACTTCTCATTTCTCTAAGGAGTTTTTGGACAAATAATTAGTGTACACTGGCACTTCCAACACGTATGATAAAGGGGCACATTTGAAGAGCCCTGGTTGGGCTTATGCTTGGAAGTCTGCCAGTTCTGCCTTTGAGTTTTGATCAGAATCTTTTGCCAGGATGGTCTTGGTAGAAAAGACTGCTATCACAAAATAGATGTGTCCATAGGTAAAGGTAAAGGTTTCCTCTGACGATAAGTCCAGTCGTGTCTGACTCTGGGGGTTGGTGCTCATCTCCATTTCTAAGCTGAAGAGCTGGCGTTGTCCGTTGACACTTTCAAGGTCATGTGGCCAGCATGAATGCATGGAATGCCGTTACCTTCCCGCCGGAGCAGTATCTATTAATCTACTCACATTTGCATGTTTTCGAACTGCTAGGTTGGCAGAAACTGGAGCTAACAGCGGCTGCTCACTCCGCTCCCCGGATTTGAACCTGGGACCTTTCAGTCTGCAAGTTCATCAGCTCAGCGCTTTAACACACTGAGCCACTGGAGGCTCCAGATGTGGCCATACAATCATTTATAACCTTATGGCACAGAATCAGAGTGTTTCTTTCTTCACTATGATCATGTCTCTTGTTCCCTGAGATAAGAGATAATGGGTGGACCTGGAGGTCAGAACTGGATTGGTGGCTGAATTTCTTTGAAGCAAGGAGAAGGCAATTTACAGACAGTACAGAGGAGTAGATAGTTCTGGAAGGCTTAGCCTGTGCTTCTGCCAGTCCATTCCACCTGAAATTGCTTTTTATAAGCCTTTAAGAATGCTTAGCTTTCAGTCCCTGAGTTTCACCAGGAGAAAACCAATTCAAAAATTCAGGTGGAGGCAGAGTTTATGCGAATGATAGCATTTTTAAAAACTTATTAGCATGTTAATAATAATAATAACTTTATTTTTATACCCCGCCTCTATCTCCCCGAAGGGGACTCAGGGCGGCTTACATGGGGCCAAGCCCGAATAAAAACAGTAGCAGTATAAAACACAGCAATAGACAACAACTTGCACAATAAAAAATAAAAAAATAAAATAAAACATTAGCCAATAAAAAACAAGAACTAATAAAAACATGGATTAAAACTGAGAGATTGTAAAAGTAGACTGGGTAAGGTGCACCATATAAATATTGTAGACACGAGGTGACTGATAAAGTGCTGCAAATTCTGGAAGTGCAAATTGGGATGGGAATAGACCCTGTGTCTATATCGAGTTGACAAAGGTAAAAGGTGCAAACCGGTACAAGAATGGTCACAGATACAGGTTGCTTCTGGATGAGCAATCTTTATCTAAAGGCTTGAGTAAAGAGCCAGGTTTTCAAGCTCTTTCTGAATGCTACCAGGGTGGGGGCTTGCCTGATTTCCCTGGGGAGCGAGTTCCAGAGCCGGGGGGCCACCACGGAGAAGGCCCTCTCTCTCGTCCCCACCAACCGTGCTTGTGACGGAGGTGGGAGCGAGAGGAGGGCCTCCCCCGACGAACGAAGAGATCGTGCAGGTTCGTAGGGCGAGAGGCGATCACTAAGGTAGGAGGGTCCCAAACCGTTCAGGGCTTTGTAGGTGATCACGTGCACCTTGAATTGGGTCCGGAAGGTGAACGGCAGCCAGTGGAGCTCCTTAAGCAGGAGGGTTGACCGCTCCCTATAATTTGCTCCAGTTAGAAGCAAGGCTGCCGAACGTTGAACTAGTTGGAGTTTCCGGGCCGTCTTCAAGGGCAGCCCCACGTAGAGTGCATTGCAATAGTCCAGTCTAGAGGTAACTAAGGCATGGACCACCGTGGCCAGATCAGACTTCACGAGGTAAGGTCGCAGTTGGCGCACAAGTTTCAATTGTGCAAAGGCCCTCCCGGCCACGGCCGACACCTGAGCATCAAGCGTCAGTGCTGAGTCCAGGAGGACCCCCAAACTGCGGACCTGCGCCTTCAGGGGGAGTGCGACCCCGTCAAGCACAGGTAGCCACCCAATACCCCGATCGGACATACGACTGACCTGGAGGACCTCTGTCTTGTCGGGATTAAGCTTCAGCTTATTCGCCCTCATCCAGCCCATCACAGCTGCCAAGCACTGGTTCAGTATCTGGGGGGCTTCCTTGGAGTTCGGTGGAAAGGAGTAGTAGAGTTGAGTGTCATCTGCGTAGAGATGGCACCGAACTCCAAAACTCCGGATGACCTCTCCCAGCGGTTTCATGTAGATGTTAAAAAGCATGGGGGACAGAATGGAACCTTGCGGGACCCCACAGGTCAAAGGCCAGGGGTCTGAGCAGGTGTCCCCCAGCTTCACCAACTGGGAACGGCCCTCCAGGAAGGACTGAAGCCACGACAGAGCCATGCCCCCAAGGCCCATCCCGGAGAGCCGTCCCAGAAGGATACCATGGTCGATGGTATCGAAAGCCGCTGAGATGTCCAAGAGAACCAGCAGGGTCACACTCCCCCTGTCCAGCTCCCTGCGGAGGTCATCCACCAAGGCGACCAAAGCCGTCTCAGTACTGTGCCCAGGTCTAAAGCCAGACTGCGATGGGTCCAGAAAATCGGTGTCATCCAGGAAACCCTGGAGCTGCGAGGCAACCACCCGCTCCAGGACCTTGCCCAAGAAAGGGAGGTTCGAGATTGGTCTGTAGTTGTTTAGAATGGCCGAATCAAGGGAGGCCTTCTTCAATATAGGCCTCACTATGGCCTGTTTGAGGACAGATGGAAATTTGCCTTGATCCAAAGAGGCATTAATTATCATCACAAACCACTCTACCAACCCTCCTCTGGCCGATTTAATTAGCCACGAGGGGCAAGGGTCTGCAGAGCAAGTGGTCGCTCTCACCGCCCCAAGGATCCTGTCCACGTCATCCGGGCGAACAAGCTGAAACGAATCCCACAAGTTCGAACAGACAGGTGCCTCAGTTACCTCCTTTGGCATTGCAACAAAACTAGCATCCAAGTCGAAGCGAGTCTGAGCGACTTTGTCTGCAAAGTGGTGCGCGAACTCGCTGCACCGAGTTGCCGAGTCTTCGGGTGCCCCTCCCCCCTCAGGAGGGTGAAGGAGCTCCCTGACGACCCGAAACAACTCCGATGGTCTGTTAGTTGCAGACGCTATGCGGGCAGTCGTGAAGGTCTTCCTGGCTGCCCGCAAAGCCGCGGAGTAGGCCCTAATAGCGGCTCTAGCCCGTGCTCGGTCAGAAACGCTACGAGTTTTCCGCCAGTGGCACTCTAGTCCCCTCCTCGAGCGCTTCATCACTGCCAGCTCCTCCGTGAACCAGGGAGCCGAAGTGACTCTTCGCAATGAGAGGGGACGTTCGGGGGCGATCATGTCAATTGCCCTGGACATCTCGCTATTGTAGCGATCTACCAAGGCATCGACAGGATCGTCAGCCTCCATGACAGGAAGATCCCCAAGAGACCTCAAGAATCCATCTGGATCCATCAGTCTCCTGGGGCGGACCATCTTAATGGGTCCACCACCCCTGCGGAGGTTTGAGGTCACAGTGAGTCTTAAACTGATCAGGTGGTGATCGGACCATGACAACGGAAGAATATTTTGCTCTTCCGCTCCGACCTCACCATCTGCCGCAACAAAAACCAGGTCAAGTGTGTGTCCAGCTTGATGAGTGGGACCAGATATCACTTGGGACAGTCCCATGGTCGTCATGGCGGCCATGAAGTCTTCAGCTGCACCAGTTAATGTGGCCTCGGCATGAATGTTAAAGTCCCCCAGCACTACCAGCCGCTGAGAGACCAACGCCGCACCAGAGATCACCTCTGCCAGCTTGGGCAGGGAGACTGCCGTGTCGCGGGGTGGACGGTACACCAGCAGAATCCCCAAACTGTCCCGGGTACCCACCTTAAGATGGACACACTCAAAACCTGCAGATTGCGGGATGGCGCACCTGACCAGGGAGATTGTCTGCCGAAAGACCACCGCAACCCCACCTCCCCGCCCCCCGGCTCTGGCCTGCTGTTGCACCCCGAAACCTGGAGGACACAGCTGGGCGAGATTTACCCCGCCGGGCTCATCCAACCAGGTCTCGGTGATGCAAGCCAGATCCGCCGCTTCATCCAGGATCAAATCCTGGATGATAGCTGATTTACCATTGACGGATCTGGCATTAAATAGCAGGATCTTCAAACGGAGGGGACTGTCATGGAGGCTACCACTCCTATCCTTCTCCAGGGTCGCAAGAACTCTGTTGCGCTTATCCCTGGGATAAAGGTGACCACTCCTCCTCCTCCCCCACACGACCTCAATGGTCTCCCCCAGGCTCCGGTCCACTCCCCCCAGGGCGACAGGCAGGATAGAGCTCTCATTGCGATGCCCTAGTCAGCTGTCCATAAATGGGGAGCGACTCAGGATTCTATCCTGCTTAGAGTCTGAGAATGAATCCTGTAATGATGAGATGATGGAGCAGTCAGGGGAACTAGATTGACTAAACAAGATCAATGTCTCTGGGCGGGAATCGAGAATAGATTGGGAAGGGTCTAGAGTTGAAATGGGGGACACTACACAAGATTCTAAGAGTGGAGGGGACCTAGATAAAGAGTCGTGGGCACTAACCATTCTGGAACTAATGGTACCTTGAAAATGCAGTTCCGAACCTGCCATCAAGGGGCGGATTGTGGGGTCCAGAAATACCTTCCTAATATTAATACCCCATGAATTCAACAGGGGTTTACGCGCCCAAAGTGCTTCAATTAAAGTGCTATCATCAAAGGTGATAACAAGACGTATGGAGCGGTCCTGAGCTTGAAAGTCCCTACGTAGCCATGAAATGAACTTAATTTTGACTACACTTGGGCTCACAGATAGTATTTGACCGAGGGACTCCTGTACCGCTCTCCTTGAGGTCCATCTGCCCCTATTCAACCATGAGTCTGTTATTTCAAACGCCAATTTTTCTAATTGAGGTAAATATTTTTGGTGGCGCATTGGGTCAAGTGTGCACAGGCCAGACTCGGATATTCCATGTGCAATTGTCCTTTTTAAACCCTGATCCGTAACCTTATGACCAGCCCTCCCTTCTCCCCTGTAGTCATGAGGAAGCTGTCTCTCATTCTCAACGTCCCCATCTTCCTTCAAAAATTCCTCCTTATGTTCTGATTGCCATTCCCCACCCTCCCCATCAGAAGACAAAGACCACTTATACTCGGTTGAAGTGGCAGTCGCGATGTCCTCTTCCTTCCCGATGTAACACTGACCAGGATTGCTTACCAAGAGGGAGATCCCTTTGAAGAGGTAGTCTATCTTCTCATTTAATGTAGCAAGTTGTGAGAAGACGAGGTCAAGCGACTTCCCCATAAGTTCACACAGGTGAGAAAGTTCAGTATTCTCATGAGTTCCCAACTGATTCATTTTCCTGTACAACTTTCACCAAAAGCCTTCCAACAGTACCACTTAAAAACCTTCAAAGGTATTCCACCCTTTCTCACTGATCTTTCTCAAACGTTCTAGAACCTACTCTCCTGAGAGAACTAAATACACTTACCAATACATACTCGGACCCTCAATCACTTTCCAAAGTCCAACAGAACCAAAACCCAAACCAATAACTCATGAGAAATCTTAGGAAATATCTCTTTACCCACCCAAAAGCCCTCAGCACTACAGTCTAACCTTCCTCACTGCACTAAACAAACAGAACAAAAGCCCAGTCATAGTACACATCACTATTAAAAATAATTACAAGAAACAAATAAAATGACCAATAGATAAACAACCACAAAAGAATCAGGCAAGATGGCGAGCCCGAACAGTAGTGTCCCAAGGTCAGCATAGATTACAGAGAGTTATTCGCTTCCTTCTCCAGAGGACTAGTGCTGGTAGAGTCCTACGCTGTAACTTCACCCTTCAGTCTCCCAAGGGGACCGGAGCAGGTGTAGAAATAGTTCCCGGTTCAGCCACTAGTTGACGAGTGGGTTCGATGGAAGACAGGCCGCTGGACGGGCGCAACACAAGTTGTAGCCCCTCTGGCCAAGGCTGGAGGCTTGCTGCCCTCTGGTCCAGCAGGGCAGCGGCAGATGGCAGATGAAGGGCAGAAGTAATGCAGCGCCTCTGGCCCAGATGACCACCGGAACCTCTGGCAAATTTCTAAGGGAGCGGGTTCCCGATGGAAGACAGTTTACTGAGAGTGCAGCTCCTCTGGCCCAGGCTACAGGCTCGCTGCCCTCCGGTCCGGCAGGGCAGCGGCAGATGGCAAATAAAGAGGTAGCGGTAATGCTGCTCCAACTGGCCCAGGCTGAGGGCTCACTGCCCTTCGGTCCGACAGAGCAATGGCAAATAGTAGATGGCTGCGACAACCTCAGGCAAGTTCGAACAAGTTCTGTCAAGTTCTGAGGGAGCTATTTCCTCGCCACCAGTCGGATGGTGATGGTGGCGATACTCAACCTTCTCCCCTCTGAGCAGTCTCTTTGGGGCTCTCCTCGCTTCCCTAGTGGGGGCGCACCGGAGCCCAGTCAAGCGGAGCAGAGGTGGGAATAGGATGGAAATAAGGAAGGAGGGAGAAAAGGCCACTAGGGTGGAGAATGGTGGCCACACAGCTCCCTTCAGATCTTCCTCTTCTCCCCTCTTGCTTTGCCACTCTCTTGCGCCACTCTCTTTCACTCCCAACCCCCAGATTGAAAGGGCGAGATTTGGGGTTTAGGTGGAAGAGGCCAGTAGCCAGTAATTGGGGAGAGAAGCGTTTACCAAGTGGCTGAAAGCAGGCAACTCCTTGCAATAGTAACTGACAGCACAACAGCAGCAGTGGCCTTGAAGACGCCCAGGGCTTGCCAATGGAGCCGCTCGTCCCTCTCTCTCCTCCTTTGAAGTAGAGGTTGGGGAATCGGGCAAATGGCAAATCTTTTAAAGTCTTTTAAGTTGTTAATTACCTCAGCAGCCAGGTCGTTGACAGGATAAGGAACTGATAGAGCAGCCTTGCTGTAATCACGCTGATGGCATTGCTCTTCTCTTCTCCCTTTCGCTTTAAACTCTCTCTTCCTCGCCCAGATCCACACCTTCTTTGACACTGAGGGGTTCTTTGATCTCCAGGTCAAGAATAGCGTGGTATGGCTTAAAAAAGAGTTACTAGAGAGAAGGATTGTCTCAGATTAATTAGTTTCTCTTTTCGGAGCCAAACGGAGCTCCTCTTACCTCGGCGCCATCTTTGACCTGTTAATTGTTTTATAAGTAAAATGTTTTAAGCCTTAAAATAGAAATATAATCCAAAGAGATGACCCCCATGATATCTTAAAAATACATTTTGAAGAAAAAAGGAAATTATTATTTGTTACACCGAATTATTTACACATTAAGTATATTCCTCAACTGCAAAGTATGACCAAAAGGATGCCATTTGCCCTTCCAGGAACAATATATTACAGGTAATGCTGTTACTTGTAAAGTATTCTTGCTAAACTCTGGAGTGAGGGAGAAATGCAGTTGGCAGCACTCTCTCAATTCTTCTAATGAGCACATTTTCTATGCCTCACTTCAGAATTATTAGTCAGATCCTGTTCTTCGTTGCAGAGCTGCCACCATTGCATCTAATATAACCAAACGTTATTTCATCCAGTATGTTCAGATGTTCTGATTAATCCCTGGTGACACAATGGGTTAAACCCTTGTGCTGGCAGTGCTGCTGATCAAAAGGTCAGTGGTTCGAATTTGGGGAGCAGGGTGAGCTCCAGTCTGTCAGCTCTAGCTCCCCATGTGGGGACATGAGAGAAGCCTCCCACAGGATGGTAAAACGTCAAACATCTGAGTGTCCCCTGCGCAACGTCCAATTTTCTCACACCAGAAGCAACTTGCAATTTCTCAAGTCGCTCCTGACACGAAAAAAATTGCCCATATTTTTATTGTTGTTTGCTTCTTTGATCACCAGGTTAGAAAAACAAAGATAAATTCATTTAAAATAGAAATTCTGTAGGACTGTTATTGATTTTGCTATGTTTAAGGGGAAGTAAAAGGGGAAGTAAAACATGGTTTAATTATGCCTCTTATAAACAAAACATAATAATACAAATCAGTACGATGAATGAGGGAACATGTGGGGAGTGTGTGATTATGTAATTGCAATCTGTTGATTCAGGATTTCACCTTTGGGATGCATGCAGTGCTTTCAAGTGAACACAGGGAGAAAATCCACAAGGACACCCCATCATTTCTGAAAGACAAAAAAAAAGGACAAGTGTTCTGCAGTTGGTAAAAATAAATGGGGGTGGGGAAGGCAAGTAACCTGATCTCAGTCCAAGTTTCAAAGAAAAAACTCACAAAATCAGAACCAAGAGAATAATGGAGGCGAGTTTTAGCTCAGCTAATTAAGCACACTTCCACATCTGCCCTCCAGTTTTATTTAAGACATTGGACGTTGACACTGATTTATAAATGGCAAAGGCAAGAGAAGGCTTTCTTTGAAATGCTTTCCTGAATGATTTATGGCAGATTGCTAGAAGTAATCTTGCTTTTGCTCATTTTTTCTTTCTCTTTAGCAAGAGTCCTTTAGATACTGCCTGGCTTAAGTGGAACTGCCGCGTTGAACTGAAAGCAGCAATATGTACATCTAGCGCACTCACCTGTAATTATGTGCAGCTTAAATTCCTTGGCAGCTTTCATGTATGATTTGAAGCAGGTTTGGGGTTAATTAAAATTGAGACTGTTTGGCCAATAATATACCATATCATGGTTCATCTTGAATGTTTACAGGGATCCCACATCCTGTCTTCAGACAGTCCTGGGAGTGTTACATAAGGAACAGAGAGCAAGGATCTCCCCTGGTGGAACATATATAACAAAGGCAGAGGGGATGTTTTATTACTAGTTATAATGTATTTAGAAATACTTGACAGAAAGTTCTGCATGGTTCTAAGGGTGAGGACAGATGTATCACTGGGCCCTTCCACACAGCCCTATATCCCAGAATATCAAGGCAGAAAATCCTACATTATCTGAGTGTGGACTCTGATAACACAGTTCAAACTAGATATTGTGGGATTTTCTGTCCTGATATTCTGGGATATATGGCTGTGTGGAAGGGCCCTCTGTCAGATTTTCATCTGTAATGTGAAGCCAAGTTGAATGCTGGATGGATGAACTCTTTCCCAAGCTAAAGATCTAGCAACCCTTACCTTGAACCCGTTTCTTAGGCAAATCGAATACACTTCTAAATACACTCAAGTGATAAAATGCATTAAAATCATGAGACCCTATTTAATGCCATGTGAGAGTGATGGCAGATTTGCAGTTCCAATAGTGGATGCTACCATATCCCATTTCAGCAACAGTTGGGTTTCCTGTCTGCAGAATGCCTTCTTCAAGTCAGAAAACCTGTAACAGCCTTGAAAACAGTGGTGGTGGGAATCTTCCAGGCTTGAAATATTAAGACCCATTTTCATTTCTTAGCAGTCCTATGACTGTGAATTACTTGTCTTTCTGTCTATATATGTGATACGTCTGACAATAGCATTGAATGCTGTTCTGTTCTGTCCTGTCTGTCCAAAATGGCATTGAGTGTTTGCTGTGTATGTGCACTGTGATCCGCCCTGAGTCCCCATGGGGAGATAGGGCAGAATATAGATAAAGTATTATTATTATTATTATTATTATTATTATTATTATTATTATTTTATTATGACACAGCAAACAAGATAGATATGCTGGATTTCGTATCACAAAATCACAAGTCGAACGCTTCCCAAGTGTCTAGGACTGTGTGATGTATTTTCGGATGATGCGTGCAGATCCCAGTAGGGTGGCCTTTTGCAGTTGGCAGATCGTGATTTTGTCAATGTCTATTGTTTCCAAATGCTGGCTGAGATCTTTTGGCACGGCACCCAGTGTGCCGATCACCACCGGGACCACCTGTACTGGTTTCTGCCAGAGTCTTTGAAGTTCAATCTTGAGGTCCTGATACCGGCTTAATTTTTCTGTTGTTTTTCGTCAATGTGACTGTCACCTGGGGTTATTATTATTTTAGCATCACTTGGTTTAGAAGTAGAGACTGGACTGGGCATAAGACTACATTGACAAAATCCACCTTGGGGTTGTTTTCCCCTGACATTACGTCTAGTCGTGTCCGACTCTGGGGGTTGGTGCTCATCTCTATTTCTAAGCCAAAGAACCAGCATTGCCCGTAGACACCTCCGAAGTCATGTGGCTGGCATGACTGCATGGAACGCCCTGCTTGATACCAACTCTGAAATTTGCAGTTTACGTCTAAAGTTGCTGCTGTCTATTACCAAGATGGCAAAGATATTTGCGTCCTGAACTGGAAACTGGAAGGCGAAGCTAGTAAGTAGGAGGCTCATAGGAGTGGTCACAACCTTGTTGACGTTCTGCCACCAGGTGTCAATAGTTGTCTGTGTTACAAAATGCCATCCATCTCTAAAAACCAGTCTCCTCTGTTAGCAAATTGTAGGGCTGTGGGATGGGTGGTGGGAAAATCAAAGGAGCATCTTAGTAGAACATTCTGGTTGGCCTTCTTCTTGGAAAATTCTTGCTATGTTTTAGCCACAAAGGAATGCTCATAAGCTGGGTGTTGGGAACATGTGGATCCTTTCAGCAAGCCTGGCTGACTATAATGGAATGTGGAAATTGCAGCAGTAGGATTGGTGTGACAAGGACTGTCCACATTAAGTGACCAGATCAATTGTCAGTGAAATGGGAAGGGAATGCCAGCTTGCTGAGAACAGCGAAACCCGGGAAGGGAATGCCAGCTTGCTGAGAACAGTGAGACCAATCTTCATTTGAGTGAGCCATATGCACGTGCCTAATGCTCATTTACCATAATGTAACCAGGATTATCCTAAGTCAGGCAAGAGCTTGGCAGCAACACATCAGTTTCAGGGTGAATTACTCTCTGTACGAACTCTAATAAATATGTTCAGTTATTCTAAAATCAAGGGAAGAGTAGGTGGTGGTTACTGCTCCTGAATTATTGCTCCTTTGTAGGCAACTTTGCCTTGACTGAAAAATTGTGAGTCAAACCTTTCTACAGTCCTGGTTCTTCAGCTGTGGTTTAGGATAGCGATAGTGAGAATGCTGATCTGTCACACACGGCTGTTATAAAACTGAAAAAGGATCAGAGAACAGATGCACTTTCACTAAAAAATAAAGGGGAGGGAACCACCAAAGTGCCATAAAGAGAAGTTATTCCATTATCCTTTTTGGTATATGAGGACATATTTAGAAAGATGTGGCACAAAATACAGAGGGAGGGAGGAAGCATTGTCTAAAATTTCTGCTTGATTCCACCATTCCCAGTAGACTCCAACGTGTCTCTTTCTAGCAGCTTGTTTTGGGCTGTGGAGGAAGGGATGAAACTTTCATCACTCCCCTTTGACTCCAAGCCACAGTGTGTGTTCTGACTTCGGAGCTTAAGGGTTGTTATTCCCTTCCTGAAATCATGCTATTCAGGTGGGCTTGTACTGAACCAGACAGTCCAACCCTCTGAGAATGTATAAAGATGTTTCACTTAGTTCAATGAGTATTTATAAAGAAGTTTCACTTAGTTCAATGAGCGTCTCCCAACAGGGAAGAGATGAGACAGTGCTCCAGAAAGATGTAGAAGCTATGAATTGTTTGGGAGAGACTTTTGTTTTTGTTTTTATTTTTTAGAACATTGTGCATATTCCCAAGACTGCAATTATGATTCACCCTGATGTGAAGCTGATACTTGTCAGAGTGCAATTTTCTTTGAAACTACTTGAAACCTGTAGGCTTAAGACCATGATTTTCCTAAGCCATTAGTTCTGCAGTTTGCTTTCAGACAATTTGTGGCTCACAAAGAAAGTAACAGAGAAAACTGTAGAAATATTGCTTCCATAAAGTGTTTAAATATATTTTAAATTTCTTTATTTGAAATACTTCTGTCCCACTTTTGTATACAGGATACCATATTAAAAGTGACTAAGAGTACAGAAATATCAGATATTGAAATCCACAATTTCAACAGAAAGGAGGAAACCATGAAATGAACAAAATCTGGCTAGCAGTATTAAGAAATTCTAAAATGAGGACAGTAAATAAAAAACTACACATCGAAAACAGAGGAATTCCAGACATGAATCAATCAGGGCCAGCTAACACCTCCAAACAAAGGATTCCCCCAGGCAAGAAACAGCCAGACCTTGAAGCTGCCAAGGCTATTAATGCTAATCAAGGTGATCAATTGCAATATTCACACTCGCCTCAGGCAGACAAGAGTTCTTTCTCCCACCCTGGACCTTCCACAGATAAACAAATCTCTCTTGCTTAGTTTCCAATATACCGGTTTCCAATATATCTCTGAGGATGCCTGCCATAGATGTGGGTGAAACGTCAGGAGAGAATGCTTCTGGAACATGGCCATGCACCCCAAAAAACTCACAACAACCCAAATATCAGATATGATGATATTGAATGATGATCTAGTTGTGTTTTACTCCCATAGAAATCAGTGGAAACTTAGCATCAATCCCATTGGATTTCTGGAACTAAAGCATGGCTAACGTGGTTTATAAATGCCTCTTCTGTAGGAAAAACTGTTGGCCTTATAACTTCAGCCTGCAAAGCATCTTTTTTCTAATGCAGTATGAAGTGAATTCGCTGTTATCAAAGATTCATACCCAGTGTGCAGTGTGGTTAATGCTAGACTGATATATGTTCCAAATGGATGCAGTCTTGAACCTCCCCGGGGCTTTCCTTAGAAGGGAAATGTGTGGTTGGCAAATGGAGAGAGGCAATGGGAAATAGTATAGCTTTATGAGTGACAGCCCCACTTTCCAATCCGAGAGGGATTTTACGAGGGTTCTCCAGTTGTTGCTTCCAGTTATTGTGCTTCTTGAAAGGAATTTGAAATACTGAGCCCCTCTCCTTACTCGACTCATACTGTTTTTATTAATCATGACTCTCTGAACTGTGAACCTACCCTTCAGAAGCTTTTCAGAGAAAATGTGTATGCGTGCCTTCAAGTAACCTGTCAAATTTACCATAAAGGGATAAATTTACATGTTCACTCATGTTCATGCAAATTGCCTGTAAAACCACATAGAAGGAAAGCTATTCCTTCATTAAAATAATAATAATAAATCAAAATTTCAAAACCTTTTTGCAAAACACTTCTGCTCCAATTTTTCTGGTGTGTCTAATTTGCCAAATTCCCCTTGAAGGGTTTACCATGCCTCAAAATGTGGATAAATACTGACAAAACATGGCAGAGTCATAACCATTTGTTGCTTTTCCTATTATAATTATTTTATTTTTCTGAAGAGAGGTTCTGCTTGAATCCAAAAGGAGGTGAGACGTCATTCTCTAATACCAAATCAAAGCAGGGTTCCAAAATAAGTTTCTTTCTGTGCAGAATGCCAGGTTGTGAGGGGTTTGTAATACATGTGAATGAAGTGTGAGGGGAGGGGGAATAGCTAAATATAGCAGCTAAAAATGAAAACTGGACTTATTCAAATTGCAACTACAACACATAATTTCGGTTGGCAAGAGCTTCTGAGACAGCAGAGGATTCTTTGTCGCCAGAGTCTTAAAATCATGGCTATGTGTTCCTATGAAAATACATACTATGCAGGAACACACAATGGTTGGATTTGCCCCAGTAATGACCGTACTGAAATCACTGACCTGTGGAAGGCAAAATGTCAGAATACTGCATATAGTCAGTGGAACCATAGCTTACTACAAATCTGAGCTTCCTGCATTTTATGATCTCCATTCTTTTATTTCCTTTCCATTTCATTAATAATTATTAGATTGAAGTTCCTTTTATCTCTCTTTATAGACAGCACAACCCATCTCATTAATAATTATTAGATTGAAGTTATTTTCTTTTTTCTCGCTTTATAGACAGCACAAACCCTGTTGCATCGACTCACAGCATGATAAGAAATATCGAAGGAAAATCTTGATGACTCTTGTTGCTTCTATTTCAGGATTCAAATATCCCCACATTCTTATTGCCTTCAAAGTATTTCACATCCTTATTGTCTGTGATCATGAAAGCCCTTTTGCATTGCAAACACCTATTAGCTTTAAAAGCACCATGAGTGTGTGTGCGTGAGTGTGAAGACGGGGAAGAGGCTAGATCTGGTGATCAGAAACAAATGGCCCAGCTGTCAAACAGGATCTAAACCTCATGCATCTGGATTGTAGACATTATATAAATGTTAGTCTTGTAGCCTTCAGGAGCCTCTTATGCATGGTGCTGCTTAAGTGGACACTTGGAAGGTCCTTAGACACAAAGTCTTTCCCTTCACACTAGATCTGGCACTGTGGAGCGTGTTTGGGGGAGAAATTTAATAATTTCTATCCTGATTATAGTCCCAGCAAAAGTGGCCTCTCCAAAAATGCTCTTTGCTTTTCAAAGGACGCTCTTTGTTGTTGTGTGTCTTCACATAATTTTTTAACATATGGCAACTCTAAAGTGACCATATCATGGGATTTTCCTGGCAAAATTTGTTCAGAGAGCAATTGCCATTGCTGAGGCTGAGAGAAGATATGTCTCTCGGATGGTGTGATTTAAATTGATTATTAGGTTTTTATTGTTATTGTTTAACTTTAATTTTGTATATTTTTAATATATGTTGGATATGTGCTTTGTAGATACAGTACTGAACAAGTGCCTGTGTAAGCCGCCTTGAGTCCCCTTTGGGGTTGAGAAAGGTGAGCTACAAATGTGGTAAATCTATATATATAAAAGAGTGATGGCATCACGGCGACTCACAAAACAACAAAAGTACAGGCCCCCCAACCTCGAAATTTGACAACACAACCCATCATCCATGCCTCAAGGTTGATACAACAAAAAGAAAAGAAAAATAAAGTCCTAATTAGAGGGAGAGCAATAATTTTTTTTTATCCAATTGCTGCCAGTTTAGAGGGCTAATCTCTGCCCACTTCGTCTCCTAGCAACGAAGGGACAGCCAGGGTTCAGTTAGGGGACAGACAGATTTAGGCTTCACTTAGATTATCTAATTATCCAGGCTTCCACAGATTATCTAATTTGCACTGGATTATATGGCAGTATAGACTCAAGGCCCTTCCACACAGCTATATAACCCATTTATAATCTTATATTATCTACTTTGCACTGGATTATCTTGACTCCACACTACCATATAATCCATGTCAGTGTGCATTTTATACAGCTGTGAAGAAGGGGCCTCATATAATCCAGTTCTAAGCAGAGAATATAAGATTATCAATATACAGTAGACTCTCACTTATCCAACATAAACAGGCTGGCAGGATAAGTGAATATGTTGGATAATAAGAAGGGATTCAAGAAAAGCCGATTAAACATCAAATTAGGTAGTTGTTATACAAATTAAGCACCAAAACATCATATTATACAACAAATTTGACAGAAAAAGTAGTTCCATGCGCAGTAATGCTATGTAGTAATTACAGTAGAGTCTCACTTATCCAACACTCGCTTATCCAATGTTCTGGATTATCCAACGCATTTTTGTAGTCAATGCTTTCAATATATCGTGATATTTTGGTGCTAAATTCATAAATCCAGTAATTTCTACATAGAATTACTGTGTATTGAACTACTTTTTTGCCAAATTTGTTGTCTAACATGATGTTTTGGTGCTTAATTTGTGAAATCATAACTTAATTTGATGTTTAATAGGCTTATCCTTAATCCCTCCTTATTATCCAACATATTCGCTTATCCAACGTTCTGCTGGCCCGTTTATGTTGGATAAGTGAGACTCTACTGTACTGTATTTACAAATTTACCACTAAAATATCACAATGAATTTAAAACACTGACTACAAAAACATTGATTATGAAAAGGCAGACTGCGTTTTCTAATCCAGAACATTGTATAAGCTAATGTTGGATAAGTGAGATTCTACTTTAATATGAAATAATTACTGGGATAGAATAATGCAGAACAATATAATCTCTAAAACCAGGACAGTAAATAAATAGGGGAATTCCACACAGGAAACAATTAGGGCCAGCTAACACCTCCCAACAAAGTATTCCCATCATCAAAGTCTGGCAAATCCTGTGTTTTCTCAGGGCCACAGACAGTAGAAGCACATAAAATATCGCAAACAACACCACTCTGAAAACAAAGGAATTCCAGACAGGAAACAATCAGGGCCAGCTAACACCTCGCAACAAAAAAAATCACTCAGGGAGAAAACAGCCAGGCTTTAAAGCTGCAAGGCCGTTACATCCTAATCATTTTTCCTAATTGCAGCATTCATACTTACCTCCAACAGACAAAAAAACCAATCAGAAATATTGTATATTCCCAACCTTTAGGAAATAATATCCCCTGATGGCGCAGCATGTTAAAACGCTGAGCTGCTGAACTTCTGGACCGAAAGGCCGCAGGTTTGAATTGGGGGAGCAGAGAGAGCCCCCACTGTTAGCCCCAGCTTCTGCCAACCCAGAGGTTCAAAAACATGCAAATGTGAGTGCATCAATAGGTACTGCTCCAGTGGGAAGGTAACACTGCTCCATGCAGTCATCCCACATGACCTTGGAGGAGACTACGGACAACGCCAGCTCTTCAGCTTAGAAATGGAGATGAGCACCAACCCCCAGAATCATACATGACTGGGCTTAATGTCAGGGGAAAACGTTTACCCTTTACCTTAACTACCATCAATTCTTCAATACTTTATTTCCCATACCACCATACTTCGCCACAGCAACGCGTGGCCGGACACAGCTAGTAAATAAATAAATAAGCGAGGAGGTCATCTAGTAGGTTTCCAGTCCCAAACAAATAAACAAGAATTCTAGCTGATTTTCCTATTGTTTGTTAGCTTGAGATTTGAGAAGTTCTCATATTGCATCAGATGAAACTAGGCAGTATTTTTATACAGTACCTGGTTATTCTGAGGTGCAGTTCCCCAGAAGAAATTGGGATGGGTACTATGCATGTAGAGAATGAATCATTTAGCTTTTTTACATTTCAGTTGTAATTACTTTGCAAAATTGTTCACAGTCTAAAATGATAATGTATTGGAAACTGCAATTATATACTGGTAGCTGTGTCTTAGGTGTGTCTACACTGTTCCACTCTATACTTAGGAGGGGCCCACTGAAGTTTGCAGGCCAGCCCCACCTACTAAGGCTAGCTGCTGAATTAGTGACCATTTACAATGATGAGTAATGTCAACTGTAACTTATAGCTACATTTGGTTGTAGCCATGCAGCAATTTAGGATAATACCACATTGGGATATACTCAGTTTCTGAGACACTTTGAACATGATTCCAAATAGGTCCTAATATGACGTTTGCCCCATTCTGTCAGCAATTAGTTGGAATCTGTCTGCAACACAATGCAGAAACATTGTGTGAGTAATTGCACAAATGATTCTAATCTTTTTTTTAAATTTACTACAGTTTTATACATTGGTGAAGCACTGTTTTTATGTGTGATCAGAAAATCAGTATGAGTCCTGTCAGATAAAATTTCATGAGAATGGTAGTTTGAGAATTCCAGACTACGCAATTTCGGAACTGTGTGTGTGTGTGTGTGTGTGTGTGTGTGCCCGGCCACGCGTTGCTGTGGCGAAGTATGGTGGTATGGGAAATAAAGTATTGAGGAATTGGTGGTAGTTAAGGTCAAGGGTAAAGGTTTTCCCCTGATATTAAGTCCAGTCATATATGACTCTGGGGGTTGGTGCTCATCTCCATTTCTAAGCCGAATAGCCGGCGTTGTCCGTAGACTCCTCCAAGGTCATGTGGGATGACTACATGCGTGGCGTTACCTTCCCACCGGAGCAGTACCTATTGATGCACTCACATTTGCATGTTTTCGAACTTCTGGGTTGGCAGAAGCTGGGGCTAACAGTGGGGGCTCTCTCCGCTCCCCCAATTCAAACCTGCGCCATCATGGGATATTATTTCCTAAAGGTTGTGAATATACAATATTTCTGATTGGTTTTTTTTTGTTTGTTGGAGGCAAGTATAAATGCTGCAATTAGGAAAAATGATTAGGATGTAATGGCCTTGCAGCTTTAAAGCCTGGCTGTTTCCTCCCTGAGTGAATTTTTTGTTGGGAGGTGTTAGCTGGCCCTGATTGTTTCCTGTCTGGAATTCCCTTGTTTTCAGAGTGGTGTTGTTTGCGATATTTTATGTGCTTCTACTGTCTGTGGCCCTGAGAAAACAGGATTTGCCAGACTTTGATGATGGGAATACTTCGTTGGGAGGTGTTAGCTGGCCCCGATTGTTTCCTGTGTGGAATTCCCCTGTTTATTTACTGTCCTGGTTTTAGAGATTATATTGTTCTGCATTGTTCTGCTTCTTAGCGGGGGGTCTGCTTCTTAGCGGGGGGTTGGACTAGATGGCCCATGAGGTCTCTTCCAACTCTACTATTCTATGATTCTATGATTATTCTATCCCAGTAATTATTTCATATTAAAGAAGAATCTCACTTATCCAACATTCATTTATACAATGTTCTGGATTATCCAACGCAGTCTGCCTTTTCATAATCAATGTTTTTGTAGTCAGTGTTTTAAATTCATTGTGATATTTTAGTGGTAAATTTGTAAATACAGTACAGTAGAGTCTCACTTATCCAACATAAACGGACCGGCAGAACGTTGGATAAGCGAATATGTTGGATAATGAGGAATTAAGGATAACCCTATTAAACATCAAATTAAGTTATGATTTTACAAATTAAGCAGCAAAACATCATGTTAGACAACAAATTTGTCAGAAAAAGTAGTTCAGTACACAGCAATGCTATATAGTAATTACTGTATTTATGAATTTAGCACCAAAATATCACGATATATTGAAAGCATTGACTACAAAAATGCGTTGGATAAGCGAGTGTTGGATAAGTGAGACTCTACTGTAAATACTATATAGCATTACTGTGCATGGAACTACTTTTTCTGTCAAATTTGTTGTATAATATGATGTTTTGGTGCTTAATTTGTATAACGATTACCTAATTTGATGTTTAATTGGCCTTTCCTGAATCCCTTCTTATTATCCAACATATTCACTTATCCTGCCGGCCTGTTTACGTTGGATAAGTGAGACTCTACTGTATATTGATAATCTTATATTATCTGCTCAGAACTGGATTATATGAGGCTCCTTCTTCACAGCTGTATAAAATGCCCACTGAAGTGGATTATATGGTAGTGTGGAGTCAAGATAATCCAGTGCAAAGCAGATAATATAAGATTATAAATGGGTTATATAGCTGTGTGGAAGGGCCTTGAGTCTACACTGCCATATAATCCAGTGCAAATTAGATAATCTGTGGAAGAAGTCTAAGTGAGGCCTAAATCTGCCTGTCCCCTAACTGAAACCTGGCTGTCCCTTGGTTGCTAGGCAACCAAGTGGGCAGAGATTAGCCCTCTAAACTGGCAGCAATTGGATAAAAAAAATTATTGCTTCCCCTCTAATTAGGACTTTATTTTTCTTTTCTTTTTGTTGTATCAACCTTGAGGCGTGGATGATGGGTTGTGTTGTCAAATTTTGAGGTTGGGGGGTCTGTAGTTTTGTTGTTTTGTGAATTGCCGTGATGCCATCACTCTTTTATATATATATATATATACTAGCTGTGCCCGGCCACGCGTTGCTGTGGCTTTTTTTTAGTGATGTTGGTCAATCTACATTGGGTTTTATTTTTGTTGTGACCGTCAACAAAAATTATACAGTATTATTATTTATTCATTTATTACATTAAAGACATATGATAGGATATTACGCTATAACATATACGACTATTTCACAATATTAGTAGTAATATATATATATATATATATATTGTTTTGTTTTGTTATTAGTATTATATTGTAGTGTATTATAATATTATTAGCAGTATTATATGTATATACAATGTATTGTATTATATATGTATTGTATTATTATATATATTAATATATTGCAAATTGGCCCCAGAGTACGGAATGGCCTTGTAGTTTCAAAGCTTGGGTGGTTCCGTGTGTTAGAGGGGGGGAATGCTTTGTTGGGAGGTGCTAGGTGGTCCTGATTGTTTCCTGGATGGAATTTGTGTGTTTTCAGACTGTTGTTGTTTATTTACTGTGCTGAGATGAGAGAGTGATGAGTACGGAATGGCCTTGTAGGTTCAAAGTGTGGGTGGTTTCCTGTGTGAAGGGGGGAATCCTTTGGTGGGAGGTGTTAGATGGCCCTGATTGTTTCCTGGATGGAATAGCTGTGTTTTTAGAGTGTTGATCTTTATTTACTGTCCTGAGATGATATTGTTGTGTATTATTGTACCACAGTAATTATTTCATATTACAGTAGAATCTCACCCAACATTCGTTTATGCAATGTTCTGGATTATGCAATGGAGTCTGCCTTTTAATAGTCAATGTTTTTGGAGTGAGTGTTTTTAATGTATTGTGATATTTTGGTGGTAAATTTGCAAATACAGTAATTACTACAATAGCATTACTGCGCATGGAACTACTTTTTGTGTCAAATTTGTTGTATAACATGATGTTTTGGTGTTTAATTTGTATAATGATGACCTAATTCGATGTGTAATTGGTTTTCCTGAATCCCTTCTTATTATCCAACATATTTATTTATGCAACGTTCTGCCGGCTTGTTTATGTTGGATAAGTGAGATTCTAGTGTATATTTATAATGTGATATTATTTGTTTAGAAGTGGATTATATGAGGCGCCTTCTGT
This sequence comes from Anolis carolinensis, assembly GCF_035594765.1. NCBI lineage: Eukaryota > Metazoa > Chordata > Lepidosauria > Squamata > Anolidae > Anolis > Anolis carolinensis. The sequence goes on from NC_085844.1 coordinate 138,484,063, forward strand.
TATAACAATAATAATTATTATAGTCTTGAATGATTATCATTGTGATAAAAATAATAACTACTTATTATTAGTTGTTATTATATTGTTGAATGATTATCAATGTTATAATAATAATTATTAATTTGTGAATGATTATTACTATAATAATAATAATAATTTTCTATTATTACGATTTGTTAATACATTGTTGAATGATTGTCAGTTATAATAATAACTGACTATTATTATGAATTATTATGTTCTCGAATGATTATCAGTATTATACTAATAATAAATTAGTATTATTATTGGTGATTATTACATTCTTAACTGATGATCAGTTATTATATTAATAATTATTACAGGGAAGGGAAAGGTGAGGGCGATAGGGTTTGAGAGGGGAAAAAGGGGGGCTTCTGAGGCATTGGAAGGGTTGTAATTTGTGGGTGAGAACAACAACAACAATAACAACAACAGAAAAGGGGGAAGCTCAGCCTGGGCCAACTTGGGCCTTCCCTTGACTTGTTTTGGGCGCCAACTTCCACCCTTCCTGGCCTGAGGCTCTTTCCTTTTCCCCATCAGCCGTTTAACCGGGTGAGGGGGAAAAGGAAGGGCCCTGAGGCCGGGAAGGGCGGGGGTTGGCGCCCCAAACAACTCGAGGGGAGGTCCAGGCCTGCTCGAGGGCCGTGCCCTCCTCTTCCCCCCTCACCTTGAAGAGCTTGAAGACCTCTGAGAAGAACCGAGAAGGGAGGAGGAGGAGAGAGGGTGAGGCGGGGGGGGGGGCTCCGCGGGGCCTTCCTCTCATTGGGGGGAGGGGAGAGGGGCGGGAGGAGGGGGCCTGAACGGCAACCGGGGCCCTCCCTCCATGGGCCCTGAGGGGGGAGGACATTGAGGGGGAGAGGGCAGAGAGCGACGTGAGGCCCGCACGCCTCCCAGCGCGGCCTCCTCCATCCCGCGCCCAGCAAGGAATCGGCCTTCCTGCCTTCCTTCCTTCAGCTCTGAGGCGAGGTGTGTGTGTGCGCGCGCGGGAAGGGATGGGGGGGTGCGCGCAGGCGCACATCGCCTGTTGCAGTTTTTGGCCGTTTGTGGCCCTGTGATTGTGTTTGTCATATAAATCTTACTGGAGCCGCGCGAGCGCCATAAAGGTTTGAAGCATGGTGTTTTTGCGCATGCGTACTTAGTTTTGGCATTTTTTGGTGTTGTGATAGTGTTTTATGTGTAAATTTGTTGTATCTTACTGGAGGCGGGGATGATGGATTGCGTTGCCAATTTTCGAGTTTGGGGGGGCTGTAGATTTGTTGTTTTGTCCATCGCCGTGATGCCATCACTCTTTTATATATATAGATATATGTGTGTGTGTGTGTGTGTGTGTGTGTGTGTGTGTGTGTGTGTGTGTCTGTGTATATATATACTAGCTGTACCCGGCCACTCGTTGCTGTGGCTTATGGGAATCCTTTGTTGGCCAGGTGGAATTGCAGTGGTTAGCCTTGCAGCCTCAAAGCCTGGCCGTTACAGCCCTGGCAGCTGGCTCTCTCTCTACCTGCTCTCCTCCATGCGCCGGGCTCCCCCGTAAGCTGTAAACACAGTCGCCCCCCTCAGGGCAAATGTAGAGAGCGAAGGGAAAAGAGGGTAGGGTACCATTACGGCCAAAAAGGGAGGGGGGGGCAAAGTCAAAAATAGATATAGACCAATCGGTTTTTTTGGGGGGGGGGGTGAGTGAAGGACATACCTTGGATGTGTGTATCGTAGCCACATTTGGTGGCATTTGGTCCAGTGATTTTATTGTTAACTCAGTCCTAATTATGTACATGACATATATATATAGATATAGATATAGATGTTGTGTGTGTGTGTGTGTAAGGAGACATTTGAAAAGCCAGATATTGGGAAAGCCAGACTTTCGTGGTGTAATGAGTCAAACCACAGTACTTTTTCACACTGTAAGAATCTGGTATAATGGGGAGGGTATGCATCTAGTCCTAAAAAAATATGGGATGCATACATGGAGTATATCCCAATTTGATAAGGTCTTTAGAGAACCTTCAAAGCACTTCACATACACTATTTCAGTTGTCCTTACATCAACTCAATAGTTCATGATTTGGAGGTGTTTGCCTATGTGAGACAATAATCTAAAATAATACGCCTGTGGGTGTGTGTGTGAGTGTGTCTAGCTCTGTAATACTACAAGACACTGAAATGTATACACCAGATACATAATGCACATCCTAGTGGGAACACAGAGGGTATGTATTTAAGGAATATTTCCATTTTTAATTGATTAATTTCATTAAAGACCAGAGGACAAGAGGTTTCTTAACCAGGTGGAACAGGTTCCAGCTAAACTAAAATAGTAATGAGATAGTTCAATTGAATGGTAACAAATGTATGTACTTTTATAAGTTAATTTCCGCACCTGCCAATAGCCATGTCAGGCTTTTTCGGGAAATTCCGAGAAAGTGTACAAGCCATTGAATTACCCATGCAGATTAAAACTGTTACCTATTTGTTTTTGGTTAAAATATTTCAAGGTTGACCTTAAGTAGGAATGTTTTTTCAATGTATCTCCAGAATAAAATAGACATTACAGATAATGTCCTGCCCTTGAAGTCCTAAAATACAGTTCCCTATTGTAGCTGACAATCATAAGTCTAACAAAAATTTTAAAAAACCATCCAATTTGTTTCTAAAAAATCTTAATGCAACTTAAAGCAGTTCAAATAATAATTCATTGAAATATACATACAGATTCTCCTCTTTTTTTTTTTTTTTTTTTTTTTGCCTCCAAAGACTTCCAGGAAGCTTGAGGAAAAGGCTTCTTTAAAAATAAATCCCATCAAAATATGTAATCATAACAAAAAAAGTACAGGTCTTTTGAAAGGTTAAAGAAAACAAATCCTTTTTTAATGGTAACCCCCAAAATCCTGAAAAAAATTTTTGGCTTGTGTGTTTTATTTTATTCTTTTCCCTTTTAGTCAGGGTTTTTTTAAAAATACAGAAAATGATTTTTTATTTTGTTTGGGAATCCATCACAGAAAAGACCCAACGGTGTGCTTCATTAAACTCAACTGTATGTCATGTCTTCTTTTGGATATTTCCTGGCAGAGGTGAACAGGTTTCAGAATAAACTTTCTGTTGTGATGTTGCACAGATAATTTCTGAAGTTGCCTGAAAGTTATATGTACTCCTGAGTTCCTTTTTGATCCTCTGTGTCCAGGGAACATCTGTACTTGGGAAATCAGTCCCAACCTTACTTCCCGGATGTATGTACATTCATGCCTTATGTTCTTGGAGCAGTTGCTGCCAGAAGTATCCTTGTAATTCGTATTTCCTGCAGAAAGTAAAATGAATAATCCCCAGGACTTCAAATGTTTCCTTATGAGCTGTTCAGTCAATCTCTGTTGGGCAAATTCTCACCATCAAGATCAATCTTACATTTGTTGCTCAGTGAATTATCTGCTCTGAGTTCTATTATAGTCCCTAAGGCACCATGAATTCTGTCTGTAAGTGCTGTTATGTGGATTTCTGTTGGATCAAGGCAACCAATATATAGTTTAATGCATACCCCCTGGATTGTAGAACATCATTCTGGGAAGCATCTCCTGACAAACTGTTTTCAATTAATCTGAACGTTTCCAGAGTCTACAATTATCTTTTCCCTGCTGAGCTTCTGGTGAGAGTTTATTGGATAATGGTTAAATGTTCTGATAATATTTCCTACTCCCAGTGGTGAGTCTCTGTTTCTTAAGTTCCAATACCCGCCAGTGCTGTAGTGAATCAGCTTTGGGTTTTAGTCTGAAGTTTGAAGAAACTATTCAAACTGCTGAACCTTATCCTCAAAATAAATCCTTGGATAACCCATTTAAGTCCAAACAAAAACCTGGAGTGGATTTACCACACTACTGACATGGAAGCTACCAGAAACTACATGAAGTTTCCTGATGTCTGATAGACTAGATTTATTTACTATCACCACACAAAAGGGCATGCATTGCTCTATGCTTTCCATGTATACTTATGGAGGAAAATGTCGTATGTGGAATGGCCCTAAGAGACTTTTATAGGTAGCCTCTTAATTTTTGGGAAAGCTTATTTGTATGAGTACACGGTGTGTCAATTTCACCATGGCAACTTCACAGAAAACAGTACTTTTGATAATATGGAAGTTTAACATGTGACTTTTGGGTTTATTTGTCATATTGCCCACAAGCACAATATCCTCGTGAGTGAAGAATTGCCAAAACAAGTACCAGAGGCTAAAGTGTCCCATAGAAGATTTAATAATAATAATAATAATAATAATAATAATAATCTTTATTTATATCCCGCCCCCTCTCCAAACAGGAGTTGCGGCGGCTTACAGAACTCGAGATGGCTTATTTCTAATTTTCAGAGCTTTCTAAAATTTCCATTTTATTTAATCTGCAGTGGACTTCTGGTTCAGGTCCCTTATGTTGTCATTTAAAATCATCAAAATTACAAGTGAGAAATCTCGCCCAATTGAATGAGTGGCATAGATGAGATACATAACTCTGTATCTAGCTCTGTATCCATTGAACCACTGTGGTTCCCTGTCAAATGCTATAACTTGGTTTTCTAACTGCTTCACTTTCAGCTATTAGTTTCAGCCCCCAAACAGGATTCAAGTCAATGAGTCTAGTGTGGAAGAATAGGATCCAAACTTGTATGGCGAGTTCCTTTAGAGCAGTGGTTGTCAACCTTTCTGATGCTGTGACCCCTAAATGCAATTCCTCATGTTGTGGTGACCCCAACCATAAAATTATTTCTGTTGCTACTTCATAACTGTAATTTTGTTACTGTTATGAATCATAATGTAAATATCTGAGATGCAGGATGTATTTTCGTTGTTACAAATTGAACATAATTAAAGCATAGTGATTAATCACAAAAACAATATGTTTGGGGGAGTATGGACAACAGATAATGGGATTTGCAGTACCTTCAACCGATTCAGCTCTGAATTCCACAGACCACTGAGACCCCCATGAATGAAAAACCTGGACCAAACTTGGCACACACAATCCCCACAAGCAACAGAAAATACTGGAAGGATTTGGGAGGAATTGACAGTGATTTAGGGAAGATGTAGTTCACTTACATCCGGGGAGCATTGTGGACCCAAATAGCTATGGATCTGGACCAAACTTGGCACAAATACTCAATGTGCCAAAATCTGAACACTAGTGGAGTTTGGGGAAAATAGACCTTGACATTTGGAAGTTGTAGTTGTTGGGATTTATAGTTCACCCACAATCAAAGACCAGTTTAGAGGAAACCCTTTGGCCTTTTCTTAATGACCCACAGCAGCAGCACAACAATACCCATGCCTCTCCCTCATAGAAAAAATAAATGAAAGCCTTGGTTTAGCCACTTCTTGAATGCTCCAGGAGCACTTGTTCTGTGATTAGGGCCTTATAATCTCCTTCCTCATTCACTGAAAATGGGAAGAAACAGACAAAACTGCAAATGGACTTCTGGCCACAATCAAGTTCTGTGTTTTCCTCTCAATTTTTGTGTTTTTTAAGCCTGATATGGTCCACAGGGCCAATATCTGAGCCATGACCAGTTAGTTATTGCTCACCCCATCTTCCGGAGTAACTGATTAGTATGTAAGCCATCTCATTAATTGACTAACTGGAATCTCATGCACCACAGGAGGTGGCTTTTATCGGGCTAAAAGACAAGCGTTTTGCTCTCAAGTGGGATACTTGTAAAATGATATCTGCATAGCTGTAGCCTGTGGCTCCCAAAACACGCTGGAATGTTCATTTTCAGAAAATCTGCTTCTTCATATGCTTGCAATTCCCATTTTCCCTAAAACACATTTTTCTTTTGCTCAACGAACCTTTGCTTGACCTTGGCATGTTCTGGGTTTTTGCCTGCCTCAAAGCTTTATGAAGGAAAAGAGGAGAAGACACTTGAATTAAGTCAGAAAAGTGTGTGGTAGGCTGCTGTTAACCTTTGCAAATATTGTCAGCCATACTGGATGTAATTAAGACCTGATATGATGGCAACTACCAAAGTGAAATCCCAAAGGGGTTTTGGCAGTTATAATGTGAGGTGATAGAGATCTGCTATAGGATTGCCTGCTATTTGCATAGATGGAGGGGCGATTTTGGATTGAAACCATTCTGCTGGGTGGGTGAGTTGGTCAACCTTTCGCCCAGCAGTTTATTTCCATGATGAAACATCTATGTGTGTTTTAACTGTTGTTAACTGCCTTGACTCCCAAAATAGGGGGAAAGTGGGATATAGCAACAAGAATAATAACAACAACATCCTCATCTACAAGCAAAAGTAAAGGTAACGATTTTCCCTTGACATAAAGTCTAGTCATGTCCGACTCTGGAGGTTGCTGCTCATCTCCCTTTTCAAAGCCGGAGAGCCAGCGTTGGGATATTACTGCTTAGGATCATATCTTCTAAATCTGTGTTAAATCCACTGCATTTTAGAAGTTTATATCTTTAAAATTGTTGCTTGTGTTTCTTTGAAGCATCTCTGTTGGCTGGTTTGTTTGCGGACTCCACATCCCAGTGTAAGGTGAATTGCAAATCTGTGACCGGCAGGGGGTGGTATTGCGAACTGGGGGCTTTTGCACAATTTCTATTAATTACTGCCAAAACAAATATTCAGATCTCACTAAGGATTACTCTTCTTCCAGCTCGAAAACTGCCTTCTCAGAGAAGAGCATGTGAAACTGAAAATAGAGATAAAAGGCTGAGATCTGAAAGAAGACATTTCTGTTGCTGATTGATGTTAGTCCCAATGAATTAATTCCATGATGTAACAGGCTCCCTACAAAGAGTGGAGTAAGGGACTACAGATTAAATTGATTAAGAAGGGATTCAGATGAGCTTGGCGGGGGGGAGGGAAACAGAGAGAAAGGGAGAGAAATGACTGGGTACTAGGAATGCTTGCTAGCTGCTTGATCCTACAAGAAAGAAAAATATTTAGAACTACTGAAATTTCTGACAGAATGAGTCAGGTGTAGGAAAGGGGAGGGGAGTATAGCGTCTGTTTGTTCTGGACCTCCACATAATCTGTCAAAGACCATGCTTTTAATGATAGCTACACCAAAGTATCAAGGAAGCACAAATACAGCTGCATCTCCCCATACTATAGTGTTTCTGATCCCCCCCCCCCATTTTTAAAGGGACAACACTTGAAAATGAGCCTGTGTTTGCAGGATGGGAGGAGTCAGCTCACTAATCAGTTGAAGCCCATTTACTTACATAATTAAATAAAATTAAATAAAACACAAGAAGAGGCCAAAGAGGATAGACTTCTAAAGCATCAAACCTGTTACTTGCCTCAGAGAATGGTGATTCCCATGCTGTTGTCTATGTCAGGGTAGGAATATATGGCCCTCCAGAGCATTTATTTATTTGCAGTATTTATATCCCGCCCAAAGGGGACTCAGAGCGGCCTTACAGATCGACAGTGATTCAATGCCATAGATAAACATATAATAAAATAAACAATTACATTAAAACCCAAGACATTAAAAACACAATTTAAAACCAATTATTAAAATCATGCCATCCAAAATCATGATCCAAAGCCGTTCTGTTGGTCATTTCATTTTTTCGTATTCTCTTAATTGCACTAAAACTTGTTATCCAAAAGCTTGGTATCAAAACTGTGTTTTTACTTTCTTCCTGAAGATCAGGAGGGAGAGCTGTTCAAAATTCACTAGGAAGGGAGTTCCATGGCTGAGGGACGACCACTGAGAAGGCCCTGTCTATTGTCTGCACCTAAGAAGGAGGTGGGACCGAGAGCAGGGCCTCCCCAGATGATCTTAATTTCCGAGGTGGATCATAGAGGGAGATACATTAGGACAGGTAAGCTGGGCTGGAACCGTTTAGGACTTTATAGGCTAACGCCAGCATTTTGAATTGAGCTCGGTAGCAGACTGGCAGGGGGGTTGTGTGCTCCCTGTAGCCTGCCCCAATGAGGAATCTAGCTGCCGCCCGTTGGACCACTTAAAGTTTCTGAACAGTCTTCAGAAGCAACCCCACGTAGACGTTTTTGCAGTATTCTATCCTAGATGTTGTCATCATTTGCTGTGCTGGTTGGATATGGGGCAGATTTTGTGTCCCCAAGTTTAGCCTGTCTATTTTTCCCGTAGAATTTCACAGGAGCTACTGAGAAGTCCAGCCAGTGGTGGTCACCCCAAGTGTGTTGCACTACAACTCTCATTACTGCCGCCATATCAAAAAGGAACAGTAATAAGACCCACCTGGAGATGCACTGCTTTGGAAAAGAGTGGAACAGCTGTATCTTTGGTTCTGTTTGTTGGCTGCATTACACACAGGTTTTCAACTCACAGCTTAATACCAGTACATGAATTAGGCCTTGACCAAAATTAGGTCAAACAAATTGACATCATACAGTGCAATCCCATGCACGTCTAAAAAGGTAAAGGTTTTCCCCTGACATTAAGTCTAGTCGTGTCCAACTCTGGAGGTTGGTGTTCATCTCAGTTTCTAAGCTGAAGAGCCGGCATTGTCCATAGACACCTCCAAGGTCATGTAGCTGGCATGACTGCATGGAGTGCCGAATTACATGCAAATGTGAGTAGATAATAGGTACCGTTCTGGCGGGAAGGTAACAACACGCAATGCATGTCTACTTAGAAGTAAACACACACTCTTGAATTCAATGGGGCTTAATTTCTAGAAATAGTATTGCAGTTATAGGCATTTTCTTATTTAATGTTGTCCCCCCTCCAAGTACAAGAAAAAATGGAAGTTGATGGAGAGAGAGTTGCATATACACAATACTCTTCAGAGTATCCGATGCTCATACCCCTTGCACCACTCCTTGGTTAAAAGTTATTTCTTGCAAAGTGGTGTTCAGTGCATATGTTTTTCTCCAACCACAGTCTATATATGTATGCCTTCCTTTTGATACCAGTTGTTCCACATGGCTTACAGTGGTGCCCCGTGCTGTTATTCAGTTATATGAGAAACAGCATTTTCTAATACAAATGAGCATTTGCCTTTATATTTATTGAGTGCAAGCCTATTTCAGCCTATGACGGAATCAAAAAGAGGTTTATGTGATCAAAACTAAGTTGGGCTTCTTTTTTAGCATTTCTTCCATGTGATTCTTTGGTTATTTGAAAAACAAAATCTCCTGTCACACTTGCAGTCCAATCCTGACTGTACATATTCAGTATTAAGTCTCATTGATATCTTTTGAATTAGATTCTAAAGAACTGTCCTCAAGTATATTGAGTTTAGTCTGTATAAATACAAATCATTTTTCACCATATTGGAGCTCTCCTCCCATGATTGCTTCTTTGTATCACACTGAAAAATCTCCCATCTTCCTAACCCTTAAAAACAATTTGAATCTGCTGGAGTCTGCTTCATTCTGCCCGGAGAACAATAATCTCAAACGCAATGTGTTCTCTTTGGTTCTCTTCTTCTCTTTGTGTGTTCTTTCATCCAAAATTCGTGGAGAGGTTTTTCTTCCAAGGCTCTTCTCCTTGCTGCTGCTGCTGTAAAATGAATACTCTTTTTTTTTGGGAAAATGTTGAAGCAATTATAAAATTACATACAAACCACCAACTAAATAAAGGTACGGAACAATTCAGGTAGTCAGTTGCAGAAAAAGAGAAGGTGTGATTCCTTTAGCTTTCATGACAAATTATTCCTGTTGAAATTCCCTCTGCTATACAGTTATTAAATATGCAGAAACCCTGTCCTCATTTGCATCTGGCCACCCTAGGGACAGCTTTCATTTGGTCTGCTCCAGACATGATGTATATTTAAACAGAGAATGGCATTTAAAAATAACCACAGCAAGGAAGTGTGCTGAGGGGGGCTATAGGCTGTGGGTGCTGTGTTTCTATGACTGCACCCACATGGCAGAATTGTAGCAGTTTGATACTACATTAACTGTAATGGCTAAAAGCTCTGGAATTCTGACTGTTTTATGGATTACTGGGGGAATACGTGTAGAATGTTCTGAATACTCAAAAACCATGATAAATATTCTAAATGCTAGTTCGATTACTTATATATCCTCTATTCTCAACCCCAACTCAATTCATAACTAATTCAACATTTCTGGTTCTGTTTGTGTTTGAGGCCCCTTCCACACAGCTGAATAAAATCCCACATTATCTGCTTTGAATTGAAATATATGGAAGTGTGAACTTGGATAACCCAGTTCAAAGCAGATATTGTGGGATTCTCTGCCTTGATATTCCGGGGTATATGGCTGTGTGGAAGGGCCCTAAGAATTCTCAGAAAAAATCTTTTTTTTTTTCAAAGTTCTTCTGAAAAATTCAGAAAAAAAGCGCCTTTGTGGGAGTTTGCCTTCTCAGCCAGTTTACTGAATACCCCAAGGAAATTGCCGAAGCATAGCATTTGCTTTTTCCTCTGCATTGTGGTAATTGAGTTAGAAGACAAAGAATATATTCAATGATCCTTTCATGCACCATGACAGGCCTTTGGTGATGGCCAGAGAGCAGGAGGATTTCAACCTGTTGATTTTTCTGAACCTTTCATTGGCATTTGATTTTGATGACTGTGGCCTCATCTGCGACAATTCACATGGACAGTAGTAGGAGGCATTATATCGTGATTGCTTTTGTCCTTTGTGTTCATGTTTCTCCAGAAGGCAATTCTGCTCGGAGTGGGAGCGCCATCTTCTATTTTGCATAATTTGATAAGAGCATAAGAAGAGGCCCTGATTGACCAAACAAATACACCAGGGTAGATATGACTCTCCTAATTGATGTTAGACTTATCTTCGGCATTGACTATGCTGATTAGGATTGATGGTAGTTGAAATTCCATGAGAACTGAAGGACCTTACTCATCCCAACTTAGATTACTGTTGTGTTTCTAAATGCAATCGGTTAGTTTTTCGTAGGAAGCTAGTAAGGAATACATAAAGACAAGAGCCTTTCATCGTGGTTTTTGTTTCATAAAGTTTATAATTTCTAGATTTTTTTGTAGTATTTGGTGATAGCTGTATCTTGCAACACAGATTAGAAGCTAACTATACGAGAGGCATAGACTGACCCCCCTCTGAAAACCATATTTAAGAAGGAGGAAAAGACAATGCTGCATTTTGCAGCTTGGTTATCAGATTACCAGATCAAATTTCTCATAAGAATGTTTCGCATACCAACAGAATATCTATATATATATAAAAGGGTGATGGAATCGCGGCACCGAGCAAAAAAACAAAAGTAAAGGCCCCCCAACCTCGAAATTTGACAACACAACCCATCATCCACACCTTAAGGTTGAAACAACAAAAAATCACGTCACGCACCTCCACATGGACAGAACCCACAACGCACCATCGGGAGCCATGCCGGGAGGGAAAGAGAAAGCATAATGGCCACCGGCAAGAGGAAAGGCAGGCAATGGCAAAAAGCTGTCCCTGGGTCCTAGCGCTCGCCCATCATCCGAATTATTTATCTCCACTATCCCTTATCCAACTTTCTACAATATCCAACCCATTTTAATACTCAATATTTTAAATATATGCTATGAACCATGACAATTAACACAATCTGACTCCTAATATTTTAACAAGCTTAAAATCACAACACCAAATAAAAAACAACACTCTTAAAACACGGGAATGCCAGACACTAAACAATCAGGGCCAGCTAACACCTCCCACGATCTGCCATGCAGGACACAATCCAAGCACTCCCAACAGATGGCCACCCAGCCTCTCAATAATAATAATAATAATAATAATAATAATAATAATAATAATAATAATAATAACAACAACAACAACAACAACAATATTATCATACAATCCTAAGGTTTGCAGAGACCCCTAAGAATCATCCAGTAAAACTTCCTTCTACCACACAGGAGGACACAATCCAAACACTCCTGACAGATGATAAATACACACAAATGTCTATACTACACAATGTCGAAGAGATAAGCAAACACCATAAAGGTTGAAAACATAAAAAGAGATGTGACATGTAAGGGCCACAGAAATAGTCAGGCCTCTCTGCGTATAGAGCTATCTTCTTTCTATGTGAAAAAGATAAGCAAACACTATAAAGGTTCAAAACATAAAGAGAGATGTGACATGTAAGGGCCACAGAAATAGTCAGGCCTTACAGTTTCCTTTAAACATTACAGTCTGGAAGATACTACTGTGATACTACTGTACTTATTATTTTCATTATTGTTGTTAACTCTCAGGTAATAATGTTTGTACATGATGCTCTAAATAACATAGTGCATTTTATGTTTTGAATCTTTATAGTATTTGCTTATCTTTTTCACATAGAAAGAAGATAGCTCTATACTCAGAGAAGCCTAACTATTTCTGTGGCCCTTACATGTCACATCTCTTTTTATGTTTTGAACCTTTATAGTGTTTGCTTATCTTTTTCACATAGAAAGAAGATAGCTCTATACTCAGAGAGGCCTGACTATTTCTGTGGCCCTTACATGTCACATCTCTTTTTATATTTTGAACCTTTATAGTGTTTGCTTATCTTTTTCACATAAAAAGAAGATAGCTCTATACTCAGAGAGGCCTGACTATTTCTGTAGCCCTTACATGCCACATCTCTTTTTATGTTTTCAACCTTTATAGTGTTTGCTTATCTCTTTGACAAACTCCTGACAGATGGCCAGCCAATATCTCCACAATCTCCACCATAAAAATAATAATAGAATCCTACAGTCACAGAGATAGGAGACACCCCTAAAGCCCATCCAGTCCAACCCCTTCCTGCCATGGAGAACACAATCCAAACATTCCCAACAGATGGCCATACAGCCTCTTGATAATAATAATGCTAATAACAATATCACGGAATCCTCATGTTTCCAGACAGCCCTAAGAATCGTCCAGTACAACCTCCTTCTACCATGCAAGACCACACAATCCAAACACTCCTGACAGATGGCCATCCAATATCTCCACAATAAAAATAATAATAGAATCCTACAGTCACAGAGATAGGACAGACCCCTAAAGCCCATCCAGTACAACCCCTTCCTGCCATGGAGAACACAATCCAAACATTCCCAACAGATGGCCATACAGCCTCTTGATAATAATAATACTAATAACAATATCACGGAATCCTTATGTTTGCAGACAGGCCTAAGAATCATCCAGTACAACCTCCTTCTACCATGCAAGACCACACAATCCAAACACTCCTGACAGATGGCCATCCACCCACTATATAATAATAATGATGATAATAAAGATAATAATCATGATGATAACAGCAACAACAACAATAATAATAATCATAGAACTATACCATCCAATAATTTGGAGACACCCCTAACGGCCATCCACCCCAACCCTTTCTACTATGCACCAAGACACAATCTAACCATTCACAACACTTAGACAACTTATGCATACTATACAATACTACACAGCGACAAAGACGCCCTCTACTCTCACCACTTTCACAATACACAAACAACCAAATACAGTACATACTAAATATAAAGACAACCATACAACAGACATTCAATACCACCACTAACTCAAATTTCTCACCAACACCACCAGACAACACCACAGCAACACGTGGCTGGGCACAGCTAGTATATCATAAAGATGAACACCCGCTGTTAGCCCCAGCTTCTGCCAACCTAGCAGTTTGAAAACATGCAAATGTGAGTAGATTAATTGGGACCGCTTTTGTGGGAAGGTAAAGGCGCTCCATGCAGCTACGCTGGCCACATGACCATGGAGGCATCTATGGACAACGCCGGCTCTTTGGCTTAGAAATGGAGATGTGCACCACCGCCCAGAGTCAGACACAACTAGACTTTATGTCAAGGGGAAACTTTTACCTTTACTGTCCTAAAGGCACCAGGTCCCATCTGGTCTTGGAAGTTAAGCAGACAACTTGAAAGTGGATGAGTTATTGCTCATATCCCCTCACTTTTGCATCCTGTAATTGTATGCCTAACCCTAACGGCACTCCATGCAGTCATGCCGGCCACATGACCTTGAAGGTGTCTACGGAAAACACCGGCTTTTCGGCATAGAAATTGAGATGTGCAGCAACCCCCAGAGTCAGACACGACTAGGCTTAATATCAGGGGAAAACCTTTACCTTTACCTAATTATATGCCCCAGATATGATGCTAGAGATGTCAAATTCCATGGAGTCCATACTGTTTCCCTTAGTAGAACTCCTGAAAAATGACATTTGTCAATACCAGTAGCATGGTTTAAAGTCCATCAGGATTGAGGCCTGGATCTAATCAGTAGCCAAGGCTTTAGTGGAATTCAAATTAAGTATAAAAGTTTCATGAGCCTTTCGGCCATTCATTTAGTTAGAGCACTATTAATCCCTTCGCTCTCTGCTTTCACTGTGAGGGAAGTCGTAGGTTCCAATGTGGAGGTAGGCAGCCACAACTATTCACAAACTGACATACCTTGGATTTAATACTTTGCTTGGTGTATCTTTATGTCTTTTAAAGCATTTTAAAATTAGCAAACCTATTAATATTAGTGGCTCCAAAACATCCTGACCTCGACAGGTATCTCCCACATTTGATTATCTGCGGGAGGGAATCACGTAGGTCTGCCAAGGGCCCTGTCTACCTTTTCACAATTTCCATTGTGATAAGAAAATGTAGACAAACTGGAATTGTAACAGGATTTTTGTTAACTTGGACTGAGTTAAGACAACATGATAAGCTATGGACAGTTGAAAGGTCTGACTGCTGTAGTGTTTAAATCAATCTCCCATGATAGCTTAAGAACTGTAGAAGTGCCATCATTTGATTTGTTTATTATGAATATGAAACTTTTGATGTATTAGAATGGGCCCGAACTATATTTTTAAAAGAAGAAATTCATTCAAGGTTCTCACACATTTTAGATAAAAGATCAGTGTGCTGTATTTTAATGTGTTGTCAAAGGCTTTCATGGCCGGAATCACTGGGTTGCTATCAGCAGGATGCAGCCAAGCTTTGAAGCTGCAAGGCTATTCAGTGCTAATCAAGGTGATCAGTTACAACATCCACACATGCCTCCAATAGACAAGAGTTCTTTCTCCCACCCTAGTCATTGCACAGATATATAAACCCCACTCGCCTAGTTTCCAATCGACCTCTGAGGATACCTGCCATAGATGTGGGCGAAATGTCAGGAGAGAATGCTTCTGGAACATGGCCATACAATCTGGAAAACTCACAGCAACCTATACTATATTTTGTTTATGTTTTGTTTTGTTTTATTTCCAGCAACTGATTTTCAAGATCAATGTGTTTTAATGGCTTTCTTTTTATAAAGAAAGTCTTTAACATGTTTTTTTTCTTTATCAAACTTTTATGCTGGTTATATTTATCTGGATTTGAAAATTCAGGATGATTTAGTATGCAGGTTAGTGTAGATGGAAAAGAGATAATGTATTACCCGAGATTTCCAAGCTTGTATGAAGTGAGTTTGAGGAAGAATTTCACTTTTTAAAGATTCTTTAGATTCAGCTTCAGGTAGTAGCGTAATGTGTAGCTAGACAAATTTTGTTTACCGGAAAAGAAAACACGCAGTAGAAAATATATTTTTGTGTGTTTGGCATACCTTCCAACTGTCTTGATTTTGTGTTGTCTAAAGCTTTCATGGCTGGAATCACTGAGTTGCTGTGAGTAAGAACACCTTTCCTCTTACCATACATCAAGGGAACCACTGACCGCATATGCAAGCTGATGAAGAAACACAACCTACAAACTACCTACAGACCCACTAAGAACATCCAGCAAATGCTACCTTCAGCGGACAAGAGGAATCCTCTCACCTCTGCAGGAATCTACCGTATACTATTCAGCTGTCTACATAGGGACCACCAAACACAGCCCAAACATGAAAGGCACTGCAGACTGATTCAGCCAGAGAAGTCAGCCATAGCAGAGCACTTGAGGAACCAACCTGGACACAGCAAATTATTTGAGAACACAGAAATGCTGGACCACTCTAACAACCACCATGTCAGACTACACAGGGAAAACACTGAAATCCACAAGCATGTGGACACTTTCAACAGAAAGGACGAAACCATCAAAATGAACAAAATCTGGTTACCCGTATTTCAAAAACTCTAAAATTAGGACAGTAAATAAAGATCAACACTCAGAAGACAGGTGAATGCCAGACAGGAAACAATCAGGGCCAGCTAACACCTCCCAACAAAAAGATTCCCCCAGGCAGGAAGCAGCCAGGCTTTAAAGCTGCAAGGCTGTTCAGTGTTAATCAAGCTGGCCAATCGCAACATTCATACTTGTCTAAAACAGAGAATTCTTTCTCCGACCCTGGACCTTCCACAGATATATAAACCCCACTTGCTTAGTTTCCAACAGACCTCACAATGCCTCCATAGATGTGGGCAAAACTTCAGGAGAGAATGCTTCTGGAACATGGCCATACAGCCTGGAAAACTCACAGCAACCCACTAATTCCAACCATGAAAGTCTTCAACAACCCAAATTCAGAAAATTCAGAAATTGTTTTCCCTCTTTCTTTTAATTTGCTAATTATTAAAGTTTGTGTGCCTGCAGCCTTAACGCCATACACAACAACCCACGGTCTTGATTTTGCAGGAACAGTCTCTGTTAATCGTCTGCCATCCCTTTTAGCAACTGCTTTTGAAATGTCCCAGTCTCTCCTCTTCCCACTTTCCTGCTTTGTTCTAAGCCTACTGAGTTCAAAGTGCAAAAGTAGTTTGGACAAAATTAATTCAGTAAAAGGAAAGGAGGAAGAGTCAAAATCTTGCCCTTTCCTTGTTTACCCAGGCAAAAGCAAACTGCTGCAGCCTTTCCTTGTTTGTTTTTTCTCAATAATAACCTTTAACGTCCTGAGTACACTCTGATGTCACTTGGCCACATGTATCCTGTATGGGTTGGCAGTATTATTTTTTTTACATTAGGCGATCCTTTGTTGTCCAGATATGATGGCCTTTCAAGTTCTTAGAAGATCCCTGTGTGTGAGGTTTTTAAATGTGTGGAGGTCAGTTCATAACCAATTAACACACAGTCTTCACAGAGTGAGGGTCCCAACCAGTGGCATGGTTAACACGATGACAGTGGCTTCTCAATCTGTTGCAGCCTTTTTCTACCTTCACAGCCATGGTACATGTTGGCAATACGTATAATATTGAATAAGGTTATTTCTTAAAAAGACCAGCTGAGATTTTTTTAAAAAAATAGACAGTTAAAATGACTTCTGTTATTTTTCAGTCTTCATACCCTCCTTTCCCAATTCAGTGTTTACTGTAATTGAATAAAATTATATTTTGGGAATCAGGTACTTCACTGTTCTTTCTGTGACCAAGGAGAACAAATACTGCCTTGGACTCAGCTGTGTTGCTGCAAGCATTGTCAATTTTATCCAGTGCTCATTTTGTAAAGAGCTGCATGGTTGACTGACTCCGAGAAAGTCAAGCTTTTCCTCATCTGATTTTGAGTGACTTCCACCATTACATAAATCTCCACAGTTCTCGTTCAGTCCACGGTGCCATCACACCTCAGGGACAGTGCCAAGGTATTTTCAGTCATTGTCTTTCATTATTCACAGCACTGTACAGATCACTGTTATAATCGGGGATTAGATTCTCAGCTTCGGAGTTATACAGGAAATCTCTGTCCTTCACTATACTTTTCAGACAATCATTTCCTTCTCCTGTTTCCTTGTCACTCCCTCCTTCCTGTCATTTTGTGAGGCTGTTCACAACTAAGTCATTCTATATCTTTGTGCTTTGGAAGCGGGGGAAATCAGGGCTTTTCGGGCTACAGGACTTAAATGAGAGGAACGGACACTGGAATCAGCCTTTATACATGCTACAGAAACCAACCATTCTGATGAACCAACAACATATATTACAGCCAGAAGAGTCCCAATTTCCTCTGCTTCTGGGGATAAGGCTACAGTATGGCTGAATCATGCATGACCAAGCATAAATAACACATAATGCCAGGTGGCTTGAGGACAAGTGTCTCCTTGATACAGACGCTCTCGCTTCTTGTGCAGCAGAGAGGAAAGCTTAGCATAAACCCTGATCATCGGAATAAAAGGGATTGCTTGCGATGGAATATTATCTGCTATCTGCATCTGTGAGAATCCAAGCTGTATGTGTGTTATTGCTTGCAAGATGCATAATTCCTCAGATTTGGCAAGATGCAAAATGGATGCAGGGGTTAGCTACAGCCAAGTTTGCTTCTCAAGTCAGCTTCGGATATCTTGATCTTTATTTGCACATTTCCCAATGCCTACCATTTTAGAACTTAATTTCTAAAGGAGTTAAGGGATTCAATTGAAATAAAAATAAAGTTTTGGGAAATATGGTCATTATTGTTGTTAATTCCCCTATAAAATACAGTTTGAATTTATTGTCATGATTTACGGTTTATCAACTTTATAATCAAGTTACACATAGAATAAAAAGTCTAGCTAGGTCTAATAAAATGTTAAGGCTCTTTCAGCGCTTAAATGCCAAGACAGTTTAACAGCTTGAACTGCTTTCAGTTCTGATTGAAAAATGATAAGACAAATAAATTCTGACTTACTGTTGTTTATTTTTGAACTGGTGTGCAATTCAAACTAATCTTGTAGAGCAGGAAACGTTACAATAGGATTAATGAGATTTTTTAAAATATATATACAGTAGAGTCTCACTTATCCAAGCCTCGCTTATCCAAGCTTCTGGATTATCCAAGCCATTTTCGTAGTCAATGTTTTCAATATATCATGATATTTTGGTGCTAAATTCGTAAACACAGTAATTACAACATAACATTTCTGTGTATTGAACTACTTTTTCTGTCAATTTTGTTGTATAACATGATGTTTTGGTGCTTAATTTGTAAAATCATAACGTAATTTGATGTTTAATAGGCTTTTCCTTAATCCCTCCTTATTATCCAAGATATTCGCTTATCCAAGGTTCTGCCGGCCCGTTTAGCTTGGATAAGTGAGACTCTACTGTATCTGCAAACAAATCAGCAGTTTCTCTGGTTTCATCAGATGCCTTTGGATTTTCATACATTTCTGATGAAATCAGAGGAACTGTGTATTTAAAAATATATAATTGTTTCTAATTGAAACAACAAAACCCTAACCACAAAGGATTAAAGGAAGTCATCACATTTTTGGGGGGGGGGGGTTGTTTCTTTTCTTTCTCTCTCTCTCTCTTCCTTCCCTTCCCTAATCCAATCACTTCGCTCAGTCTTAGTAAACATGCTCACTGGTTCAGATTGAATTTTCTCACCCAGTTCACAAGCACCACTATATAAACACATTGCAGTAAAAAGCCAATCAGGGTTATTCTAGCAAAGGAGATGCATTCAGAAAAAGCCACAGGGTATCTTTTGCTTCCAGTGACAATGCTGGGTGCAAGGGCACTAGCACACTGTGGTCCTGGTCCTTAAAATTCCCTTTTTACTAGTTCACACTCTCACTACATCACCATGTCCCAAAAAACTACTGGATTAGGTAAAATGAGAGAGGCAGAGCTGGATGTCGCCTGTATGCTAGTGGCAACTTAGGACCTCATCACATTAATGAGGTCCCCTGTGTCGATTTGTGAGCCTCAATGGCGAGGCAATTCCGGTGCCCCATACCCCAACTCACTGGTAGCAACATTTCTCCATCACACGTGGGGAAGCATTGCCATGGGGCTTCCCCACATTGTTCTTAATAGAACACAGGAAAGTTCCTGTGTTGCCAGCTCAGTGTTGTCAGATGCTTGCACCCTGGTTGAGCCTCAGAGCCCTGCCAGAAGTGAGCCTGCATCACTGGATGGGCAATGTGGGGCTCGGTGGCTCAACTGGGGCAAAAGCATCCTATGACGCTGAAAATGTATTGTGTGATGAAGTTGTGAGATTTATTGAAAAACCATCACATCACAGAGTCATGGCATGCATTTATTAAATACATATCAGGTGACTGGTGTAATGGTTTCACGGTTAGACTATGATTCTGGGAGGCAAGTGTCAAAATACCTTCTTAGCTATGGGAACCCATTGACTTAGCTTGGGCAAGTCACACTGCCTCAGCCTAAAGGAAAGGCAACTACAAACATCCTCTGAATAAATCTTGCCAAGAAACCCCTGGGATAGAACTATCTGTAAAAACATTTTTTTATAAATGAAATTATAAGAAGAGAGAGAGAGGGAGTCTTGGGAGTGGTTAACTGTACCCCCATATAGTATTGCTTTGTGAAACATCCAGGCATCTAGTGATTGAATAGTATGAAAATGCAGTAAATCAATCTGTTAGCCAGTCAATCCTTTTACAACATTGTAGTCCAATCATTTTTATATGTACACAATGTATAAGTAGCATTGCAACATAGTACTGGATATGTGTACTTATAGATTTGGACATTATATCTGCACAGAATCAAATTTATTTGCTTATTTTCCACACCACTTTTCTTCTATCCGCCCATTCTTCCAGCATGGGATCCAAAGTTGCTTACAAAATTTAAAATAAAAATAATTAAGAACTCTTAAAAATCTCAGTAATATTGAAAGGCCTGTGATTAAAAGAGCTTTAATTATTTTGAATATTGAAATGATGCAATATGAAAAAAATGTCATATGATTACAAGTTTAAAAAAACTGTTAAAATACAAAGGTCTTAGTCTGCAGACAGAAAGAGAATAGGACCCTTGCAAGAATGGCAGTTCAATAGCCTTGAAGCAACCACTGGCAAGACATTCTCCTGTAGCTTTGCAAGACAGATCTATGATGCTTGTGGGATTGATAGAAACCTTTCCTCCAAAGATTTGAAAACTTGGATTGGCATACATAGGAAGATGCAGACTTCCAAATAATCTAGTCTCAGCTATGTAGGTTTTGGTTCTAGACCACTGCTTCTTGAACTGTTAGTAACAATGTGTAATATTTACAATGGACTACAGAAAATGGTTCAGCTGTACTTACAAAAAGGAAAATCAGCCTTGCAAATGCTACTTTACAATAGTCAACGTTTGATTTTTAAATCTATATTATATGTCTATATACCTGGGGTCATATACAATGTTTCTTAGATGGAAAGGGGTCACAAGTGGAAAAAGTTTAAGGAGACTAAAGATCACTTTGAATTCTGCCCAGAAACACTGACAGCTAGTGAAGCTGTTTCAGTTGTGGAGTTATAAGATCCCTCTCTCCTTATTCTTAAATCTGATTTGGAATGGGCAGCCTTTCAAATAAAAGACACCTTTGGATGAACAACTCTCTTCTGATAACCTTACAAATAACCACCCTTACTTAGGAGGTTCATGGGTTTGAAAAATCCATCTGTAGGAACTCTCATTTTTGAAGGAATTAATACTCTGTTCTAGTTACGTAATCATACCTGTTACTAGAAGCTATGCTAATAGCTCACCCTGGGTGAGAAAAAGAGATACAGAATGAGGTGCTATGTTTTAATTGTTTTAATTTTAATTGTATTTATATGTTTTGGGTTGCTATGAGTTTTCCGGGCTGTATGGCCATGTTCCAGAAGCATTTTCTCTTGACATCTATGGCAGGCATCCATAGAGGTTGTGAGGTCTGTTGGAAACTAGGTAAGTGAGGTTTATATATCTGTGGTAGGTCCAGGGTGGGAGAAAAAATGTTTATCTGTTTGAGGCAAGTGTGAATGTTGCAATTGGCCAGCTTGATTAATATTGAATAGCCTTGCAACTTCAAAGCCTGGCTGCTTCCTGCCTGGGGGAATCCTTTTTGGGAGGTGTTAGCTGGCCCTGATTGTTTCCTGTCTGGAATTCCCCTGTCTTCTGAGTGTTGTTCTTTATTTACTGTCCTAATTTTAGAGTTTTTTAATACTGGTAGCCAGATTTTGTTCATTTTGATGGTTTCCTCCTTTCTGTTGATATGGTTTATTTGTTTTATTGCTTAATGTGATATATTTGTATATTTATATTTACAATGCAGCATTCAAACTGCCAAAACTGCAATCTGCTCTGAGTCCCCTTTGGAGCGAGATAAAGCGGGATATAGATATAGTAATTAAAAAAATAGCAAAACTGTAGGAGGTGCTGGCTGGGTATTGTTTTGATTCAGATTTTCAGTTCAGAAAGGAATATTGGAGAAAAGGTGTCTTTTTTAGGCAGCATCTGTCAGCATCAGTCTGGCCATTTATAAGTAGTTCAGAGACAATTAGGGTTCAGCTGTGAAATGTAATGATTTTGCTACACGGCTGCGGTGGCTGCTGCATTTTCACACAATCAAGCTTGATTTTCACCTACATTTTCCAACATAAAACCAAATCCCTGCTGCCTCGTGCATTCTGAAACTGTTCTCCTTGATTTCACTTTCACCGTTAGAAGATGACAGGTGCTAGAAAAAATTCTCATGGCACAGTGGAAATTACATATGCATCTCATGGTTGTTTTACTTAATAGTGTCTGCATTTGAATAAACAAATGTTGACTGCTGAAAAATTTGGCGTAGGATAGGCGTGACAGTAGCAAATTTCAAAACGTTTTGAGTTTGTAAGAAGTTCTGCCTGAAAGGATTTTTCTGCAGAAATAAGATGAGGGTTCAGCAAAATGTGCTGTTGGCAGATCTGCATGTTTCGCTGTGGAACAACGTTAGTTATGGACAAGGAGAGGGTGGATTCTGATTTTAAAAGCGAAGTGCTTTCCAAGTGAGGAGCACTGAATTCCCCCCATTCGATGACCCCAGTAGCAGCCAGTGGCTTCCTTGTCCAGGATGTAGTGAATCTGCTCTGAGTTTCAGGTCTAGACTTTACGGCTCTTTCTCACATGCCCAAAACCCGTGATGTGTTTCAGATTAGCCTGATTTATCCAAATGACGGCTCACGTTAATCCGGATTATTACAAAGTAAACCGGGATTTTCTGATTTACTCTGGTTTTAAAGAAAACCTGAAAAGATTCGGACCTTACTGCAAGGTCCTGATCCTTTCAGGTGCTGGACCTGTGGAGATTCATTCTCGGAACCGCCTTCTGCGATCCCGAAGGTCAATTCGCATTGCCATCCTGGTTCTTCAAGCTCAACTAAGAACTTGAAGGAGCAGGATGTCATCCCCATCCTCCTCTCCCAGCCTCCCGTTTTCCCTGTAAACCTGGATGTGTCTTCAAGCCTCTTGGAGAAAGCTTCTGATGCATCATTTGATGCAACAGAAGCTTTCTCCGAGGGACCTAAGGATGCAGCCAAGCCGCTTCGGTAAGTTTTCAGGGAAAATGGGAGGCTGGTTAGATGCCTTCTCAGGTTGACCTCTGGTCGACCAGGAAGGGCATGTAATCACCACTCCCTCACAAAATCTTGAGGTTTGTGGTTTCTGTGTGGCCTCAATCCCAAGATTTTGGCCTGTCTTGAAGGGCTTTGAGTCATCCATATTTGTTACTATGTGCTTTCAAGTCTTTTCTGATTTACATCACAAGAATTTCTCAGGAAGATATGTTCAGAGGGGAGTTGCTTTTGCCTTCCTCTGAGGCTGAGAGATCGTGACCTACCCAAGGTCACCCAGTGTGTTTCTATGGCTCCACAGTTGTCGTCAAATGCTTAAAACATGCTAGCTCCATGCTAAATCCTATCTCCAAAATTATTCTCACAACTTAGATAGCTCACTGAAAGCCAGCAATTATACCAAAAGCAGATCTACTGTATCATTGGCAAGGAAGCCACCAGCTGCCACTGCTTTGCTGGTCCTCCTTCCCAAGTGGTGCTTTCTTCCCATCCAAAGTTGCTTCCCATATTTGGAGCTGGGTTAAGAAGAGAAAGAGATGCAGGAAAGGAGTATTCAGGGAAGCACAGTAAGTGGCAGAGGTGTATCCCTTTCGCTTGTACACTCAGACCCCATCCTTTTATGTATAATTTGGAGCAATATCATGTTTAAACTACTGCCATCCAGTAGTAGACACAGACATTTTTGCCTAATAGTAAGAAATTTATCTGCTTTTGGACAGAATATGCCACTGTCTCCTAATGCAGTGGTTCTCAACCAGTGAGTCCCCAGATGTTTGGCCTTCAACTCCCAGAAATCCTAACAGCTGGTAAACTGGATGGGATTTCTGGGTGTTGTAGGCCAAAACATCTGGGGATCACAGGTTGAGAACCACTGTCCTAAAGGCACTGAATCCCATTTAATCTTGGAAGTTAAGCAGGATCAGCCCTTGCTAATACTTGGACAGTAGATCACCAACAAATACCAGGTGCCATAGGCTATATTTCAGAGGAAGGATGATAGGAACTGACAGAACTACCCTTGTTTCTTAATTACTTAGGAAAACCATATAAAATGCTTGAGATTGCCTTAAATGTGATCTCTTCCACCTCTATGATTCTATGACAAATGCACATGCATGGAGGTACAGGCACACTCCATGACATGGGTAGACACCCTAGACATGCCTAATGTATCACAGCAGATCTTGATGTCTCCGAGGCCCTCCACAATGAGTATACCAGGCCAAACATAAACCTTTGTGGATTTAAGTAGCCAGTGATATTCCACTGGAGGAGGTTTTTCATAACCTTTCCTGTTGTGATATGTCCTGAGGTCAAATCTTACTTATGGTGTACTTATAACAGGATTTTCTTCACAAGATTTATTCAAAGGAGGTTTGATATTGCCTTCCCCTTAGGCTGAGAGAATGTAATATGCCCAAGGTAACTAGTAACTTTCCATGACTGAGTACAGATTTGAATCGTATCCTTCCTAGTTCATCACTCAAACCAGTATAACATGGATTTTCTTTGTAAGTGAAGTCCCTAACTTCTGTTTTTTTCTTTATTGAGGTCTGGATAAAACATACACGGAAGACTCTAATAGGTGGGATTATTTTAAACTTTGGAGTCATTTTCCAGTTATTGAAGCCACTGGCAGAGAGAACTGATTTCTAGTCTTTATTCTCTGTACTTTATTTTGTGAGGGGAACAGAAAACACTGTCACTGGAATCGGAAGCCTACATTTAGTTATAGACCCACTGAGTCAATGATAATGTAGTGAAATCAAGACTTAAATAAGTCTGTTGGTTTATGTACATTTTATTGTTTTATTCTCGGCTAGCAAATCAATTTGGACTAAATAATTCCAACTCAGCATGTCTACTGTCATAATTACTATTAAAGTGTCATTATCTAGTTATATCTGGCCTATAAACTGTATTACTGCATCACTGCATGCTGTAGAATCAATGTGAAGCCACATTAACTGCCATGATTATATCCTAGTACATCCTGGGATTTTTAACTTAGAGAGAAAATGCCTTGGAACCGTAGCTCAGAGAGAGTTCACTAATTTTTAAAGGATTTTTGATGTTCACTATATAGCATTCCTATGTGGTGAAGGGTCTGGTTTTTGGAAATCAGATTATCTCTCTTTTGGGCTATTAATTCACGTTGCCCCCTTTCTGTTAGCCCTTAGCTAAGCATTTCAGACTGACTAGAATCCCATGATAACTACTATATATATATATATATATATATATATATATATATATATATATATATAAATTTTATTCAAAAAATCAACTAAAATGGATTGACTTATCCACATGTCAATGTAAGTACTGTATGTTAACTCTTATCGAAAAAAGAGATATCCCTTTCTCTAAGTAGAGTGGTAAAAGGCAAGAGCTTAATTTTTCCTGGAAGAACCCCCTACATTCTTTCCACCATGTTGCTGCTTCTGGCCTTTTTCAATGCTGGGTGAGAAAACAGCAGTGGCAACCAGAGGCAGCTGGACTCCTGAGATGACACTTGCACGTTTCCCTCTCCATGGAGTGGTCCTTGACTTACCTATGGATCATATCACAATCCATAATCTTGGCCCCCAAACCTGTCCTTGACTTATAGATGAGGTTGACTTATATTTAAGTTCAACTTATATATCTCTTTATATGGTATAACATGAAATTAAAGTACCAACCATAGTTACACAGGATGTGTTCAACAGTTCAGACTTCCTGAAAGACTGTATCTCCCTATATAAACCTGCCACAATTCTAAGATCTGCAGAGGAAGGTTTTTTCTTGGTCCTGGCACCATCACAAACTCTCTTGGGAGAGAGTACAAGAGAGAGCCTTCTCAGTGTCTCCTCCCACCCTCTAGACTGCCCGTTCTGTGGATAGCTAAACTGGCCCCCTCCCTGCTTTCCTTTTGCTGGCAAGCAAAACACTTTCCATTAAGCAGGCTTTTACTGTGTAAACAGGGGAGCATCTTACAAGGATACTAAGGCCAAGCTTTAGCACAGCTGGTTAATTACCAGCCTGTAATAAATCTTACCAATTGAAAGGTTGGCAGTTCGGAGCCCAGGTCAGGATGAGCACCTGACATTCGGCCCAGTTCACTGCCCCCTAAGCAGTTCAAAAACAGTCGTGAGTAGATAAAGTAGGTACCATTTAAGTGGGGAGGTATTTTATGGCACCATAAAAAGGAAATACCAGAAATCCCTTCAGGGTGAGAAGAGCAGAATATGAATGTAAATAAATAAATAAATATTTTATTTATCTTTTACATTTTTGTGCATCCTTTAAATGTGATTTAGTATTGTTTTCGCTGGTGATTTTAATTGTTTGAAATTTTAGGTTTTTCAATTGACTCTCTCTTGGAGCTACCTTGGGTCCACCTATAGGAATAGGCAGCATACAAATTAAATACAGGATGTTTCAAAAAGATGGATCCAATTTGAAATTGGAATATTTCTGCATCCACGAACCACCCATGAATGAAAAACCCTTACCATTTGAAAGAGTAAGACTCTCCCTGCACACAAACTGCCCCTAGCCTCAGTCATTTGCAAGATGGCAACCCTGCAATGTAAGTCCTAATGGGATATCCTCCATAGCAGCTTTATTTTTAAAATGTGTAAGCTTGATAACTCATTAAACCATTTGTAACTATTTGTGTGATTGTAACATGTTGCCATCATGAAATATGCTGCTTTGAAATTGGGTCCATCATTTTGAAGCACTCTGTATAATAACAAATCCCCTGTCTGGAACAGATCAGAAAGACCAGGATCTCCATTACTATCACCAATGGAAATATTGTTATTCATTAACTTTGTACTGTTCAGAGATGTTCCAGGGTCTAGAAAACTGTTACTATATCCTCACACAGCCTTGTTTTTCTCTCTAAGCAACTATCAAGCAATGATGTGTTCTGCAGGCAGATTGCATAGGGTCAGCAGGGGCTAGTGATATAATTTGTCTAATTTGCATAATTCATGTTGCTCCTGGTGAATTTGGAAACTCTTATCTTTGCTGACATAGATCTTGAATTGCAAAATATACATTCCTGAAGGAAGACACTGTCATCGGAAGATCACATTTAGTCTCCAAATATCCTTTTTCTGTGTGTTGTTGAAGGCTTTCTTGGCCAGAATCATTGGGTTGCTTTGAGTTTTCTGGGTTGTATGGCCATGTTCCAGAAGCATTCTCTCCTGATGTTTCACCCACATCTATGGCAGGCATCAGAGGTTGTGAGGTCCTTTTTCCTTTTGGAAGCAAACCAGGAGAAAGGATTTAACCAGCCCTAGCCCATTGTGGTGGTCCTGGGCTGTTCAGGGCACACAGCCAGTTTTCCTATCTTGACACAAGCATTTCCAAGGAAGATCCCTCTGCTCCCCCATTCCCACCCAGAGTGCATCTTGAAGCTTCTAGCAGAGAGTTGTGGCTTCAAGCCATGAATACATAAAGGCATGTCCTTTGGCTCTGGACTTTTGAATTGCAATTGAATGCTTCTCCCTACTGTTGGGAGCTGGCAGCTCATGAATCAGATGCAGGCAGTGAACGCACCAGAGATGAAGAACTGAATGAGTATATCAGTTACTCACCAGTTAAGGGTGCTGCCCACCTGTGGATCATCTGGTGCCTTTGATCTCAACAAGAACACTTACAGAAGGGGTGGAGTCAAACAATAAAAGAAACGAATGCAGAAAATGAGAGGGAGAAAAACAAGGCAGACAACAGAGGAGTACAAACATGACAACAACGGAACAAAGCAACTTGCTTCACTTGATCTAAACCTTCTCACCTGTCAGAGCTCTTTAGACTTTCACAACATTTCTGTTCTCTTCCTCAACAGACATCACCTGCCAATGCCTGGGCTTTTTTTCCATAATGAAGATTATGATGCTATGTATGATGATAAATGGAAAAAAAAACTGGGTCCTTTTCTCTTGTTGTACTTCAGTTTTATCACAACAGGGTGCATTTTAAGGATTTAACCATGACAGAAAAGTTGCAGGCATTTCAAACTTCAGAATTCCCTGTTGTGGAAAAAATGGATGCACAAACTTCTCTGGAGATTCTTTTTTGAAAATCACTGTGCTCAGGAACTATCTTCACAGTAATGATGGCTGGAAAAGAAAGATTGTATTTGTGTCTTCACCTGGATTTATTTATATTTCTATCATTCTAAAAAGTGTGGGCTTCTTTTCAAAATCACTTCCTTGAGAAATCAATGTTATGCCTACATACTCAGTTGCTTCAATTCAGTAGAAATTTTCAACTCAGCAGAGAGATGGAAATTTTCCATCATGTGGATTTCTTTTTTTTTATCTTTTGAGAATAATTGCTGCAGAATCAAAAGGGTTCATTCATTTTTCCCTTCCTGTTTGTCTGTTATTTTGTGTCCTTCAGAGGAGGAGTACTGAGACTGAAATAGGAGTGACAAAGTTTTTGGAACAGAATCCACCTAAATGCTTTCTGGTCTTTGTTATGTGAAGAGAAAAGTGCCATTATCTTGATTATTTATTTCATTTCTGCTCCCAAACAGCTCTTCCTTTTTTTCTGGGAAGTCTGAGTGTTGCATTTGTTTAAATGGATAAGGAACCAGCCTCAATATACTGCGGTTTCAAATGTAATGTCACTGTAAATACAGCTTTCCACAACCTGATGCACTTTTGCCAAGGTTTTGAAGGAACTACTGAGGTTATTGAAGGAACTGACAGAAGTCATTTCAAAACCACTAGCAATAATCTTTGAGAATTCTTGGAAAACAGGAGAAGTCCCAGCAGACTGGAGGATGTCAAATGTTGTCCCTATGTTCAAGAAGGGAAAAATAGAGGACCCAAACAATTACTGTCCAGTCAGCCTGACATCAATACCAGTCTGAAATCACTTAGAAAAGAATGATCACTAAAAGTCAACATGGATTTCTCTAAAACAAGTCATGCCAGACTAATATTATCCCTTTTTTTAAAATGGAATTACAAGTTGATACAGATGCAGGGAATGCTGCAGGTGTAGCATATCTTGATTTCAGCAAGGCCTTTGACAAGGTCCCCCATGATCTTCTTGCAAACAAACTAATAAAATGTGGGCTAGACAATAGTACATTTAGGTGGATCTGTGATTGGTTGAGTGACCAAACCCAAAGGGTGCTCAGCAATGGTTCCACTTCATCCTGGAAAGCAGTGACTAGTGGGGTGCTGCAGGGCTTGGTCCTGGGCCCTGTTCTGTTCAACATTTTAATTAATTACTTGGATTAAGGTTTAGAGGGCATGTTTCTCAAGTATGCAGATGTGACCAAATTGGGAGGGATTGTTAATACTCCAGAAGTCAGGATCAGAATTCAAAACAACCTTAACAGATTAGAGAACTTGACCAAAACTAACAAAATGAGTTCCAACAAGAAAAAAATGTAGAATACTGCACTTAGGCAGAAAAAATGAATTGCAAAGATAAAGGATGGGTGATGCCAGGCACAGCAATAGTACATGTGAAAGAGATCTTAATAGCCCACAAGTTGAACATGAGCCAACATTGTGATGCAGTAGCTAAAAAAGCCAATGGGATTTGGGGCTGCTTTGGTCAAACCTCACCTGGAATATTATGTCCAGTTCTGGGCATCACAATTCAAGAGAGATATTGACAAGCTGGAACGTGTCCTGAGGAAGGTGACTAAAAATGATCAAAGGTCAGGATACCATGTCCTATGAGGAGCGGCTTAAAGTTCTGGACATGTTTAGCAGAAGAGAAGGTTGAGAAGAGACATGATAGACATTGTTAAATATGTGAAAGGATGTCATAAGGAAGAGGTGTCACAAGTACAGCTTGTTTTCTGCTGTCTTGGAGCTATAGGTTGAAATTGCAGTAAAGGAGATTCCACCTGAACCTTAGGAAAAACCTACTGAACATAAGAGCCGTTCAACGGTGAAAGTCACTACTTCTGAGTATGATGGGAGCTCATTCTTTGGAGGCTTTTAAAAAGAGACTGGATGGCTATCTGTTGGGGTGCTTTGACTGAGCTTTTCCTGCATGGCAGGGGTTGGACTTTATAGTCTATGTGGTCTCTTGATTCTATTATTCTACAGTGCACAGCCTGGTAGTGAACTCAGTATATATGAAAGCCAATGCTGGATTCAGATTAGCAAAACTGATGTTTATATTCACACTCAACTATGAGATCTACTGGATGACCTTAGTTCTATCATTGCTTCTCACTTTGACCTGTCTCACAAGATTATTGTGAGACAGATCAGTGAGGTGAGGAATAACTGTGAATGATACATTCCTGGAAGGATGGGGGAATATGAATATAATTTTGATATTTGGCATTCATTTAACCTGTAGTATGGAATTTAATTTCCTGAGTAATGTCTCATTTAAATCAATGCATTCTGAAACCTTCATTTGAGCTTGACTTGTCACCCATAACGAATAGTAATATGGATTCCATATTTTAAAAAATCTTAGACAGATGGCCCAGCTTATTTGTCCTTTGGAGCATGGAGAAAACTAATGACCCTGAAACACAATTTGATGGCTTGGTGTTACTCAAACAAAATCATTACTTTGTCCCTGGATTGTTCGCTCACTGATGTTTCGTGTATTTATTAAGTCTGCCAAATGATTTAAAACAACGAGGATAATAACAGATGAACAATTGCTCTCGATAAGCTGATAATAATAAAATATATACACATGTGGATGATCAAAATTGTTAATAGAAATGTATCTTTACTTTAGCAATTAAAATAATATAAAATATGATGCCAGTTTGTACTGCAGACATATTGACCTGTTTTGTTTTGTTTTTTTTTGTCGTCTCATCTGCAATAAACAGCCCATGCTCAGTGATTCAATGCTTGCAAATCTGAGATCCTGACTACATGTTGAACATACCATAGTTTCTTAATTCTTCCTCTTGGAAGTCTTAAAGGAATCCCCATCAATAGATAGAAAAAACTAGAATGGCATCTGGATATATATGGTCTTTTGAATCCTCACTATCAGATTCAAGCTCCACATAGATGCTGGTAGCATGTTTATCAAAGGGGATTATATGAAGTCCTTCAATGGGACTCCTGACGCAAATCTGCACAGGGATTCTTTTCGTTTAAGCCAAGGGATGAACATGAAAGTGAAAAAAGTAAAAGGTGAACTGTGTTTAATGACATGAGGTAGATAATCCTCCCAGTCTGAATACAATATGGTAGACAAAGACACATGGAAATAGAAGCTACTGGTCTCTTTTTGTGTTTACCTTTCTCATTTCTGATTGTGGCTGTTTTCTCTTTTGGGAGAAATTAACTCCGAAGAAGAGAGATGTTCAAACATAAACAATGAAGACCAGTAGCATTTGCTTTCTTATGTGTTTGCGCATAATCCCCTACAATTTTTGAACAATAAGAATTCTCGGCAAGCAGGTCCTACAGGGACACTCAGCGGTGCAAGTCTGTCTGCGGAACATAACATGACTTGAGTCCCTACATTTTTGCTTCTCATATCAATGCTATTGGGGACAAATTGCATTTTACAATGTACATTTTATTTCATTGATGGCCAACTTATAGCAGCTTATTCAAGGCAGATTTACCTGGCTTTTGATGGTCTTTGAAAATATTGCATTAGATTTCATGTACATTTTGGAAAGGACCAGTGGCTCCTTTGTGTCTTTGAAAGGTATCTTTCAGGAAGCATGTTACTTTCTCTGCCACTTAAGTGAAAACTGATTTCACTCAATTTCTCTGAGGTTGACGTAAACCTTCTTGAAATAATTTAGTCTTCTGGTAATTTACTAATGCCTAATAATTCAGAAATTGGGTAGCTGTGAGTTTTCTGGATTGTATGGCTATGCTCCAGAAGCATTCTGTCCTGACATTTCATCCACATCTATGGCAGACATCCTCAGAGGTAAATATACTTGTAGTATATTATCAATTCACTTCTGACACGATAAAAAAAACCTCAAGTTGTGCGGTCTATTAGAAACTAAGCAAGAAGGCCAGCTAACACCTCCCAACAAAGGATTCCCCCAGGCAGGAAGCAGCCAGGCTTTGAAGCTGCAAGGCTATTCAATGCTAATCAGGCTGGCCAATTGCAACATTCACACTTGCCTCAAACAGACAAGAGTTCTTTCTTCCACCCTGGACCTTCCACAGATAAATAAACCTCACTTGCCTAGTTTCTAACAGACCTCACAACCTCTGAGGATGCTTGCCATAGATGTGGGAAAAACATGAGGAGTAAATGCTTCTGGAACATTACCATACAGCCTGGAAAACTCACAGCAACCCATTGATTTTGGCCATGAAAGTCTTCAACAACACAAATTAAGAAACTGTTTTCCCTCTTTCTTTCAGTGTGCTAATTATTACAGTTTACATGCCTGCAGCCTTAGTACCAGTACACAAAAAATATTTGTGGAATAATAACATGCAATAACTTGTGATAATAACATGTTCTCCTATAGCTTTCCAATAACTAGTGCTGTGTTTCTAAAAAGTTAAATTTGGTACTGTGTCTTTGATTTGCCTGATGCAAGGGGAAACAAGCACAGAGGAGTACTCCCCTCATAACCCATGGCTGACCCTTGGCTCTGAAGACAGCTTCCAAACCTTAAAACCCTGGAATACCTAGCATTTTATAGATAACCATGCTGTGATGGAAACTAGAACAAAATCTCCATGAAATTTCAAGTCCAGCTCTTCTTCTTAAGTGCTGCCAAGTGGATTTCTTACTGACAACACCCTTTTCATTGGATGTGTTGTGCTTAAAGTTGAGAAGAAAATCTTCTTCCTTGCTCAGCATGCCTATAAAATATGCAGTACAGAGCAACTGGTGCAAAATGTCTGCAGTCTAGCAACAAGTAGCTCATGAAACACGGTCACCAGGTCTCTATAAAATGGTTTAAGTTTTGAGGCCAAGCTCAAGAAGATACTCTGCACATAGACACTCTGAATAATTCAAAGCTGTGGTGGTCTGTTTATTTTTGTCTTCATTGACAGCCCTAGATCTCTCTTGTTCTCTTCCCTCCTTATTCCTTTCATGGCTATGTTTATTTCAGTTAGTGGTGGTTGAATCTCACAGCATGGACCAGACTCTTCTTAAGTGGTGCCAGCAAGTCTAGTTTCATTGATTTATTTTGGAGCTATGCTAATGAAAATGCTTTAGAGCAACTTGTCCTATCCTCATTAATGGCTGTGTTCCAGTGTTTAAACAATTCATTAATTAGATTAATTGCATAAACCAAGTTTGATTGATTAACAATGTGTCCTGATTAATTTGGCAATAGATTTTTTTACTACAGGTATTTAAAACTGCTGGTGGTAGCTGTAGTCTCAGAAGCTTCCTCCTATTTTTTTCTCATAGAGAAAATTTAATGCTGCTTCTAAAATCATGCATTTGTTTACATGTATGTGTACTGTATAAAGTTCTTCAAAATTCTAGTCTCCTTTGCTCCATTCAGATCTATAGTATTTTACCACACGTACATGGAAATTTACTATTGATCATTTGATTTTAATATTAGTTTTATGGTATGCTAGTTTTATGGTACTCTAAACTTAAGATTTACTTGATGGCATATTTAGGTAAATGATAAAATACTTCCTGTATATCAGGGGTTCTCAAACTTTTTCAGCTGCGGAGCTCTTTTTGAAGCAAAAGTTTCTTGTGGAGCCCCAAGAAATGCTTATATATTATATGATATCTAATGTATATGTATCAGACATGGGAAAACCTTTGAAGAACAATTTTAACCAACATAATAGTATTTCAGTGGAAGACCCTCAAGCGTCATCCAGTACAACCCCCTTCTGCCATGCAGAAAAAGCACAATCAAAGCACCCCCAACAGATGGCCATCTAGACTTTGTTATAATAATAATAATCATCATCATCATAGGAGAGAAAGTTTGGAGCGGAGGAGAGAGGAGGAAGAAGAAACTGTGGAGCCCCTCAGTATGCTTTGCATAGCCCCAAGACTCCATGGAGCACATTTTGAAAAACACTTCTGTAAATGATCTACATAAGATAAAATCTAGGGCTGTCATAATCCATATAGGACTGTAGCTCTTGAACCTAGGATCCTTATGATTAGTTAGTGAATAAATTTTAAATTGATATTTTGTATCTATGATTGATTTTATTGTGTGTTTTAATCTATGTATTTTAAATAGACTTATATTTTAATCTACATCAAGGGTCCCCAAAGGCCTGGGGGCTGGATGCGGCCCTCCAAGATCATTTACCTGGCCCCTGTCAAGGGAGATTGTCATCTGGGATCTCCAACTACAATCCCAGGTGGCATCCTACTGCCGTCCCATGCTACCTAGAACTCTGGGAAGTTGTAATGGATGTGCCACTCTACCCTCCCTTCTCCCTCCCCCTCTGAAATGAAAGCTTTATTGTTGCATGAGATTATCTGTTCCTTGGATTATGCTCAGTGATACCACAACAGAGCTTTGTAGAGGGGAAGGGGACATTAGCCATGCCCATCCCTGCCAGTTCAGTGTCAGCATGGCTGGCCAATATAGCTAGTCACCTGCCAGTTCATTCTGCATTGTGTGCTGTGTAGAAGCACCCTATTATTGCTAGGACACGCTCCCTAAACAACCCGAGATCTGTAGACTCATTCTGGTCTTTCTGATAATATGGAAAAGGTCTCCCAATAGTGCTGCATACTCTTGATCTCTGCTCTGCCATCATATGCAGCAAGACATTTCACATTTTGGCACCTGCTGTGTGTAGTATGTTTCCCCCTAAAGTTCAAGATGTTCCAACAATTTATATTTTTAAACAAATGTGAAACTTAACCTCTTTTGATTAACTTTCCCTTTGTCATCCAACGTACCACCATTTTCATGAACAACAATAAACATCGTATTTTAATTTTTGGTGTAGTACAAAATTGTTTTATTGTTGTACATGGCCTTGAAATTATGGTTTATAAATATTCAGAAATAAGTAGGTGTTGACTAGCAACAGTGCTGAGCCAAAATAGAGAGAAGTGTGTGTGAATAATTGACCTTCTCTAAAATATACATATTCTTCTGAGAGATCTTGCCTCCAGATGTTTAGGACTTCAACTGTCAGAAATCCCAGCTGTTAGGAACTGTGGGAGCTGAAGTCCAAAACACCTGGAGTCCCAAAGGTTAGAAACCACTGGTATAAAAGGAAATCATAGTACAGCACATGTTGGTATGCAATAAGAAGAATGAACATATATAGATAACCAGATGAATGCTTTTTCATTACAGTGATATCCAATTGTACATACCTTCAGCTAAGTATATGTCAGTGTATGCAACTAGAGGTCCCTTGGAGTTAAAATCTTTCCACACTATGCTGGTGGACAACAGAACTGCTAGCACGCAGTAAGAAAACTAGAGCTGCTGACCGAGTTGTTTGTCAAGAAAGATACATTCCATCCAGATAAACAAAATAGTAAGCATTTTGCCCACAGGGCTCATCCAGACAGACTATGCCTCTGGTAAAACCGAATGAATTTGGAACAAATCATTGGTTTGTTCTGAATTAATTAGATACCCCATTAGATTCAGGCCTTCATGAAAGACCTTGGTCTAATAGGGTATTAGGCCTGTAGGGACTCACCCGGGAGTGAAGTCCCACACCTTTTGGGCTCCTGGAGCCCAAAGGTATGGAATAACACCTACCACCTCTCCCCATGCCCCAAAATTCCCCTAAAAGTAAAGTAAAACTTACCTGACCTCCATAACTTTCCTTCTCATGCCCTCCTGGCATGAGGAAAAATGCTCCAGAAGATATGAGGGGGGGAGGGGCGAGGACAGATTTTTCCTCCTCATCTCCACTCCTGGCACTTAATTTCCTTCTGCCAGGAGGGCACGAAGAGGAAAGTCATGGAGGCCAGGTAAGTTTTACCTTATTTTTAGGGGTAAATTGGGGGAGTAAATTTGGGGTAGGTGCATGCCATCTGGATTTTGGGATGGCATGTAGCAGGGCTGTAGCCAGAGGGAGAGGTTTAAAATTCAAAAAAACCCTGAAATGTGTCAGGTTAAAAAAAAAACCTTGTTTACTTTTACATTGGTTAATCAGTTAAAATTCATGAGTAAACCAGGTTTTTGGGGGGGGGGGGTTGAACCCTTTTGGGGGGGTTAGAACCCTCCCCCCCCCCCGAAAGCTCATTTTGGGAGGGGAGTTTTTTGGGACATTTTGGGATAGGACACCAAAGCAGGTTTTTAAAAAAACCCTTTGGCATGGATTTTGGCACTCTCTGGGAGCACCCACAATAATGTCATCCTGCACCTAGATCTGATTGCCTATTACCAATTGATATAATGAGATCTAAGAAGATACTTGGTGCCAGTAATCAAGTTCAGTGTTTGTTACTTTATTATCTTGGACCACATAGTGAAGGAGCAACTTCAAATATTCTTAAATAAATTTTGCAAAGATAGCAAATCTTGAACATGGTATCTATTGACTGGTGGTAAATAGGTGAATGGGCAGAAGTTCAGAGTTTTAAAAATCATCCTTTGTCTTTTCCTCCCCTAAATGGTGATTTTTCATACTGAAAATAAAGCGCTGCAGACATTCAGTGCTGCGCAGGGATTGTCCTTGACTTCATAATGCTAACTCTGCTGTTTTATCTCTTGATTGTATGCCTAATCTGGACAGATTTAGCCTTCACTCTTCATTTTACAACCTTCAGTGTCTCTCCAGTCTTACTTGTATCTGTGGCTAAAAACCCAAGAGGTGCATTGCATCAAATGTTTAGCATCATCGGGGGCATTCCAATACTCCAAGGGTGGAGTTACAGTTTCATTAATGCTTTTGCCGGCCTCCTTTGATAGCCTCTCTTTTAATTTTCTCTTTCTCTACAGTATTTTTTGCATCTCTGTAGGTACACTTGAATAAGACTTTTTTGTTTTGCTTGCAAAGGTTTAACATTTCACCTTTGTTTAGTTTTAATAGCCTTTGTACACTAGTATCTTTCTATAATACATTCCAATATTAGTATATTTAGAACATTTATAATATGAATATGAAGGTGCTGAACAGACTGCGCTCTGGGACCACGAAATGCAGAGCCAATCTTAAGAAATGGGGCTTCAAAGTGGAGTCCACGACATGCGAGTGTGGAGAAGAGCAAACCACAGACCACCTACTACAGTGCAGTCTGGGCCCGGCCACATGCACAATGGAGGACTTTCTTACAGCAACACCAGAGGCATTCCAATTGCCAGCTTCTGGTCAAAGGAAATTTAGTATAATGGCAAGTTTTTAACTTAGTGGTTTTTCTATACATTATAACTGTATTCTCAATTTGCTTTTTACACGATAAGCACATATAAAATACATTGAACAATTTAAATGAGACAATAAGAACCAATATTGTAGTAAATATTCAGAATCCTTCAGTAGTTCACCATATTGAGTCAATTATATGCACTTTTATATAGGTACTTTTTCAATACCATTTAACAGACAAGAGTTATTACTAGTAATAGAAGAAAAGTTAATCTTTAATATGTTCTTTTTACATTTCTTATTTAAATGAACTCAAAAAGGTGAAAATTGGCTTTAAAATAAGGGAATTTTCCTCTTCAAACTTACTGATTTTCAAAGTAATCCCTACCAGATAACCAGATGATGATTCAAGGCACATTCCAGGACTTTTCATCCATTCAAATGAGTATAAACTGTGCTAGAGCATTATCAATAAATTAAATAATCTTGGAGTCCTGGCAACGTTTTTACCAGCACTCATTTTGGTGGATAATCTGTGTGAGCCATAAAATGCAATTCTAAATGCACATGCATTTCAGATGATATGTAAATGAATCCTGCGTTGGTGACTGAATCATAGTTGCTTTATCTGTTTTAAAAATAGAATGTGATGTAACTAAGCTAGTATATCTTTGAAGCTAAAGCTGATTTCCCCATGATCTGTGCAAATGCTATTAAAATATATGAAATATACAGTAGAAACAGTAAAGAACATACTGTATAAAATTATTAAAACAATGCAGTCAGAAATCTGGAGCCATCTGGAAAGGCGTGTGAATTCAGATTGCAATGAAGTTAGCCCAGGATATATTTGGAAAGTATATAGGAAGTATAATATTATTTCCTGTGATTGTGTTCTTAAACTGTCTGTAATGGCTGGATTATGAAAAGTTCCATAGCAACCCAGGTGGTCAAAAGGCCAAGTGTTGACTGAGGACCTTATCCCACCCTAATTTACCCCGTTTTCTTACCATCTTTGTTCTCTGGCAAAACAGAGTCCCACAGAGGTCATAATGCACAGTCACTTCCGGTGGCTGCCCGTGGAAATCCATTTTGCCAGCATGCAAAGACAGAGAGAGGACTCAATTTTCAGGAGTCGGGTATTCCCAGGCTCCTGACTGAAAAAAGTGGCGGGAAGCGGACGAGACAGCTGGAAGAAGTCAGGAAAACATTGTGGGATGCTGGCCATCCCCAAAGACGGATCTTGCTGGGGTAGGTCAGGACCCCACTCTTATGAACATTTTTCTCTTGTCCGTGGGGTAGACTCTTGAATTCTGAAAGCATATATTCACCCCAGGCAACTCAAGTGGAAGAGGCAAAGGAACAGTGTTGTTTGGCAAAGCAGTAGCAACTCCTGACTGGTCAGTTGCTCTGGAAAACCTGTTGGATCATTCACCATAGTGCACCATATCTGCCTGAAATTGAATCCATAAGTATATGCCGTCTTTGATAAAATAAAAAAAGAACTGCACAAGTCACATGTAAAATTATGTCACTAGTTATATGTAGTCATCAAAACTCAAATCCAAAGAAAATCCAAAATCACCAAATGTGCCTTCAGGTCATCTGCAGTTAATCTACAGTTAAATAATTCAAGTTCGGGTTTACTCTTCATTGAAGCAAGAAATCTACATTGAGAATGTATCATTTCAGATTGGGGCAGGGAAGCTGTCTTACATTATTGAATGGTCTTCTAAACACGAACATTAATCTTGTATAAAAGACTAGCATATCAGGAAGTTATAGGGTTGCTGACCTGAAGGTTGATGGTTCGAATCCACAAGATGGGCTGAGCTCCCTTCTCTCAGCTCTAGCTTGCGGGGACATGAGAGAACACATCTGGGGACAAGGATGGTAACACATCTGGGCATCCCCTGGGCAACGACTCTGCAGACAGCCTATTCTCTCACACCAGAAGCAACTTACAGTATGTTCTCAAGTCACTTCTGACATGATAAAAACGTTATAGCCCATGGCTATACTTTCTGGGTTGCTTGAGCATAGTTTACCATGATGTCCAAAACGGAATAAACCATGGCTAGCACTTATGGCATATCTGTAATTTGCAAACTGCTGACACAATATGGGTTCAGACTATGATTTCGAGGTTGGTACTAAGCATTATTTGCTGACTATAAAATGTTATACTGGTAGCTGGACCCAGAAAAGGAGATGTTTAAGTATAAAAAGAGGAAAATGGGTGGATTTGTAGATTACTCATGATCCTTGACTTGTAAGATCTTCCAAATTAAACCCTCATCTTCTACTTAAAGAAAGAGGTTTAATGACAAGGAACATCATTTTAGTTATTTATTGATCAATGCTAAAATGTCATATGTTACCTGGGAAAAGGATTGAACATAATGTATTGATAAAACACACAGTCAATCTCATATTGGTGCTATATAGTATAAATAGGCACCAGGGAGATTACATTCTGTTTCCATTACACAACCACCCTCACAAACACTGGATAGCAATGAAACACAATTTGGGTTCATTGTAAGCCAATGCACATGGCTGTCTATCATATTTTACAATGTGAAATGCACAGGATGATGCACAACAGTAGTATAACATTCATTTGCACACTAGTCTTGGAATTTCATTGTACAAAGGTTCCACATGTCGAACTCTACTTCTTTCACAATCAATTGAATAAGAACATTGTCTACATATAGCAGTGCATCGTGTTCACACACACATCA
The DNA here is from genome assembly GCF_035594765.1 of Anolis carolinensis. Taxonomy (NCBI): domain Eukaryota; kingdom Metazoa; phylum Chordata; class Lepidosauria; order Squamata; family Anolidae; genus Anolis; species Anolis carolinensis. Next base: position 138,524,222 of record NC_085844.1, read on the forward strand.
TACACGTATATACACCTCATATGTACAGCACAACTTATATTTGCATATGTCACTTACAGGATCCTGACTAGTCTTTTTCAAACTGTTTCATAGATGCTAAAGAGATTTGTGTACAATTATACTTAGTAGAGAATGTATTTTTTTTCCCTTAGTATGGCCCCACCCCATCCTATTCTTAGGCTTTTGAAGTACAGTAGACTCTCATTTAACCAGAACATAAGCAACTGGAACTCTTAAGCAATGGGCAAAAAAATTCAAAGAAATAGTACTGCGTTCACAAAGCGTTTTCCAATACAGTGTAGTAAAACGATGTTACATTAAGCTAAGTTTGGCTTTATTTTTCATAATTTGCTTTTAATTGCTGGATTTCAATAATAATATCAAGTCAATACAGAGTTTATGGTACGGTATAGTATGGAATATAGTATTAGGCCTATTTTAATAGTAACTCTCAAGCAACCAGAAACTATGTTTATTAGACATCTACCAATCTCCATAGGTGCCAGTTAACGGAGGGTCTACTGCACTTGGTTTTCAATCTTGCAATTCAGGCTCCATAAGAAAAGAGATTAACATGCAAATTCTTTCCCCATGGTTTTCACTAGTTAACAAACTCCTCTGCAATGGTCTTATAACCTTATGATTTGAAAGATTAGAGTTCTAAAGCATGCAGTGTGTAAAACAGAGGCTTCCACACTGCACATGGTGATTGTCCAGGCCAGGGGTCCCCAAACTAAGGCCCGGGGGCCGGATGCGGCCCTCCAAGGTCATTTACCTGGCCCCTGCTCTCAGTTTTATAATATAATATTTTATATCAGTTTTAATAATATAATATATTGTGTATACATATAATATTGATAATAATCTTATTATTATCTTGCAATATAATACTAATAGTAATACCATATAATTAATTATATGGTATATATTACATATTATATAATAGTATAGTGGTATAGTTCAATATAGTAATATATAATGCTAATATTGTGCTATGCTAATAATATAATATATTGTATGTACATACAGCTGCTCTGAGTCCCCTTCGGGGTGAGAAGGGTGGGATATAAATTTAGTAAATAAATGCAGTAAATAAATAAATAATTTTAGACTTAGGCTCGGCCAAAGTCTGACATGACTTGAAGGCACAAAACAACAACAACAATCCTAATTAACTTGACTATCTCATTGGCCAGAAGCAGACCCACACTTTTCATTGAAATCCTAATAGATTTATGTTGGTTAAAATTGTTTTCATTTTTAAATATTGTATTCTTTCATTGTTGTTGTTGTTGCACTACAAATAAGACATGTGCAGTGTGCATAGGAATTTGTTTGTATTTTTTTTCCAAATGATAATTCGGCCCCTCAACAGTCTGAAGGATTGTGGACCGGCCCGCTGCTTAAAAAGTTTGGGGACCCCTGGTCCAGGTCATTGAAATTGGGTTGTGTGGGTGTGTGTTTCTTTGCTCTTCCACATTGTGTGTTTACAATGCCTGAATAAGAGTTTTTATGCACAGTTCCAGTGATGCAGTTGGTGATATCTTGCTGTTTCCAGAAATTCCTATTGTGACAGGACATGACTCACATCATCTTCATTAGCACAATATATCAAAGATTGATGAGACTTCAGAAAGGTCCATCAGCCCACATGTAGCCCAAGTGAAATCAGTTTATCCTGTGTTTCATGTAAAATTCAGAATGCCTCAGGAGATTTTGATGTGTACCACTCAAAGCTTGTAAAGGTTACCTCTTTGAACTACAACTACCAGTATCCCAAGCCCTTATGCAGGTAGTTATAACATTTTGGTAGTCCAAAACAAAATTGTCAAAGATCTGGTGCCAAGCAGTAGGTAATGCCTTTCATGCTGTTTCCTGGAGACCAGATCTGATAAGATGGACTCACATCAGCTTCACTAGTACAGTGAATTAAAGATTAATTTAAATTGCACCAGGGAAATCAACACCCACATATGCAAATACCTTGGTATTTAGTACCCATTGATATATATGTACATTCAGATTGTTATCATTCTTGCGAGACTTCTGCAAGGTAGACAGCTGTTTTAATTTTCTTTTACAAGCAAGAAATGGAGATAAGAAACATTAAGTTTATACATCTCACACATACATTTTCCCATTTTCTCCAGTTAATTGCTGAGCTTAAATCTCCATTCAGAGAGCCCAGAACCAAAGCCAATAGTGTGTCCATTTGAACAGATTAGAAGATCTTGAAAACTGCCCAAACACCTAAGCCGAAAGAGGGGGAACACAATAAACAAGACCTGAAGTGCCTGGCCACTGCTGCCAAAATTCAACTGACAATGCTAGCACTGGCTGTAATCCAACACACAGTTTGATGCACTGCTAATAGGGAGGGTAGAGGTTACACACAGAGAGAAATAATAACAACAAAGCAATCCAGTAACACAACCTCGCATAAAGAGCATCACCCTAAAAAAGCAAGCCACCAAACATAAAAAACATTGCTAGAGCAGTAGTTAATAAGTGCATGTTTTTATTGGTGTTCCACTGTCTTAAGAGTTCTCAAAGCATGAGACAGACTTCAGTAATGGAGGCATCAGCATTTGCAGGCAGAGACAGGAACTCATCCTTGAATACTTCTCTGACTCTCTGTGTAAAAAATGTAGGAAGAACCAATGGCAGAAACATCCGCAGACAGATCACCATAAAATAACCAGACACAGCACTGAGAAATGCCCAGGGCCAAGAAGGAGTCAGATGCTAGAAAAACCTGTACTGGAAAATGTTTGAACTACTCCTTATAGAATTCTATAGAATTATAGAATGTGGGCACAGTGGAACAAGAGGAACTCCATTCAACTCAAAATTTGGAAGCTTCTTAATATCATTAACTCATTGGTTCTCCTCCTGGAGTCCCTAGATATTTTTGGCTTTCAACTCCCAGGAATCCTAACAGCTGGCAAGCTGGCTGGGATTTCTGGGAGTTGTAGGCCAAAAACATCTGGGGACCCCAGGTTGAGAATCACTGATCTAACTACATTGGTGTATTGCTCCTCATAGGAGTGCATCATGTACAATATGAAAAACTGGAAGAACTGTAGCATCCAATGCTTATTATTTCAAAATAGGTACGTGTTAAGAGAGGCTGTATAAACTCGCTAGGCAACTGAGGCTAACCAAGAAAGAAATTAGAATAATTTCATGACTCTGATAAGTTGGCTCCTTTGCATGACATAGTAACTATGTTGGTTGAGCAACAGTACGTACCAGGAATGGATCTATCCATTGATGGACTGGAAGTTGAGAACTGAAGTAAAAATCCATGTCAGCAGTATATGCCAGTTAAATGAGGAAACTACAGCAAAAGGCATGACAGTGCTGTAGATCTGAGTCTGGTACACTAACAGAAGCCAAACTTAAATACAGTGTGGTGAGAATGTTCATTGAATCATATTTCCACACTGAACAAAAATGTGGTGGGAGAAACATTTTTCATTAGCTAAGACCTTGCAGAAGACCTGCTAATCCAGTGGTTCTCAACCTGTGGGTCCCCAGATGTTTTGGCCTTCAACTCCCAGAAATCCTAACAGCTGGTAAACTGGCTGGGATTTCTGGAAGTTGTAGACCAAAGCACCTGGGGACCCACAGGTTGAGAACCACTGTGCTAATCAAATGTAGTCAGAATAATACAACAGCCATATATATCTCTCCCCTTCCACTTGAAGTAGTGAAGAAGAAAACTAGCAAATAATGAACCACATGTAGGAAATGTGTTTGTGGGAACTATAATATTACCAAAATGACATGCTCTAGTTATCTGAAGTGTTGCTGGCACAAATCATAGCCATTCATTGGAGGACATTTCCTTCAGCTAAATCTATTTTATTACTGGGATAGAAAACATGATCATGCTACCATCAGTCTTAGCTCATGGTGTAAATACATAGTAACAGCTATTTTCCTTCTGGGTTTATATTTTCTTGATTTTTAGTTTGAAAACAATGTTTCCAATTAAAAATAACTGAAAGCTTTTTCAAGATACAGGCAGTCCTCAAGTTGTAAACATCTGACTTACAAATGATTCACAGTTAAGAATAGGGTGAGACAACAGAAAGTGAGAGAAATCAACTCTAGGAAGGGAAATTCACTCCTGAAAGAGTTTGGGTAAAGGTGTCTCCACTGAAGCTTTCTCACCAGTCCTTGTTTCCACAACAAGGGGACAGAAAGTGAGGTGAACTCTTATGAACAGGAGCACAGACAGCAAAGCAAACACAATAGGGGCGCTAACCTCTATGCCAGGGGTCCCCAAACTAAGGCCCAGGGGCCGGATGCAGCCCTCCGAGGTCATTTACCTGGCCCCCACCCTCAGTTTTATAATATAATATATTGTATATACATATAATATTGATAATAATATTATAATGTAATACGATATAACACTAATAATAATACCATATAATAATATTAATTATATTTTCTATATTACATATAATATTACTAATAATATTACAGTATAGTGCTATAGTTCAATATAGTAATATATAATGCTAATATTGTGCTATGCTAATACTATAATATATTATATGTACATATAATTTGTAAGCCACTCTGAGTCCCCTTTGGGGTGAGAAGGGTGTGATACAAATGTAGTAAATAAATGCAGTAAATAATAAATAAATAAATAAATAAATAAATAAATAAATACATTTTAGACTTAGGTTCACCCAAAGTCTGAAATGACTTGAAGGCAAACAACAACAACAACAACAACCCTAATTAACTTGACTATCTCATTGGCCAGAAGCAGGACCACGCTTCCCATTGAAATCCTGATAAATGTATGTTGGTTAAAATTGTTTTTGTTTTTAAATATTGTATTGTTCTTTCGTTGTTCTTGTTCTTGTTGTTCTTGTTGTTCTTGTTGTTGTTGTTGTTGTTGTTGTTTTTGCACTACAAATAAGACTTATGGAGTGTGCATCGGATTTGATTGTATTTTTTTCAAATGATAATCCGGCCCCTCAACAGTCTGAAATATTGTTTTTAAGCCCTTGGCTTAAAAAGTTTGGGGACCCCTGCTCTATGCTGTCGATAGATAGGTAGATAGATAGATAGATAGATTATAGATAGGCTGGAGTTACACTTAAAAATGTACTTGTTCCGGCTTATATACAAATTCAACTGAAGAACAAACCTACAGATCCTATCTTGTTCGTAACTTGGGGACTGCCTGTACAGAAATTGTATTGATAACATTTTTGCCACACACACACACACACAAAGAGGACTGACTACTACTCAAACATTCTAGCATATATAAACACATATTTTATTGTTCTGGATGTTACGATACTAAGCATTACCATTATTCTGTACCTCTAGACATATTTAATCCTGCAATATGCTCAAATTCTTCTTGGGACAGAAAACATGCAGTTGTTATTGAATGCAAGGGTTTTTTTGTTTTGGTTGAGGGTTATATTTTGAATTATTTTAGTCTATTGTTGTATTGAATGTTTGCCTTTTATGTTGTGAACTGCCCTGGGTCCTCATGGGGAGATAGAGGGGGATAGAAATGAAGTTTTACTTAATGTGTTGTCGAAGGCTTTCATGGCCGGGATCACAGGGTTGTTGTATGTCTTTCGGGTTGTGTGGCCATGTTCCAGAAGCATAGATGTGGGCGAAACGTCAGGAGAGAATGCTTCTGGAACATGGCCACACAACCCGAAAGACATACAACAACCCCGAAGTTTTACTTACTTACTTACTTACTTATATTAGTGCACATTCTAAGCATAGCTAAAATTATAAAAGATTTTTATGTCTCAGATTAAACTGCAATTACTACAGAAATCTCATATATTGAAAATATCAGCATTTTTTTCAAAATCAGTCTCCACAGTTCTTGAGATATAAAAAAAGGTTAACAGAGGGCGTGAACTCTTAACAAGCTGAGTTTTTTGCTTCTTGAATAGCAACTGCTATATGTACCATCCTGGGAAACGTGGCACAAATGAGGTTAACTATGAACACTTTGGCCCCATCTACGCAGCCATAAAATCCAGATTATATTATTTGAACTGAATTATATTAGCCTACACTGCCATATAATCCAGTTCAAAGCAGATAATCTGTATTTTATATGGCTGTGTAGATGGAATCTTAGAATTTACAAGGAAGTTCATAATTAGGGATTGATTGGATGTCTCCAATGTCATTCTATTGTTAGTCCTTGACTTCCCCATGTCCCACTTCCTTTTCCACTTGCCTCACTTGAGGTATTACAAATGAGTGATTTGTCATGTCCCATGCTGCTCTGTAAACATGGCCAATGTTTCAAAGCTCCACATTCCAATGCAAATTTTTAAAGGGAGAATTGTGTGACCTCCCTAAAATCCTTTTTGTAACACCTTTTCCCAAAATTACTTACCTCTTTAAGGACAATTTTGTTTCTTTTTTTAGCTTCTTTGGATCCCATATTGAAAAAAAGAAATAAATTTCTCTGTCAGATTCAGACTCCATTCTCAAATAGTCCTCTTCCCCAAACTGCAGGGTTTCACTCATTTCTACTGACTTGACACCTTTCTTCCTACGCAGTTATGTCTAGCATAAATCCTCCTACTCTTCCTACAAAGTGCAAGCTTTCATCTTTCCTAATTAAAAATGCTAACATTATAAATAATCCAAGCAAATAAAAAGTGAAGGGGGAAATATGATATAGATAAGTTAATAAGGTAATCCAGTGAGAGTGTGGGAAGCCCATTTTTTTAAAGATAGGAGATCTTCTGAATTTGTAAAAGAAGATAAGTTTACTTGGTAGTCTTTGATTAGCATTTAATGGCCCTGTGGCTTCAAGGCCTGGCTTCTTGCCTGGAAGAATCTTTTTTTGGGAGGTGTTAGCTGTCCCTGATTGTTTACTGTCTGGATTTCTCCTGTTTTCAGAGTATTGTTATTTATTTATTGTCCTGATTTTAGAGGGTTTTTTGTTTTTTTAATACCGGGGGCTATCTGGGTTATCTAAGTCCATACTGCTCTATATCCCTGTTCAATGTTTGGTTCTAAATTCGCAAATATAGTAATTCCTACATAACATTACCATGTATTGAACTGCTTTTTCTGTTGATTTGTTGTAAAACATGATGTTTTGATGCTTAATTTGTAAAATCTTAATGTAATTTGATGTTTAATAGGCTTTTCCTTAATCCCTCCTTATTATCCAACGTTTTTGCTTATCCAATGCTTTTATTTTTCAGTGATTGGTTTTGGGGGAGGGGCGCCAAAATTCTGTTCGCCTACACTTGAAAAATACCTAGGGCCGGCTCTGCCTCCATGCAGTCATGGAACTCATGGAAAGGCACTAGACCATATAGAAAATGACGTAGTCCTCTTACTATCATTACCACACATGTTGAATTTCCATTTGATTGAAAACATTCTTCATGAATACAGGTAAATTTATAGAAAACATTTTTGCACAAGAAGGAATCCAGAACTTCTTACATAATATTATATGCAAGAAATATGTATGTATGTATGTATGTATGTATGTATACACCTTATTTTCTGCTCTATCTCCCTGTGGGTACTCAAGAAATGAGGCTACAAAATGGAGTCCACAACATGTGAGTGTAGAGAAGAGCAAACCACAGACCACCTATTACAATGCATCCTGAGTCCTGCCACATGCACAATGGAGGACATTCTTATAGCAGCACCAGAGGCATTCCAAGTGGCCAGCTACTGGTCAGAGGACATTTAGTATAATGCCAAGTTTTTAACTTTATTTGTGTTTTTAAATACATTACAATTGTACCCTCGGTTCGCTTCTGATGTAATAAATAAATACAGTAGAGTCCCGCTTATCCGACTTCTGCTCATCCGACGTTCTGTATTATCCGACAGCAGTCTGTCTCCTGAATCCACAGCTGTTGCTGCCTTTCTCTAGGCAGCAACGCACAGCAGGCCTCTTCCCGCGCCAGTCCTTTCGCCTCCTGCCTCCTCTCCTCTCTTCCTCTCAGCATTTCGCTTTTGCTGAGCAGCCACTGGCTTACCCAGAATCCGCCTGCTTTCCCTGCCTGCAGGCAATTCACAAAAGGAATCAGGCTGGAAATGTGTGGCAGGGGACGAGGGCAGTGGTTCAGAGTGGGGGAAACAAAGTGGCTGAGGGAGCATTGTTGTTGCTACTACTGCTCCTTTTGGTGCTTGATAGTAGGTGAGGCTTGAATCCCCCGGAAGGCTCCCCAGTTTGGGGTCTCCTGCTTCCCTCTGGCACCAAAGCAGAAGGGAGGGGGAGGGTCTCCTTTTCCTTGGAAGCCCACTTTGCCATAGCAATAAATAGCATTTCCTCATTACAGGCTTTTCCAAAGCCTCGTTGGCAGGGGAAGACTTGGCTTTTTGATGGTGAGGGGGAAGAAAGGACAACAGCCACCCTCAGACACCCTCTTAAGCCCCCTTTTTTAAAAAGATGCATTTTTCAACACATTGGTTTCCAGGATGGTGAGGGCAAAGTGTCTAAACTGCTCCTGATGTGTGTTTTTCCTCTCAAGAAAAGGTTTGAGAGGCCTGGAGCCAGAGGTCCGAAAGGGGAATAAGGAAATGCCACCCTCCAGGGGAGTATTATGAACATGACCAAATCACTTTTATTTATATGATGACAGCACATTCTGTAATTTGACATTTAATAGGCTTTTCCTTAATCCCTCCTTATTATCCAATATTTTCGCTTATCCAACGTTCTACCGGCCCATTTATGTTGGATAAGTAAGACTCTGCTTTAGCACTATTTTTGCCTTTCATGTCAACTTTCAGTGAGAATATCCTTCTGTTCCTTATCTCTCCCATCACATGGTGGGAAGCTCAAGTACTACATCTGTCAACCAGTATCCTGACCTACTTGTGCAAACCCTTGGCTGCCTTTACAGGAATGACATGTCTAGATATGTGTGATGCATGTAATCCCAAACTGCAGTTGACCACCAGGAGACTGATTGACTATAGCCAGACCTAGATTGCACATGTCTAGGTGATATTTGACCACACTTCCTCGTGGACAGTAAAATGGTGGAGACTAGAGTTCTGAATTAGCAGAAAAAAAGCAGGTATTCTAAAAAAAATGGGCCAGATCAAGGAGGAAAGTACCATCCTTTCTGGTCTTTTGTTGTATATAATTGAGATTGATTGTTATAAAAGAACCTCTGGATCTGATACAGTGCATTGCAATTCCTCAGTGAAACACTTCTAACAACACACAAAATGTGGCCAGTAACAGAAAATTAGCATGAGAAACATATTATTTAAAAAACATCTGCAAGTATGGGAAGGGTTGTTTAAAGCAAATTCTAATTGGTGAAAAATATTCAGTAGGTAAGGTAGATTATAAGAAACCAAAAGAATTAATATCCAAGTATAGTTCTGAACTTCATCTGAAGCAAAGCAATGAACTCAAAAGATGGTAATCTTTATCACCCACGCTTATCAGTGTTTGCTTTTCAGACTTGTGCTAAACAGAGGAGTTTCCCAGTTATGCTGCTGTTGTTCATGTGCAGTTACATGATGCCTAAGACCATAAAGCATCTAAATATGAAACAATAAGATAAATAATGTGGTAGTAATAGAAAGAGCAACAATGAAAACAGCATTAAATTGTGAAGAGTAGGTAGATACAATACAACATAATCTTAGCATTTAAATCCCAGGACAAATAATTCTCACTTGCTGCCTTAAACCTTGGAAGTGTAGGTGCAAGGAGTATAGCCTTGGGAAGAGCTTCCCACAATGAGGACACTACAGTACAGAGGAAGGAGACATGTCTCCTAAAGTGAACTGTTGTACCCAAAGAAATCCTCAGCGGAAGCCCTTCAGAAATAAACCAGTTTGTGTGCAGGTTCCTACATGCAACTGCACATAACTGAAGCTCTGACTGCTGAAAATTTTGAAATTTTGCCTGGAGACAGACAGAAAGTTGGAGCAGATTGTAAAAACAATTGGCTTCCTTTCCTTGTTAGTTGCTTATATTACTTCTCCTTTATTGTCTCTAGAGGTTATGAGGAGCAGAGGAAATTAGGAGTGAAAGGAGAGATAAGATAAGGATAGATGAACAGTGGAACGAGGAAAGGCAGCCAAAGGACTTCAAATTCCATTCCAGCCGATATCTAGGAAGGATGGCCAGTATTCTGAGCCTGTTTACATTTGGCTATTATTTACTTAAGCCTTCTTCAATCCAATGTCCTCTGGATTGGCCGTGTTGTTCAGGGACCAGTTTAGGAAAAGGCTGATTCATAAGATGGGTTTCATGTAGGCCATGTTATTCATCAAGCATCAAGGTTTTTTTTTTCATTATCTCCAAGTAGATCCAAAGTGTCCAGTAAGATGAGTACAATAGCAATATAGCATTACCAGAATAACTGTCCTCAGAGTAACTAAAGGCCTTTGCACTGCATTCTGTCATAAATGATCATGTATTTCTAGATGAAGAAATGCATGACGAATTGACCCCAACTATTTCGGTAGTAGATTGCCAGAAACATGTTGATGTCTTAAACAACCCCGTTGACGTGGTTGGACATGTTTGTTAGATATGGAATGACCATATTCAGTTTGGTGTTCCTGAACTGGAATTGCATAAGTGTGTCATTGTGCATGTACGTGGCTGTTCATACGTATTGCACATGGTTGCATATGCGATATGGATACACGTTTGGCTGCATATTCAGTTATGCAACATTGCAATTCACTAACAAGATGGGTGTTATACAAATTCCACATATGTAAAGTTATACCTTGTCTCTTTGATGCAGGATCTTGGCTCATATTTCAATGTGTTCTCAACGTCAAGTGTGTTTCTTGATTCTGCAGAAGTTCAAGCTTTTAAATTGTGGCCATGGCTGTTTTTTTTCCCAGCAGTCCATGCAATTGTCCTGTACTCTGTTATGGAACAAGCAAGCCAGGCAGTCAAAGGCAGCCTGGTCTTCTGGAAAGGGGGCACAGCCCAGGAACGAGTGCAGGCCTCGCTTGAGAGACTCCCAGCCTGTATAAGCTGTTTCCACCTCACGCTAAATCATCCATATCTATTCACTGTCAGTGTTTTAGTTTTTGTGTGCATAACTGTTTTGTCAGTAGTTATAATTACCATGGTGATTGCCACCACTGTGAGCGGTTTGGACATGGAAGGTTGATTTCATTACACCCAGTATGGGGACATTCCTCTAAGAAATTCTGGAGGTATGGGCAACCAGGTCATTTCCAAATTGGGGCAGGTGGTGTGCCTTACTTCAGATGGCAGGGGATGCTCACAGTAGGTTGCATCTCAATAGTGTCCCAGATCTATCATTTCATGACTATCCCACAAGTGGTTTGGGTGGGTGTATTTCCATTGGCTGGCAGGTGGATTGACCATTGAAGGGATTGCAGGCACAGCTACCTAGGCCTAGACCTGGCCAAGCCTATTCATTCAGCTGTAACCAATAAAACTGTTGTCTTTCTCATGCCAACAAATTGTGGTCTGCTTTCATTCCTGCTAACACACTCACTGCTGGGTCTGCAAATTTCATTTGGACACTGTTCCTAAATGTGAAGAGCCAAAATATAATATATATGGAATTATATTTCATGAGTTTAGATTGTGCCGAGATTTTTTGTTAAACAGCTACAGATTGGTTGTCAGTACTTTAGATGTGGTTTGTGAGAAAGAAAGTTAACCCTTTCTATCATACTGTACTCCACCCAAACTGCTATTTTCTGAAAGACGAAAACTGCTATTGGAGCCATACACACACACACACACACACACACACACTAGCCGTACCTGCTGTGGTGTAGACAGGTGGTATAGAAAATAAAGTAATGAGAAAGTTCTGGTATTTAATGTAATGATCTATTCAGTACTATTCAAGCTGGCCAACAAAGGATTCCCCTAGGTAGAAGGCAGCCAAGCTTTGAAGCTGCTAGGCTATTCAATGCTATTCAAGCTTGCCAACAAAGGATTCCCCTAGGTAGGAAGCAGCCAGGCTTTGAAGCTGCTAGGCCATTCAATGCTATTCAAGCTTGCCAACAAAGGATTCCCCTAGGTAGGAAGCAGCCAGGCTTTGAAGCGGCCAGGCTATTCAGTGGTATTCAAGCTGGCCAACAAAGGATTCCCCTAGGTAGAAAGCAGCCAGGCTTTGAAGCTGCAAGGCTATTCAATGCTATTCAAGCTGGCCAACAAAGGATTCCCTTTGGTAGGAAGCAGCCAGGCTTTGAAGCTGCCAGGCTATTCAGTGGTATTCAAGCTGGCCAACAAAGGATTCCCCTAGGTTGGAAGCAGCCAGGCTTTGAAGCTGCCAGCAGAGGCGGTCCAACCATAAGGCGAAATAGGCATTTGCCTGTGGCGCCATCGTCCCGGGGGCACCATCGTCCTGGGAGGAGGGCACCACTCTCCACCTCCTTCTCTTTCGGGCCTTCCAGCGACCGCGCTGGGCCTTCCGGCCGGCGCAGACCCACCTTCGCACCACGCAAGCCCACCTTTGGGGCCTTCAGAGATTGTGAGGTCTGTAGGAACTTGGAAGCTAGGTATGTGGGGTTTATATATCTGTAGAAGGTCCAGGGTGGGAGAAAGAACTTTTCTTTGAAGCAGGTGTGAATGTTGTAATTAATCACCTTGATTAGCATTTAATGGCCCTGTGGCTTCAAGGCCTGGCTTCTTCTTGCCTGGGAGAATCTTTTTTTGAGAGGAGTTAGCTGTCCCTGATTGTTTACTGTCTGGATTTCTTCTGTTTTCAGAGTGTTGTTCTTTATTTATTGTCCTGATTTTAGAGGTTTTTTTTTTAATACTGAGGGCTATCTGGGTTATCTAAGTCCACACTGCCCTATATCCCTGTTCAATGTTTAGTGCTAAATTTGCAAATATAGTAATTCCTACATAACATTACCATGTATTGAACTGCTTTTTCTATTGATTTGTTGTAAAACATGATGTTTTGGTGCTTAATTTTTAAAATAATAATGTAATTTGATGTTTTATAGGCTTTTCCTTTATACTTCCTTATTATCCAACATTTTCGCTTATCCAACGCTTTTATTTTTCAGTGATTGGTTTGGGGGGGTGCCAAAATTCTGTTCGCCTACACTTGAAAAATACCTAGGGCCGGCTCTGGCTGCCAGGCTATTCAGTGGTATTCAAGCTGGCCAACAAAGGATTCCCCTAGAAAGGAAACAGCCAGACTTTGAAGCTGCAAGGCTATTCAATGCTATTCAAGCTGGCCAACAAAGGATTCCCCTAGGTAGAAAGCAGCCGGGCTTTGAAGCTGTTAGGCTATTCAATGCTATTCAAACTGGCCAACAAAGGAAGAAGGTTAAGATTTCTTCACTGAACATTGACTCTTATCAACCCACTCACTATTGCTACTCTCTCTCTCTCTCTCTCTCTCTCTCTCTATATATATATATATATACACATATACATATACATATACATATACATATATATATATATACACACACACACACTAGCTGTGCCCTGCCACGCGTTGCTGTGGCCATTTGGAATTCCACTGAATCGCCTCGCTGGTTCCAAGCCTTCTATATATGGGCCTCCTTGCTTTGGCTGGTTGAATGGGATGGAGTGGTGTGATGGCTTCCAAATGTGAGGGTTTTTTATGTAGGGGAAATATTGGTTTGAGAGGTTGAAGAGGAGTGAATAGTGTTGGTGCTTTGAAGCCTGGCCGCTTTCTACCTTGTGGAATTGTTGGTTGGGCAGGTCGAATAGCAATGAATAGTCTGAGTGCAGGAAGTATGAATGTTGCAATTAGTTACGTTTTGAATGTATTGAATGGCCTTGGAGGTTCGAGGCCTAGCTGTTTCCTGGTTGAGGGAATCCTTTGTTGGGAGGTGTTAGCTGGGCCTGATTGTTTCCTTTGTGGAATTCCCGTGTTTGGAATGTCCCTGTCTTTTGAGTGTTGTTTTGTATTTTGTGTCCTGATTTTAGAGATTCTATTGTGCTGTTTTCTTATTAGACCATAGTAATTATTACATATGATATAAAGTAATGTTATGTATTAATTACTGTTTTTACGAATGTAGCACGCAAACATTGCAACATTTAATTCGAAAACATTGACTACTAAATGGCAGACTGGCTTGGATAAGTGAAGCTTGGCTAAGTGAGACTCTACTGTATTGTCTGTTTGGAGGCCAAGTGTGAATGTTGCCATTGGCGAGCTTGATTAGCACTGAATGGCCTTGCAGCTTCAGTGCCTGGGTGGTTCTTGCCTGTGAAGCTGTTGATGAGTATTGTTGTGGTTGTGATTGTTTTTACAGTAGAGTCCCACTTATCCAACATAAACGGGCCTGCAGAATGTTGGATAAGCGAATATGTTGGATAATAAGGAGGGATTAAGGAAAAGCCTATTAAACATCAAATTAGGTTATGATTTTACAAATTAAGTACCGAAACATCATGTTATACAACAAATTTGACAGAAAACGTAGTTGAATACGCAGTAATGCTATGTAGTAATTACTGTATTTACAAATGTAGCACCAAAATATCACGATATATTGAAAACATTGACTACCAAAATGTGTTGGATAATCCAGAATGTTGGATAAGTGAGACTTTACTGTATTATAATTGAGGTGTAGAGGAGGAGAAACTGAAAGTAATTGAGGGAGAACTCTTCCTGCTTCCCCCTCCTCCTCCTTCTGGCCCCCACCCCTCCGTACCTCTGTGGCCTCAGTGTGCCTGTTTGAGGGGGCGACGTGGGCAAGGCCCCTCCCTCCCACCTCGCTCTGTTTCCCTGATGACAATGAGGAGGAGGTCGTCCCGAAGGAGGGTGGCTGGGGAGGAGGCCTGGCCTCCCGGCCCTCTCCTGGCCGCGTTCCCCGGGCCCAGTCCCGGCCAGGCCTCGCTGGAGGGCGGCAGTGGGGGGCTCTGTGTAGGCCTTGCTGGTCCCTCCTCCCTGGCGCCATGTTGAGGGCCGCTGGGTGAGGTTTTCTTGGTCGGCGGTGCCTCGGAGCAGGAAGAGGGGAGCGCGCGGGAGCGCCTGTTGAGGGGAGGGGTGGGGGTTGTTCTGTCCGTGCCTGGGGTTCGTTTTGGCGGAGGCGCACATGGAGCATTTTTGTTTTTAGGCCCCGTGGTGGTTCCTGTTGTTTATTTTTGTTGTATGAACCCAGAGGCATGGATGAGGGGTAGTGCTGGCAAATTTTGAGGTTGTGGGATGTGTAGTTTTGTTGTTTTGCTCGGTGCCGGGATTCCATTACCATTTTATATATATAGATATACTGTATATATAGAGAGAGATTGAATAAAAACAGGTATGGGAGACATGATTGGTCATTACATGGGTTATCTAGTTCTTAGAAAGATGTGAACTGTGGCATTTTATTTCCACATTCATTTCCCTTCTAAAATCTGGTTTGCATTTTTTTATTTTAAATGGTATGCTTACTTGGCAAAATACATATCAATTGTTAATGTTGCACCATTACTGCATTTAATCAGCAAGATTTTATTACAGTGTGTATGGAGATTGGTGTACAAATCCATTCCCTATCATATCTTCAATTTCAAATGCTCATTCACCATTCCGAGTTGATAGTGTCGTGCATGCATTTTATTATGTAAACTGATATTTATGAGTTCAGAAATGAAACAGTTATTTAATTTTGTTTTTATGTTGAAATATATATTCCATTATAGCAGGTTCAATAGTGTCCTCAGGGTTCTTAACCAATAGCATCTGTCAATGAGAGAATCAGAGTGGCTTTCAGATGTTTAAGCAAAAGAAACGAGATACCAGTTGGGGATTCTCTTTCTTTTTTCTTTTAGTCACAAATGACTTATGTATGAACAAACCTGCTGGTAAACATATGGACTAGGAATACTTATGAGGTTGTTGGCAAGGCTCAAGTGAAGCATGAATCACTTCTAATTTTCTGTTTTGTGGGATAATGCAAAGATGTGGAAGTATAACCTCATGGCTTATTTTTCCTTTGAAAGAACACAGGTTTGGGTGAACTAATAGCAATATGTTAGTCATAATTCTATCTGCTTTGTTCATTCACCGTTCTGTGTTGTAATAACAGAGCATAGGCTTTGCTGTGAATGCTAGTGAAGAGAACTAGCAGTTTTATAAGTCTGCCTGCATGTATTTCTTTATAGCTCAATTAAGTAAGTCCTCCCTGCAGGTCCGTGGGCCTTCGATGTCAGTAATAGCTTCTTAAAGAAGAAGAAAAGTTCAATTAAAGCCTCATGAAAATAGACTTCTCAAGTATAAGATTGATTACTCAAGAGCTTTTTTTATTCTTTGTCAGGAACATATGGTCAAAGAGGCAGTTTTATGGCAGCTAACCTATTTTTTCCCTATCCTGGTACTTTTTTAAAAAAAAGTGTTCCTGATCTTTACTCCCCCTCCCCACACCACCACCACTTCTACTTTACTGCTTTATTGAGATATCTAATAGACAGGATACTGCCAAAAGAATGGACTGTGCCTATTTTGGAATTTGGAGTGTTTTTGCCAACTGACCTCCTGATGTCTATAAGGGAGGGGTGTTAAGTTCTTAATGTTACCTTGCAGCTCCGAGCATCCTTAGTCAGTTTAGCGCATTCTGAGCTACAGCGGGAATTTGAGTTCAAGAACATATGTAGTTTACACAGTTGTCACCCCTATACTTAGGTCCTATCTACAATGCCATTTAACGCAGTTTGAAACTACATTATATGGTCAGTGTAGCCTCATATAATACTGTTCAGTGCAGCTAAACTGCATACATGATTCTGCAATAAACATATAATGCAGTTTTAAACTTGAATAATTAGAATCTACCTGGCTAAGCCTTAAGTCTCACCAGAGAGGGGGGCATCGGTATTCCCTCACTTCAGATAAAGGGCACATACCTATTTACTTGTCAGCAAATCATTGTCTATTTGATTTCTGTTCAACACATCAAGCATCAAAATAAACCGAAGTGGTGAAATGGACATCCTTGTCATGCACCTTTTTGAATCGCACAAGGTTTTGTTAACTCATCATTAACTACTATGTATGTTTTCTGCAAGGTGTAAATTTAATAAAATTATTGCTAAAATTAATCTCTTCTAAGACTGTAAATAAGAAAGTGCAGCTCAAGTTATCAGAAACCTTTTCCACATCTAACAAAATCTGCATAGCTTGCTTCTAATTGTATAGATTCCAGTAAATCCAACACTTTTCTGATACTATCTTGCAGTTGCCTTTTAGGTTAAAAATCTGCACTTATCCTCATGTGTAATGCTTTGAAGAATTATTTTGGCTCTTTCAGCCAATATCATTATGAACAACTTATAATCATGATTTAATAATGATATTGGATTATATTTTTGTCAACATCAAGCCTTCATTTGGTATTAATGCTATATCTATCCGCTTACAACTTTCAGGAAACTTCCTACTCTATAAAATAGAGTTCATTATCTGTTGTAATGGCAATAGGAGTCAATCCTCAAAACATTTATAATAGACCATCAACAAACCATCTGGGCCAGGTATCTTTCCAGTGGTCATCTTCTTTATGGGTTCATGTCTTTCTCTTACCATTATAAGAGTATTCATAATCTGCCTCTGATGGGCTGTGGCCTAAGGCAAATTCTGTTTACTCATGCAATCATCAAGTTGCTCTGAAAAGTTTTTTGCTATTTGTATAAAGAGGGATAATATTGTGTTGTCAAAGGCTTTCATGGCTGGGATCACAGGGTTGTTGCATGTTTTCCGGGCTGTATGGCCATGTTCCAGAAGTATTCTCTCCTGACGTTTCGCCCACATCTATGGCAGGCATCCTCAGAGGTTGCCTGCCATAGATGTGGGCAAAACGTCAGGAGAGAATACTTCTGGAACATGGCCATACAGCCCGGAAAACATACAACAACCCAGGGATAATATTGCTTAAATCCTTTTTGTACATTTACATTATCTGTTAGTACAGCATCTCCTTTCGTTTTTAATATCGTTTTCTTTTTTCTCTTTGTAATTTATAGGTCAACAATCTTCGTAATTTATTTGCAAAATCAAAATTCCTCTGTTTAGCATAGCTTATCTCTATTTCACTCACCATTGACATTGATAATTGTTTCTGCAGAATCTTAATTTGATTATCTATACCAGGGGGTTCTCAAACATTTTCAGCCATGGAGCCCTTTTTGAAGCAAAAATTTCTCACGGACTCGGAGCGCACTTTGAGAACCACTGATCTATACAATTCTTCATGGGAAATTTTAAAAACTCAATTCTCTTGTCTTTTTATCTCACCAATGATCAATTTCATTTTTCTTGTTTCTTTCTCTGAAATTCTCTATTTGTTTTAATAAAACATAATATCATAAGTAAATGCTTTACTTGTGTTCCATGGCATTCTAACATCAGCACCATTATCCAAGTTATCCTCAAAATGTATTTCATTGTACACTTTGCTATATTTTCATCCTGTAAAATAGTTTCATTCCATTTCCATCTGAAATGCCCCCCCCCTTTTATAGTTAGGGTCATTGGGTTGTGATCTGAAAAAGTCTTTGGCAAAATCTCAGGTGTACATACCCTAGTAACCATAATACTGATTATTTTTTTAAATCTATGCCTTTCAAAAGTTTATTTTTTACCATTCCCATGCGTCTTTATCTGACTTACATCTCCATATTCCAACCAGCTCCACATTACCCATTATATAAAAAATAACTTTTCGTATTTTGCATTGGGAGATATAGATATTTTTGTCAAACACTCTGTCCTTTTTGGAAAATACTATGCCATTCCAGTCTCCTCATAAGATGGCAGCTTTCACAACACATGTTCATCATCTCCTTATGTTACTTAGGTCTCGTTAGGTACATAAACAGCCCCCTCAAAACCTTTTTTTCCCATATATGTCATTGTACTCCCACTTATCAATCCTTTTCATGTGTCAATATAACCTTTATACCCAAATGTCATTTTATATACAAAGCAACTCCGTATTTCTTCTTCATTCATGCAAAAGTAAACTCTTCTCCCCACTTTTATATGTCAGATATTTAATATCAACTTTTCGTACGTGTGTTTTATGAAATGTCTTCCACCAGTAATATGCCACCTAAAGTAATTGTAATCCATGGTCAAACTGACTGCACAGAAGAGCTCCCCACCCTCCAAGTAACTAGAAACACAGTATCTGATTGCTTCATCTTATTGCTTATGGTTTGATATTCATCATGTCCTGTTGCCTCCTTCTTCTTGTCTCTTCCTATATTTCTTCTGATTCTCTTTTCTATTTTTGTAGGAATTTTCTCACTCACTTTACATAATATATTTCAAATCTTTGTTGTTTGAAGGTCAAACACATTTCCTCCAGATTTTCCAATCCAAAATGAATCTTTTTCTATTTCAGCTGATCTGCTAGAAAGCCATAATTTATCTAATGCAGGATTCTGACAGGTATCTCCTTTAGCACTATAACAACTATTGCATATTTATTTTATTCCCAAAATGCTTCTTCAGAACTTGATCTCTTGTTGAATTCTTGATAAAATGAGCCACTACGTTTCTTAGTGTTGTGATTCTTCAATTAATTTGGCAAACTATGTCAGATTCAGACTCCATCTCCTCAATTTCCTTGTCCAAGAAACATGCCAAAAGATAAATAGATTTGTCTAATATTTTACTTAGAAACTTCCAGAATCAATTGAATTCTGTTTGCTATTTGAGCAAAGTCCTGACTCTCTTTTATTTTCATCAATAAAACAAGGATGCTGCTTCTGTAGTTGTGGCTGGACTGCATTTTACAGCAGCTCTAGCCAGTGCAACCAGTTGTAAGGAGTATTGGAAGTTGCTGTCCAAGAACATCTGGAAAGCCCACAGTTTCTACCACTACTATAAAAAGAAGGCACCTCCTCTTGCCACTTTCTTCAGCTTCTACTTTCACTAACTAAAAATGCCTGTTATGCTATCTTATTTTTCTGACTTTAGTGTTCAGTAAGATTTGTTGCTGATTTAATTAAGATAGTCATTCATCTCCCTTCGATGCATATTAATTTGAAATATATATTCATCTGGTGAAGCAAGATTGGAGCCATGAGATTGATGACCTAACCCATAAATGTTAGGTTATCAAATGGAATTGATGAAGGTCATCAAGTGTTACGTCTGTTCAAAAGGTATTTTGTATTGTATGGCAACCATTCCTTCATATGTACTTGTTAATTAATAAGAAAAGAAAAGCCTTCCAAATATGAAAGAGAGACACCAACTGCACTGCTGAGAAAAAGATCTGCGCTATTAAAACATATTTCTACAACATACATATATTAAAATACACAGAACAATTATTAAAATATAGTGGAGACAAGACACAAGTTTAAAATTAATGATTCAAACTGGCAGGGTAGGCCTGATGAAAGAGATGGATCTTTAATTGTGTCTGAAATTCTAACAGCTGAATTAGTTGTCGAATTTCTTCCAGTGGGTCAATCCACAGTCTTGGGACGGCCAATGAAAAGGTCCTCTGGATGACCATTGCTAATATCTGTTGTACTGTTGCAGACTCTAGCAGTTTTTCAAAACTACTCATACCTTGTTCATGTAAATAGTATATGGCTTTTATATCGGATGTGTTCTTTTGAAAGGCTGTCCTGAGATCTCTTGTGATTGAGTAAAAGGGTAAAAGTTTCCCCCTGACATTAAGTCCAGTCATGTCCAACTCTGAGGTTTGGTGGTCATCTCCATTTCTAAGCCAAAGAGCCCCCTGTAGACACCTCCAAGGTCATGTGGCCGGCATGACTGCATGGAGCGGCATTACCTTCTCATCAGAGCGATACCTATTGATCTCACATTTGCATGTTTCGAACTGCTAGGTTAGCAAAAGTTGGGGCTAACATTGGGAGCTCACCCGCTACCTGGATTCGAACCGCCAACCTTTTGGTCAACACGTTCAGCAGCTCAGCGGTTTAACCTGCTATGCTATGTGTTAAAATAAATTTTAATATAGTGAGTGTCTATCCACATGATGTTTAACTGGTATTTATCTAACTAATGGAGTACAAAAGTATTATGAATTATTCATCTTCATACCAGAACTGTAAGTGATGCCTGTGAAACAGTGCCTTCTTGCCTTCTCTTTGTTAGAATCATATCCATTCCAATCCTTGCTATGAACTGTGCTGAAATCTTCTATTTATTATGAAGTAATTTCTTTTAAACTTGTGAAGTGACTCCAGATTTCTGCTAAAAGTTATGTCCTGTCTGACCTCCTGAGAAACAAGGAAGAATGACATACTTTGATCAGTTCTAATGGTGGAGAGGTAATATTTATTCAGCTCTTTCTGTTCAGTCATGTCTGTTTTATACTCTAAAATCTGGTTGGTTGGCAGGGCGTATGGAAACCTTGGATCATGTTTCTGGATTCTCTTCCTTGTCCTGGAGCCAGCATAGTCATTCCATTCTAAGCATGCATCTAGCCAACACAAATGCAAGTGAATATAGGCATGTTGGAATGTATTGGAATATTGACTCTGAAATTTACCCCTTTTAAGTGGGTTGAAAATGCATTAGTTTTATGTTGTGTTCAGCACAAGCCTATATATACATACATAGACATAAGACCTATAAAGCTTCTTCCCCTAGTTTACATAGTATTCCTTCCTTAAAAGGGAAAATGAAACTTGATAAAGTGCAATAAAGTGACAAGCACAGTTTATCTGTGAAGTCACAATAATGTCTCTTGATAAATAAAATAAAACACAATATAATAAAATCTGCATAAAATACAGTATAATTAATTTCTAAACAAATACCACTATTCTCGATCTCTCACACTTATCAATTAATTCGCAACTGACTGCCAATACCTCTCCTGTTCATCTAAACTGCAAATGTTTTCTAAGAGTGTTGCAATTACATATTTTTGTATTTCGTGCCAAGGCCCCACACTTAGCCAGCTACGTAAATGTGCTTTCATACTTGAGGCATGAATGCTGTATCTGACATAATGGATTATAATCCAAAAAAAACTATAAAAGTTCATGTTATAAAAGCAATTACTCTTCTTCCCTTTTCCTCCTTTACATTCTCTGCTGAAACAAACTGATTGTCTGTTAGAAAGTTCCTAGTTCTGATGTTCATCTGCTTCATGAATGTTACCAATTGTATTCCAGTCTGCATCTGAGCTGTCAGGTGAGCCGGGGGTTGGGTCTGTTCAGCCTGTGATTGTACCTGCAACAGACCTGTCAGATGAATCTGGGTTCGGGCCTAGGATTCCCATGCAGCCAGAGGTAGATAATTCTGTACAACCAGAGTTAGATGAGGCTGCTGTTCCTGAGGATTCTGGGAGCAGGCATACAATGGTTTCAAGCAAGCAGCTTGAACTGCATTCCTTGGGAGAGTCAAGGTCAAGTTATTCCTTGGCAGATGGGCATTCCAGTCTTGATAAGAGTAATGAGGTTGACAGAAAGAAGTAATATGTCAACAGCGAAAAGAAAAGTAGGTTTTTGAGAAGGAGCAAATGGTAAAGTGTTTTGAACAAACTTCCCACGGAAAGGGGCCTTGAGTCTAGCTTTAAGAGGAACCGCTTCTGAGAGTGAGCTCAGAGGTGGTAACTTTGCTCATTGAGAGGTTTGATCCTGCTTCATGGACTTTTGTTTCATGTTTCCTTTGGACTTTTATGCCTTGTTCCTGTGGATTTTCATGCCAAGTTCCTCTAAGCCTTGTACCTTGAGCCTTGTTCCAGTTCTTGTTCTTGTTCCTTGGTATTTTGGATTAACATGTCATGTTCCTAAAACCTTGTATTTCGAATCTCCTGTTTCAGTTCATGATCCTATTCTTTGTTCCAGTTCATGACCCTGTTCCTTGGACTAATTCTAACATTCTTGTGTTGATTCCTGTGTTTGGATTTCTATGGACCGTTGCTTCAAAATTTCCAAGTACCTCGTACCTTGTGGACTATAATTTTGTTTTAGTGACTGTGAACTTTGATTTGTTAATGCTTACATATTATCCTCAATAAACAACTTGCATTACTTATAGGCTGTGGTTTTGAGGTGTCTCTGTAGTCTAGGAGTGCAACACTAATACTTCTTTTTAAGTGTTGCCACTACATCTAATACTAAACCCAACACCATGGTATTGGCTGCTGCTATAGACACAAGGCTTCTTTCTGCCTTCCTGCAGCAGACCTCTGTGCCAGCCAAAAGGGCTATCCATTTCTCCATAGCAGATTTTCAGGGAGGCAAAACAAAAACCTGGGGGCAAGGAGCAGTAATGACTGTGGGCCCTTCCACACAGCTGAATAAAATCCCACATTTTCTGCTTTGAATTGGGTTATATGGCAGTGTGGACTCAGACAACCCAGTTCAAAGCAGATATTGTGGAATTTTCTGCCTTGATATTCTGGGTTATATGGCTGTGTGGAAAGGCCCCGTGGATTCATTCCTGGTTTCAAGGTATCCCCCTGGTGCTTTCAAAGCTTATTTATTTATGTACTGTATTTCTACTGCGCTCTATCTCACCCCGAAGGAGATTCAGAGTGGCTTCCAGTTTTGGCAATTATTCAATGCCACATTGAAACTCATTGAAATGTAAAAGCAAAACACATACATCACATTAATCTATAAAATCAAATAAAGCATATAAATCCAATTAAAAATTGTTAAAAACATATTCAAAACATTGCACCTAGTCCCACAGTCATAGTCCTAACTGCTTCATTTATATTGACTCCTTGGGTGTATATTGTACTATGGTTGTGCTACTCCTCAAACACCTGGTTCCACAGCCAGGTTTTAACTTTCTTTCTAAAAACCAGGAGGGAGGAAGCTGATCTAACATTACTGGGGAGGGAGTTCCATAGCTGAGGGGCCACCATAAAGAAGGCCCTGTCCCATGTACCTACCAGTCGCGCTTGTGAAAGACAACGTTCTGACAAAATTCCAGAAATGATAAACTTTCCATGGAAATCACTTTTGGAAGCAATTCTGTTACCAGAACACCACCATTGGACCCTGATGATAGACTATTTATTGTTAATTGCTTGTTTCTACTGCCTTCATTTTATTACCCATTTGAATATATCCAGTCATTTTCACCAATATGGGTCGCAAAAGTAATGTAACAAGTGGAAGTTATATTACCTCTTTTGTTGTATTAAGGAACACATTTTAGTTTCTTTTGCAACTAATTTTCAAGGGCATTTGTCAAGGCATTGCAACCGAAGTTTTTCAAGTGTTATGATATCTTCTCTTCAGGATGAACTCATCTTGAAGGATGAGTGAACAGCATGATTGTTGCTTGGCAGAGGGCAGTGGATGGGGTGAGAAAAAAAGAGATAAGCAGATCAGTGGCAAAACTGTTTTGCACAGCTTGTTAGAAAAAAAGCATACCGGCTGTCTGAACCCTGAGCAGAAGCTCTCCACAAGTCCAATTTATATAGACAAATTTTGTTTGCTAAATTCTAGCAATAAGATATCATAATAAATAATAACTTTTAGTTGTTACCTGCCTCTCCTCATGGCTCAAGGCAGATACAGCATTTGTGTGTGTGTGTGTGTGTGTGTCAGGAGTGACTTGAGAAACTGCAAGACACTTCTGGTGTGAGGGAATTGGCCGTCTGTAAGGACGTTGCCCAAGGGATGCCCGGATATTTGATGTTTTACCATCCTTGTGAGAGGCTTCTCTCATGTCCCCGCATGGGGAGCTGGAGCTGACATTTGAACTGCCGACTTGTTGGTCAGCAGATCTGGCAGCACAAGGGTTTAACCCAGGGGTCCCCAAACTAAGGCCCGGAGGCTGGATGCGGCCCTCTAAGGTAATTTACCTGGCCCCCGCCCTCATTTATAATATAATATTTTTATATCAGTTTTAATAATATAATATATTGTATATACATACAATATTGATAAGAATATTATCATTTTCTACAATATAATACTAACAATAACACCATATAATAATATTATGTTATATATTGCATATAATATTACAGTATAGTGGTATAGTTCAATATAGTATAATGCTAATATTGTGCAATGCTAATAATATAATATATTGTATGTACATACAGCTGCTCTGAGTTCCCTTCGGGGTGAGAAGGGAATATAAATGTAGTAAATGAATAAATAAATAATTTTGGACTTAGGCTCGCCCAAAGTCTGAAATGACTTGAAGACACACAACAGCAACAACAATCCTAATTAACCTGACTCTCTCATTGGCCAGAGGCAGGCCCACACTTCCTATTGAAATCCTAATAGGTTTATGTTGGTTAAAATTATTTTCATTTTTAAATATTGTTTTGTTCTTTCATTGTTATTGTTGTTTTGCACTACAAATAAGACATGTGCAGTGTGCATAGGAATTTGTTCATTTTTTCCCCCCAAATGATAATTTGGCCCCTCAACAGTCTGAAGGATTGTGGACCGGCCCTCGGCTTAAGATGTTTGAGGACCCCTGGTTTAACCCATCACACCACCGGAGGCTCTACAGCATGGTTAAAACACAGAGATAAAATACAATACTATTAAAATGCATATATTAAAAAACAAAGAACAAAAATGCAATAATGATTAAATTATAATCGCAAGTCTCTAGCTTAAGATGTGACTTACTGCACAGTGAAAAAAGTGGCATTTTGAAAAACCGAGAATGGTAAGGTGAAGAAATAACTTCCTTAAGGAGTCATAAAATCATACATCTGGAAAAGACTACAGTAGCCATCCAAGTCAGAAAACAGAATGAGTCTGAAATCTCTATTTCTCCCCTTCAAGTTTGTTTCTTCTACTTCTTTTTCTTCACAGAATGAAGAAAAAGCCTCTATATGAATATGTTTGGGGAAAAGGCAAATTTATATCCAAAATCTATAAGATACCTCTATTTTTGTCCTCATGACAATAATGTAGCTCATATTAAAGGCATTTTTGTGGCCTATTTCTCATAGTAACGATCCTATATTAGCTGTTTATCCCCCATGTTATATCACTTTTGGATGAAGGAATGAATTTGAGCAGTATCACCTCAGGGGAATCCTGCCAATGTCAGATGTTGTACTTGGGGAATGTATGTGCTGTCAGCCGAAGGAACAGAAACAATCCATTCCTCTCCATAATGAATGAAAGCTGCATGCAGCTAAACTACGTCATAGCTATGACTTTGTCAATTTTGACCTAGTATCAGCTGAATAAAAATAGCTGAATGTGGTTGTGGTAGCTTTTCCAAATGCAGCTCTAGTGGCTTTTTGAAAGAAAAAAAAAGCAGAATGCTGTCTGTGAGATAAGAAGCTAAAAGCTGGTGTATATATTAATGCATTGTTCTTTAATTCCCTACTTATTTCTCTTTAATTAAAGGACTACGTTCTTCAAGGACACATGTGGAGTATATTGCATAAACAGTTAAACTGACAAAAATAACTGTTCAGAAAAACAGTTTGCACTGACGAGGGAAATTGCAGATCAGGGTTAATTTGAGACTTGCAAGATCTTCAGGAATGAAGATTGCTTTGTAGACTTCTCTTTGATGCAGCAACCGCCCTTCTCAGATGTGTGTGTGGTGGAGGAATGCGTGGGGGAAAACAGTTCTCCAATTCCATCTAAACCTGTAGAAGGTTTAAAGCCCAGCAGATTTGGTGTACTATTAGAATTGTTTGCTCCTGAAGGCAGATGGATGCAAACAGTGAGCGTGGGCATAGCATTCACCTATGCTATGGCGGTCCAGCTCAGGCATTTACTGAATAAAGGAGCTTTCTGAATAACACTGAGTGGAATTTTTGTATTGAGTCTCCTGAATCTATGCTATTCAGTATTGTCATGGAATCCTGATTGAACGAAGGATATTTACATTGAGATACTCCTGGTTTATTTTGTTTTGTTTTAAAGAGATATTATTTTGTTTTGTTGGACATTCACAAACTTGCCAAATTGAGTAACAGTCAAATTGTACCATTTGTTCACAGTAATGCCAGGGACTGTCTGACCTTAAATAACCTGGACCTCAAAGAGCAATCTTGCTGGCTATTTCTTGTCATAGGGCTTTTATGTGGAACTCTCTGCCTCTAAGTGTGATGGAGGCTCCTTCTTTGGAGGCTTTTAAGCAGAGGCTGGATGACCATCTGTTGGGGGTGCTTTGAATGCGGTTTTCCTGCTTCTTGGCAGGGAGTTGGAGTGGATGGCCCATGAGGTCTCTTCCAACTCTATGATTCTATGTCCTACCAGTGTAAGAGTTCACAAATAGCACTTTATTTCTGCAGCTGTGGGGTTGCAGGCCACTGTGAGACAAGAAACTATGCTAATGGCAGCAATTTTGTTAGAAGGGTCTCCTTTTCAGACAGGGTTTTGCAGAGGAGTCAGAGTAAGCATGCCAAACAGCTACTGGACTGCAGCATCATGTGTGTGTATGGGGAGGATGTGACACTGGTGGAGGTCCTTTCAGGGACAACAGCAGTGGCATCATAGCTAACACTTGTTAGTAATATGCAAAAGGAGGCAAAGTCAACCCTTTTTGATGAGGCAATCCAAAGTGAGACCAGAAAGAATGCCTGAAGATGCAACTCCCAGGTTGGACTGCACTCAACCTGCTGTAACAAGCTACTGGTTACAGCAGATGATAAGTCAGAGTAGCACTGTGACTAATGACGCAACTGGACTCAAGCTTAGAGTGCATTCCGCTGTTTACATGCTGAGGTATTAAAGGAAAGTCCTGCACAATGTATTATTGGAACACGGGAAGCATGAGCCAGGAGACATTTGACATAGTAAAATAAATAATGGGATGTATAAAGATCACAGTACTTGGGATGAGCAAACTAAAGTGAACAGAAATGAATTTTGTGAGACCAGCAATTTCTTCATCACAGATATATTCCAGAGTCAATCGCTATTCCCAGTGAAATACCTTGGTAGTTTCTAGTCATCTCCAGAAGAGAAATGAATTAGGAAGGAAGATCTGTTGTCATCCTTGCAAATCAGTATTTAGTCCATTAGTCCATGCCATGTGGATATGTTTTCAGATGAGTTGCTGTGAGTTTTCCAGGTTGTATGGCCATGTTCCAGAAGCATTCTTTCCTAATGTTTCACTCACATCTATGGTAGGCATCCTCAGAGGTTGTATTTACTGTCCTGATTTTAGAGTTTTTTTTAATACTGGTAGCCAGATTTTGTTCATTTTCATGGTTTCCTCCTTTATGTTGAAATTGTCCACATGCTCATGGATTTCAGTGGCTTCTCTGTGTAGTCTGGACATGGGGGTTGTTAAAGTGGTCCAGCATTGTGCTGTGTCCAGGTTGGTTCCTCAAGTGCTCTGCTATGGCTGACTTCTCTGGTTGAGTTAGTCTTCAGTGCCTTTCATGTTCCTTGATTCGTGTTTGGGCAATGCTGCGTTTGGGTGTCCCTGTGTAGTATCAGCCCTGTTGAAAGGGAGGAAAATAAGAGTCCAAAATGGAAAAAAATATTCAGTAGTTATAATAAGATGCTAGTGTATTTTAAGAAAAGTAAAAGGAATTGTAAAGTTAGAACTATTGCTTCAGGGAGAGAGAGAGAGAGAGCTCTATCTGCTCATTAAGCAGTATCCTTTTTATGTAGGTGGTTTTATACCAGACAGCTCTTTTATTCCCTCAGAGATCACTTCTAATGGTATAGGAATATTGTCACAGACTTTTCTTATTTTAAGCAGTAGTAGAAACCTCACCCATATTTTACCCTTTAATTTTTCAAACGTCAAGTTTGTTTCAGCTGCATCTCTTCTCAGTTTGCAAACAAAACAAAAACATTCCATGTCTTTCTACAATCCCTCTTTTCAGGATTAAAGAGAAAGTCTCTCCCTTTTAATCAATTGGGATGAAAATCTTCCATTCACTTGGATTTATATGGTTTTAGCAGCCTTTCTTATTAATCAAGCTTTAAAATACAACTCTGTTTTGAAACTTCCTGCAGGGATGCTCTTTATTATCAGGATGAGTCTGCTCATAGCACTTTCAAATAGGGGATAAGGAGTCCAGCCAGATCAGCCTGACCAAAGACACATTTATAGGTAGGGCCAATGACCCCTTTCTTTGTTAGCTCAGCATTGTTAAAGTTGCTGCCAACACAATAGCTCATCCACACCCCCTTCACCCCCTACACTTCTGGTAACAGGAAATACAGGCTCATATGGGAGAGGCTTATGTGAGAAAAGCTACAGATATGATTATTACCTTCTTGTCATTGCTGTGGGTATAGGACTTGATAGAGCTCAACACAGTCTTTCTTTGACTGAAGGAGAGTGAAATAAAGTGTGCTTTAACTCCCCCTCCCACAGTGAACTGATTTATTTTCTACTAGGATCATTTGGAGACCTGTGGTTTTCATATTGAGCCTTCCTTCCCATCTCTATGCAGGCATACATTTATTTTATTTATTTATTTACAGTATTTATACCCCACCCTTCTCACCCCGAAGGGGACTCAGAGCGGCTTACAGAGTACACACATATGGCAAACATTCAATGCCAATGATACACTTAACAAGGACAGAAAAACACAAACAGAGGTAAAGGCAGTTGTTCCCATCTTATTTCTGGCATCTTGGAGGCTGTGCTCAACTCCGGCCATAGGGTGGTGGTGTCGCTCCATCTTCCATGCCAAGGAGGCTCCTCCGATGGATCAATGTCCTTAATGGCGCCTTTATTACCTCCCCGCTAAAAGCGGTACCTATTTATCTACCCACATTTCTGCTTTTAACCTTCTAGATGGGCAAGTGCGCTGCGGCTAATGGCGGGTGCTCACCCTGACCCGGGATCAAACTGCTGACCTTTCGATAGGCAGGATTTTTCTGCGGCACAGCGGTTTTAGCCTGCTGTGATAAATGCCTGGATGCATACACTAAAAATAGGGTAATGGGATGCAAGGGGGAGCCATGGGTTGTTCATTCAGTTTGATGCCCCCTTGTGCTTTTTATGACTGCAGCAGCAGAGAGCAATAGGGCCCTGCTGAGACTTGTACATTGTAGTGTTGTATCTGCATTGTCCCCTTTGTTACCTGGCAGGCATTGGTCAAATAGTAGTCACCGTATCTTTTAGCTCAGGCAAGAGCCATGACACTAAAGTACCTAAAGGGTTACCTGTGGGACCATCTTTCTTCACTTTTTTGTTCTGGCCCTTAAGAGTTTGTATGTTCTGCCTTCCCATACACACTATAGCAGCATAGAGATCTTTCAGTAATATCAGCACTGCATGCATATTTCCAATAAATATTTAATTTCCACCTATCCGTTACTACAGATGACTGATTAGGCATTATTTAGCTATTCCAGTTAGTCTAGTTGTTCCAGCAAGCAGGTTAAGCCAATGGAGTTGCCCAGAAATTTATAAAGTGCATTTCCTCATGCTTTACTTTTGAGTAGATTGCTTTTAGTAGTTAAATAGGAACATCTCCTTTAAAATTCATTACATGAATTATTACTGATTTGTTCCCCTAAAATTGCAGATCATATTAGTTGATAATGGACTTTTTATATTCTTTCATTAAAGTACATCAGAGCAAGTGTGAGGCACTGGTTTGACTGGTAGACTAAGGCCCCTTCCACACAGCTGAATAAAATCCCATATTATCTGTTTTGATCTGAAATATATGGCAGCGTGGACTCAGATAACCCTGTTCAAAGCAGATATTTTGGGATTTTCTGCCTTGATATTCTGGGTTATATGACTGTGTGGAAGGGCCCTGGACTCTAGGAGTCCAGGGTTTTACTCCTAGTTTCATCATGGAACCCCACTGGGTGACCTTGGGCAAGTTGTTGTCTTAGTGGAAGCCCCCTCTGAACAACTCTTGCACCAAGAAACCCCTCTGATAGAATTGCCTTAGGATTGTTGTAAGACGGAAGTGATTTGAAGACACAAAGCAACAAAATGCCACATCTACTGCCATAATGCATACATTATTATAAATGGGTATTGACTGGTTCTGTTGATGCTGACCACATTGGTAAAGATAACAATGCTGTCTTGTTTGTGTGACTGTACAGACCCACAGCCACACAGTAACTGCTGTCTTATATGTCAGGAGCTGGTGATTATGTCTTGGGAGGTACAACCATGTTGTTGACTTTGTTTTATCACCACTGCACTATTTCACATGCTCTGAATAGACAATGTACATTAAAATTACTTAGGAAGTTCTTTTGGCTTAGTTTTTGTGTCAGTTTTCATACTTCAATCTACAATGAAAAAGAAGAAATTAAGGCAGGAAGGGTATGCTTGGCTATTTAGCAATCAGTCAGCAAATGAGCAACAATAAAAATGCTTCTCATTTTAATGAATTGAATTCATTAACAATTGTAGCATAGCTGTGTCTGCTGGTAGCAATATTTAGTTTAAACATCTAAAATTTGGACTCATATAGCTGCATTTTAGTCTCTTATTCTGTCAGTGTGGACAAAAGAATATTTTCTCACCTGCAGCTCTGCAAAGCATTAAAGAGCTCCAAATTTGCCACTTTCAGTATCTGTCACCTGAGACAAATCTCTTATGGATCATGTATGTGCTGAGAAGGAATCATTTTAGCATAGTCTAAAATTAGAAGGAACATAATGCCTTCCTCTTTGAGTTGATGAAATCAGATAGTACTAGCCAGTTATGGTTGCCAGTTTGAATCCGGAATAAGATAATGTTAATCCTTAAAGGTACCATAAAGCTCCATCAAGTGGAGATTGCTGCTCTGCATGGCTGCTGTTGCCACCTTCATTTAGAACAAGTGCCTTCATTCTTTTTATGGAGCATTATGGTACTTCCTCCTCCTCCTAAATCCCTTAAGGATAAAAATTTTCAGGATCCCTGTTCAAGATCCAGTTAAACAATCCTCTATTCAGTCCTATTCAAGGCTTTTGCTGCTGTGATATCTAGTGCTCATCATCAGTGTGAAGGAGCCCTTAATATTACAATTGATACTGTTTTGTCTCAAAAGCTTAATATTACAATGAGCATTGTTGAAGTTTAGAAGCAATTTGACAGAATTTATGGTTTTAAATTTGTGGTGGATTTGATTAGTGGCCATTTTGGAAAACAGCTTCTATAGACTTACACCAATCCGTTCAAACTGTTTCCCCCAAAATGTAATTCAGAGCAATGCAGTCTGTCCCATATAGGAGAAAATACTATTAGACATAATATTTCCATAGAAGATTGGCATGTTGTGCTGCTACTGCTGTTGTTGCTGTTGTTGCTGTTGTTGCTGTTGCTGTTGCCGCTGCTGCCGCTGCCGCTCCTCCTCCTCCTCCTCCTCCTCCTCGAACCTGCATTTTTTCCTGCTTAAAAATAAAATAAAATACAAACTTTAAAAATAATGTTTATTGTTAAACAAAACAAGAATCAGTAAGGTTATATTGAAGGTATTAATCTGTAATGCGGAGTCGCGGTGGCGGAAAGGGTTAAACCATTGTGCCAGCTGGACTGCTGACATGATGGTTGCCGGTTTGAATTTGCAAGATGGGATGTCAGCTCTAGCCTGAGGGGACATGAGAGAAGCCCCCCAGCAGGATGGTAACACATCCGGGCATCCCCTGGGCAACATCTCTGTAGACGGCCAATTCTCGCACACCAGAAGCAACTTCCAGGATGTTCTCAAGTTGCTTCTGACGCGATTTTAAAAAAATCCATAATCCAACAGTGTTCCAAACGTACCATGGGATCAAAGAAGGCAAAATAGAATTAAAACAGTAGATAATATAAAAGTGTTTAAAATATTAAATAATAATATTAAATCATCATATTAAAATCATCTATTTAAAACCGTTTTAGAAGATAGTTACAATGTGAGAATGATGACAAAAATACAGTACAATCCAATTAAAAATGTTTTGCAAAAGACAGTTAAGAGCCAAAGGCCTGCTTAAATAAAAAGATATGCCTTCTAGCAGAAAGAAAGCAGAGAGGGGGCCAATGTAGCCCTCCCATGAGGTGGAATTGGATAGTCAGAAAGCTGCCACTGAGAACATTTTCTCTTGTGTCCTCACCAAACATGCCTTACAACAGAGAAAAATGGAGCGAAAATCTTCCTCTGGGGATCTTAAAACTCAGACAGGCTCATCTCGAGAGATCTGGTCTTTCCAATAGTCTAGACCTAATTGTCTGATTCTTCAGGACAAACGTAGTATTGCACAAAATTCTGTGTGAAGAAGTCTCAGCAGGCTACTTAATTCTTGCATTTCTGATCTTTTCTCCACTTTCCTCTGTGTCCTGGTTTGGACCTATATGTCTTCCTCTGAGAGTGAAAAAGCAACTGATGGGAAATACTGAGTAGATGAGTAGCAGGAAAAGACTGGGCTAAGCCATTTTTCTGTTTCATATTTCTAAAGTTTTGCATATTTCCAGCCTCTGTTGCTGTTAAAATAAACCCGACAGACCTACTTAGTCAATGTTAACTTGTGAATTTCAACCTGCATTTTATTGATGTGGTCTTGTGTGTATTTTGTTATATGTATATTAATAGTCTTGTGTTTTATTTCTCTGTTTTAACTCTGTTATTCCCTGCTTCAAGGCGTAAGGAGAGGCGGGTATTATTAATATTGTTATAGTTGTTATTGTTATTCTATTGGGGAAAATATTGCCATCTGTTTGAACCCTTTTTTACCCTGCCTTGAGACATAAGGAGAGGTGGGTATTATTATTATTATTTTATTGTATGACACAGCAAACAAGATAGATATGCTGGATTTCGTATCACAAAATCACAAGTCAAACACTTCCCAAGTTTATAGGACTGTGTGATGTATTTTCGGATGATGCGCGCAGATCCCAGTAGGGTGGTCTTTTGCAGTTGGCAGATCGTAATTTTGTCAATGTCTATTGTTTCCAAATGCCGCCTGAGATCTTTTGGCACGGCACCCAATGTGCCCATCACCACCGGGACCACCTCCACTGGTTTCTGCCAGAGTCTTTGAAGTTCAATCTTGAGGTCCTGATAGCGACTGAGTTTTTCCTGTTGTTTTTCGTCAATGCGACTGTCATTTGTTATGGCGACATCAATAATCCAAACCTTTTTCTTTTCCACAACTGTGATGTCTGGTGTGTTGTGTTCCAGAACTTTGTCAGTCTGGATTTGGAAGTCCCACAGTATCTTTGCTTGCTCATTTTACAATACTTTTGCAGGTTTGTGATCCCACCAGTTCTTTGCTGCTGGCAGGTGGTACTTGAGGCATAAGTTCCAATGAATCATTTGGGCCACATAGTTGTGCCTCTGTTTGTATTATTATTATTATTACTATTATTATTTTACTGACACAAAAACAGAGTATGACATAGAATCATAGATAGAATCATAGAATAGTAGAGTTGGAAGAGACCTCATGGGCCATCCAGTCCAACCCCCTGCCAAGAAGCAGGAAATCGCATTCAAAGCACCCCCAACAGATGGCCATCCAGCCTCTGTTTAAAAGCCTCCAAAGAAGGAGCCTCCACCACAGTCCGGGGGAGAGAGTTCCACTGCCGAACAGCCCTCACAGTGAGGAAGTTCTTCCTAATGTTCAGGTGGAATCTCCTTTCCTGTAGTTTGAAGCCATTGTTCCATGTCCTAGTCTGCAGGGCAGCAGAAAACAAGCTTGCTCCCTCCTCCCTATGACTTCCCCTCACATTTTTGTACATGGCTATCATGTCTCCTCTCAGCCTTCTCTTCTGCAGGCTAAACATGCCCAGTTCTTTAAGCCTCTCCTCAGACCTTTGATCATTTTAGTTGCCCTCCTCTGGACGCTTTCCAGCTTGTCAACATCTCCCTTCAACTGTGGTGCCCAGAATTGGATGCAGTATTCCAGGTGTGGTCTGACCAAGGCAGAGTAGAAGGGGAGCATGACTTCCCTGGGTCTAGATGCTATTCCCCTATTGATGCAGGCCAAAATCCCGTTGGCTTTCTTAGCAGCCGCATCACATTGCTGGCTCATGTTTAACTTGTTGTCCACAAGGACTCCAAGATCTTTTTCACATATACTGCTGTCTAGCCAGGCGTCCCCCATTCTGTATCTTTGCATTCCATTTTTTCTGCCGAAGTGAAGTATCTTGCATTTATCCCTGTTGAACTTCATTTTGTTAGTTTCGGCCCATCTCTCTAGTCTGTCAAGATCGTTTTGAATTCTGTTCCTTTCTTCTGGAGTGTTGGCTATCCCTCCCAGTTTGGTGTCATCTGCAAATTTGATGATCGTGCCTTCTAACCCTTTGTCTAAGTCATTAATAAAGATGTTGAACAGAACCGGGCCCAGGACAGAGCCCTGTGGCACTCCACTCGTGACTTCTTTCCAAGATGAAGACGACGCATTGGTGAGCACCCTTTGGGTTTGTTTGCTTAGCCAATTACAGATCCACCTAACTGTAGTTCTGTCTAGCCCACATTTTACTAGTTTGTTTGCCAGAAGGTCGTGGGGGACTTTATCGAAGACCTTACTGAAATCTAGGTACGCTACATCCACGGCATTCCCTGTATCGACCCAACTCGTAACTCTGTCGAAAAAAGAGATCAGATTAATCTGGCATGACTTGTTTTTGGTAAATCCATGTTGACTATTAGCAATGACTGCATCTGTTTCTAAGTGTTTGCAGACCACTTCCTTAATGATCTTTTCCAGAATTTTGCCTGGTATTGATGTGAGGCTGACCGGACGGTAATTGTTTGGGTCGTTCTTTTTTCCCTTCTTGAAGATAGGGACCACATTTGCCCTTCTCCAATCTTCTGGGACTTCTCCCATTCTCCAAGAACTCCAGTGGTTCTGAAATAACTTCCGCTAGTTCCTTCAGTACTTTTGGATGTAGTTGATCTGGCCCTGGTGACTTGAATTCGTTTAGAGTGGCCAGGTGTTCCTGGACAGCTTGTTTCCCTATTTGGGGCTGGATTTCCCCAAATCCTTCGTCCGTTTCATGTTGCTGAGGTTGAAGATTGCTTTCTTTTTGTGAGAAGACAGAGGCAAAGAAGGCATTGAGCAATTCTGCCTTTTCCCTGTCCCCTGTCGCCATCACCCCATCTTCTCCTTGCAGAGGCCCTATCGCCTCCTTTTTCTTCCTTTTTCTACCAACGTAAGCAAAAAAGCCTTTTTTGTTGTTTTTAATGTCCCTGGCAAGCCTGAGCTCATTTTGCGCTTTAGCCTTGCGAACCTTTTCCCTACAGGAGTTCACTATACGTTTGAATTCTTCTTTGGTGATTTCTCCCCTTTTCCACTTCTTGTGCATATCTCTTTTGAATCTTAGCCTGGTTAGAAGTTCTTTGGACATCCATTCTGGCTTCTTCGCATGTGTCATATTTTTTTTCTTTGTTGGCACTGTTTGCATTTGCTCCTTGAGTATTTCACTTTTAAAAAACTCCCATCCATCATTAACTCCCTTGTCTTTTAATATTGGTGTCCATGGAATGCTGCTCAGTATTTCCTTCATTTTTTGGAAGTCAGCTCTTTTAAAGTCCAGAATGCGTGTTTGACTTGTCTTAGTTTCAGCCTTCCATTGTATCACAAACTGCAGGAGCACATGGTCACTTGGCCCTAAGGATCCGACGACTTCTACTGTATTGATCAGGTCTTCCACATTTGTTAAGATTAGATCAAGAGTTGCTGATCCCCTTGTTGCCTCTTCTACCTTCTGGACCATAAAATTGTCTGCAAGGCAAGTGAGGAATTTGTTGGACTTTGTGCTCTTGGCCGAGTTTGTTTTCCAGCAGATATCAGGATAGTTGAAGTCGCCCATGACTACTACATCTCTTCTTTGTGCTTTGGTCAGCTGTTGACAAAAGGCTTCATCAAGTTCTTCATCCTGGTTCGGAGGTCTGTAGTAGACACCCACGACGAGATCTTTTTGAGTCCCGGTTCCCTTGATTCTTATCCAGATGCTTTCAAGCTGGTTTCCCAGATTACAGTCTTGCATTTCTTCTGCAACGTAACTGTTTTTGACATATAAAGCTACTCCCCCTCCTCTCCCCTTTGTTCTATTTCTGTGAAAGAGGTTATAGCCCTCAATGGCTACATTCCAGTGATGGGAGTCATCCCACCAGGTTTCAGTGATGCCTATGACGTCGTAAGTGTGGTGCTGTGCTAAAAGTTGGAGTTCGTCTTGCTTATTTCCCATGCTCTGTGCATTAGTGTAAAGACATGTAAGCCCCTGTGACCTCCCCTTGAGCTGTTTATTTGGGATTATTGTGCTCTTGGTAATTAGTTCTTGCTGTGTTTGTGCAGCCCTCCATTTAGCCTTTTGGCAGTTCCCTGTGGTCGTGGGTAATATAGTGTTCACCAGGCTGTTGTTCCCCTCCCCCAGTGGATCTAGTTTAAAGTGCGCCTGATGAAGTTTGTGAGTCTGTGTGCAAAAAGATGTTTTCCTACTTGTGTGAGATGCACCCCATCACTTGCTAGTAGGCCATCCTCCTGGAAGAGTAGACCATGGTCAAGGAAGCCAAAATGCTCCTCTTGACACCATTTTCTGAGCCAGTTATTGGCCTGTACTATTTTTCCGGCCCTTGTAGAGCTGTGTCCTACAACGGGGAGGAGGGATGAAAAGATCACCTGTACATTACACAGTTTTAGCTTACTTCTGAGGGCTCGAAAATCATTTGTGATCTTTTGAAAAGTATGCCTAGCGGTGTCATTGGTTCCTACATGAATCAACATAAGGTGGTTAGGGTGATAGGGCTTTAGGGGCCTGGTGAGCCTCTGAGTGATATGGTGTATTTTTGCACCCGGGAGGCAACATATTTCTCGAGCCATCCTGTCTGGCCTGGAAATGATGGCTTCCGTTCCTCTAAGGAGGGAGTCACCTACTACCAAGACCTGTTTCCTTTGAGGATTGACAGGGTCCCTTTTGTGCAAGACAGTGTGTATGTCCCCTGAAGAGTGTTCCAGTTGAAGTGAATTGTGTAGGTGTAAAGTGTTGCCCTCCTCCTCGACATCCCCAGTGCATTCATCAATGACAATCCATTGAGATGCGTCCAAGAGCCCATCACTCTCCCAAGGGTGTTCTTGCTGTGCCTGGTCTACGATTGGGGATGGAGCATTTGTATAATTACATAAGTGTGAATGTGGTGATGCACTGTCACCGTCAGGGCTATCCCCTGCGCATTGATCAAGAGTGGCCCACTGAGTGGTATCTAAGTAACTGTGGTCCTCCACAAGATGTGTTTCCTGATTGTATGTTAGTGGTGTAAGAATTTGGAATCTGTTGTGTAAATGCAACTGAGCAGAGGAGTTCTGCGGAGGCTGCCTGCAAACAAAGCAAACAAAATGTATATGCTGGATTTCGTATCACAAAAGCACAAGTTGAACACTTCCCAAGCATTTAGGACTGTGTGATGTATTTTCAAATGATGCGGTCAGAATAAGGTGGCCTTTTGCAGTTGACAGATTGCGATTTTGTCAATGTTTATTGTTATTAAAGCCGGCTGAGATATTTTGGCACAGCACCCAGTGCATCAATTACCACTGGGACCACCTGTACTGGTTTATGCCAGAGCTTTTGCAGTTTGATTTTGAAGTCCTGATAATGGCTAAGTTTTTCCTGTTGTTTTTTGTCAGTTTGACTGTCACCTGGTATGGCAACAGCAAGAATCCAAACTTTTTTCTTTTCCACAGCCATGAGGTCTGGTATATTGTGTTCCAAAGCTTTGTCAGTCTAGATTTGAAAGTCCCACAGTATTTTTGCATGTTCATTTTCCACTACCTTTGCAGGTTTGTGATCCCACCAGTATTTTACTACTGGTAAGTGGTACTGGTGGCATAAGTTCCAATGAATCATTTCGGCCACATAGTTGTGTCTCTGTTTGTAGTCCATCTGTGCAATTTTCTTGCAACAGCTGAGGATATGATCAATGGTTTCGTCAGCTTCCTTGCACAGTCTGCATTTTGGGTCATCAGTTGATTTTTCGATCCTGGCCAGAACAATTTCATTTGTTCTGATCATAATTATTGATACAAAGACATAGTATGACACAGCAAATGAAATGTATATGCTGGATTTCGTATCACAAACTCACTAGTCGAACACTTCCCAAGTGTTTAGGACTGTGTGATGTATTTTTGGATGATGCGTGCAGATCCCAGTAAGGTGGCCTTTTGCAGTTGACAGATCATAATTTTGTCAATGTTTATTGTTTCCAAACGCCAGCTGAGATCTTTTGGCACCTTGTTGGGGGGGGGGGGGGGGTTAACTGCTCCAAGGATGCTGAGAGCTGTGCTGGCGGTAGTGTAATTTCTGGCAGGTCCAACCAAGGCAGAGAGGTCTCAGTTGAGGAGTGAAGCTAAGAGCACTTAACCCATTAGCGCTATGGAGAAACAAACCAAACGAAGTCTATACTGGCTCAGTCTTCGCCCAGGATAAAAAGGACCGCGATGGATGCTGTTGATTCTGGACATCCATCGACAAATGGGCTACAGAAACAAAATACAAATGAACAGTCACAGAAGTGGCAGAAATATACAATGCCAGAAAACCACACAGTCCTGATTATTATTATTATTATTATTATTATTATTATTATTATTATTATTGTCATTATTATTATTATTATTATTATTATTATTATTATTATTCCATTGGAGAAATAGTACCAGCACTCGGTGTTGCATCTAGCAAGTCCCATTCTTCTGGAAAGAGGAAATGCATTACATTGGATGGGAATGACAAATCCCACACACTGGATGGCTTGGTTTTCACTGGGGTAAAAAATTTCCGTTCCAAGACCCATTCAGTACACTCCCTCCTATTGGAATGACATATTAGCATGATGGCTCATTTGCATTTTTTTCAGTCCAGTCTAATAGTGTTATACCAGAAGAGTTAAGCCTGTGAAATTTGTCCATGTGTCATAGTAGTAGCAGCAGCCATTCTTGCAAAATTGTCACCTAAACTGTTATGCTTTATGAAAACAGTCATGAACTGAGGATGCAAGCCCAGGGGGCAAATGTTGCTGGGGATATTTTGCAGGATATATAGGCAGGGCTGGTGCTTCCTAATCACAAATGGCTTGTCTCTAAGCCTATTAGAATCAAACTCAGTGTTAGGGCAGAATCGACTTCCCAAATGCCATTTTTACAGTCAGTTTGCAAAATATGCCTTCAAGCTATGCTCAGAACACAAATAGCTGCTAACCTTGATGTGATTTCTAACCCACTTAGTACATCAGGGTGGCAGAGAGAGATTAAATTAATGTCATTTGATTTATTTTAAAAAAAAAATACAATTAGCCAAACCCTTTTTTGCACTAGTCTTCATCACATTATCCATTTATGTTGTTTGTATTTCTCAGGTTGAACTGTGAAAATACATGACATCCCCTTTTACTTACATTGCAGTTGGAAGGCGAACAATGTAACTGATATTGCCATGGAGGCATCATATTTTGAGCTAACTAACCAGTCCCCAGAATACAAATTGGTGTCAGATTAGTTAAAACAAGTAAATGGTTGCAAGACACTTCTAGCATCTTTCAGCATGTCAGCTACCAAGAGTCAACTGTAAAGAAGATTTTTTAAAAAAATCTTCTCAGATCCTGGATTTTGTGTTCAACATATTTTATCCCATCTGTAAATTTGCAAACATGTTCTCTAGGGGCCATTTCTCACCTGATATGCAGAAGGAAGAAGGAATGTGCCAGTGCGTGCACATTCAATAACAATGCCACATAAGGACAGAGAGGCCTCTGGTGGCTTTGCCTAGAAGGGTGTGCAAATATGGCATAGAGTTGTAAATTGTCCCTCTGTTCATGTGGGGAGAGAGGTGGTTTTTTTCCAATTGTATCATAAGCAACTTGAGAACATACTGCAAGTTGCTTCTGGTGTGAGAGAATTGGCCATCTACAGAGTCGTTGTCCAGGGGATGCCCAGGTGTGATAACTGGAAGGCTTCTCTCATGTCCCCACAGCTAGCGCTGACAGACAGGAGCTCACCCCATCTTGTGGATATGAACCGGCAACCTTCAGGTCAGCAACCCAACCTTCAGATCAGCAGTTCAGTCAGCACAAGGGTTTGACCCATCGTGCCACCACGGCTCTATATAGAAGTGGTACTTCATCTGTACTCCTTCCTACACTATGCTTCCACATCACCCTCCATGGACCAAGAACCATTTTTCCCAGGTAGCTGTGGAGGAAATGGAGAGGCAGGAAAGCCATGTTGCTTTAACATGAACTCTAGGGAAGAAAAATGATTAGGAATTAAGTCATTGCATCTGCCACATGGTACTTTGCATGTTTCCTTTAAAGGTCTTAAGAACGTACCTAAAATTGAGCCTCCTGAACTGCAGGGTAAAGATTCCTCTAATAAAACAACAAATAATGTTGTGGCACCTGGAAGATAAAGCTGTTTCATTTTTGGCAGAAGTTTTCAAGAACAATGTCCAGATCATCAGATGCACAAGCAGTTAGCTCAGTTGCCCAATTTATATACACACGCTTGAGTGGGCGGATAGTTTGTAAACAGTGGAGTCAGAGGGAATTGAAATGCAAAAAGTACAAAGAATTTTAATTACATAAACAGTGGCCAATAACAAACAGGAGCTGGGTGGAAACAGATATCCTGGCATTGATGGATGGACTAATATATGTAGTGTGATAACAAAAAAAATCCTTCCATTCTATTCAGTTTGGAGCAGAAAAACTTTTTGATGAATTCAGCCAATCCTTTACATGGTGAGATTTCTGTTTAGGATGGTCAATAAGAGAGTATCTTGGAAAACTGAAGTGTTCCCCAGCTTGTTGTTTTAGTGTTCCTTTGCTACTTATCCTCCTCCATTTGAAATACTGCCATTTAAGGTATTTGCTGTAGCTTTCCCTGATCTCTAAGCCAGATGTACTCCTATATTCTATTTAATTCATGTTAGGTTTGTCATACTACCCCTCTATTCTGCCTTGGTCAGATCACATCTGGAATACTGTGTCCAATTCTGGGCACCGCAATTGAAGGGAGATGTTGACAAGCTGGAATGTGTCCAGAGGAGGGTGACTGATTAAGGGTCTGGAGAACAATCCCTATGAGGAGCGGCTTAAAGAGCTGGACATGTTTAGCCTGCAGAAGAGAAGGCTGAGAGGAGACATGATAGCCATGTATAAATATGTGAGGGGATGTAATAGGGAGGAGGGAGCAAGTTTGTTTTCTGCTGCTCTGGAGACTAGGACGTGGAACAATGGCTTCAAACTACAGGAAAGGAGATTCCACCTGAACATTAGAAAGAACTTCCTCACTGTGAGAGCTGTTCGGCGTGGAACTCTCTGCTCTGGGGTGTGGTGGAGGCTCCTTCTTTGGAGGCTTTTAAGCAGAGGTTGGATGGCCATCTGTCGGGGGTGCTTTGAATGCGATTTTCCTGCTTCTTGGCAGGGGGTTGGACTGGATGGCCCACAAGGTCTCTTCCAACTCTATGACTATATGATTCTATGACTGGTCAGGTAGGGTTTTTAGATGCATGTATGTGAATGCATAAGATATATGTACACCATGCATGTTCACATTCCACGTATTTGAGGGTAATTCTGAATGCAAATCACCACACATATTGCTCTTACTGCAGATGAAATGGCAGCATGCCAAAAGTCCCTAATTAATAAAGAGATTATGACCCTCAGTTTCAGCTCTCGTAAGCCTCTATTTTATCCCTTAATCATATAAGCAAATCAGTAGTTGAAACAAGGCTAAAACATGTGGGGCTTCTACAATTCAGAAGCATTACCTGGCATGGTAGTGTTTTGTAAAATTATGAATAATGCAAAAAAAGAGGATATACTCTTCCCTCCCCAAACACAAAAATTTAGGAACATGCTATGACATTGATAGGCTAAACTAATTTGCATCAGTTTCACTTTCACAAAATATTGGTAAGGCTACTGGCTCAGATGGCTTGGAGAAGATTGGAACAAATTCATTTTAGGTTTGTTAATAAACATTAGCTGTGACAAGTGAGGAATGAACCAAAATGCTGCAGCACCTCCTCACCTGATAACAGAAGTGCTCCTTCTCGGAGTGCCAATCATCTATTGCAGAGCTTTCCAAACTGGGGGAGGGGAGTGTAAAGCTGAAAGAAACTCCCAGAGAACATCCAATCCAACACCCTTCAGTCAGGCAGGAAGATTCTGTCAGCGCTCTCCCAATAGACAGCCGTCCAGCCTCAGCTCCAAAACCTCCACTGGACTCTTGGAAGGTCTATACATGGAAGATACCCTAGCAGGCATTTAGTCCAACTCTCTTCAGCCAGGCAATGCACAAAGCACCATGGATGGCCATCTAGTCCTTATTTAGAAATCTCCAGAGAGGTTTAATTACTACAGAAGTGAAGTGCTGATGTTTTCAAGTGTAGGTAGTGTTATAATTTGTATTATTTGCACAATTTGTTGATTGGGTTGCAGTAATTGACACTAAAATGGATAAGTTTCTAATTAAGAAAAGAAAATCTGTTGACAATGATGTTTGTGATTAACCAGATGGAGCGGCTATAGAATAAACTACACAATAATCAACTGTAGTATGTAAGAAAAGTAAAGGGAAAAATTCCAAACGTCATTTATACAGTGAGGTTATATTATACTATTGCATTGTATTATATTATATTGTATGAAATTCTTTTAAGGGGTTAATTTCGCCTCTGGTTTGCTAGTTTCCCTGAATTGTCGTGAAAGGACAAATGTCTAAAAAACATGTCACCAACATGAAAAGTTTGGAAAGTTCTGATCTAGTGAGTGATCCAGCCACACACTCTTCCTGCAAATTGTAAGGCTTATAGGGCTCCATCCCGGCAGCATGCCAGCAATGTGGTAAAAGGGAGTTCCGAAGAAGCTGGGGATACCGGTAGCACTGGAGAAAGTCAAGGAAAGTCAGGAAACGTTATAGGATGACAGCCCATGACCAACCATGGGAAGAGGACAAAGTTGGGCGCTACCCCACGGTTTTCCCCGCTGTTCCCTGTAGTCCCCTGGCTTCTAGATCTCCATGTGATGAAGTTCTTGGTATATACTTTGAAGGAGCTCTGCAGAATGTTGAGCCACTATCTCCAAAGCAGATTCAGCAGCTTGGATAGCTTAAAAATCATACTAGAACCTGAAGTAGATTCACCACTTCATTGACATTAGAGCCACTAGGCTCTACTGCAGAGATATCAGCTTGTGTGAGTGAACTCCAGAGTTTGCAGTGGGTCCTTTTGGTGTATCTTCTCTTACCACTTAGCTTTCCTATTATAAGCAGTGGTAGATTCCTATAACCTCTAGTTCAGCTCATCTCTGAAATTCTGAAGAAGAAATAATGTGTTCATTTGTGCTTGATTTATCAGTGTCCTAGAGACAGCCACTTGGTCATATTGGAAGCAGAAGAGGATGACACTTTGGCCTTGTCCTCATTTTATGTTCTTGTATTTTTGAGTTGAAAGGCTGCTATCTCAGGATCAAACACTTTTTGCTA
Source organism: Anolis carolinensis (assembly GCF_035594765.1). Taxonomy (NCBI): domain Eukaryota; kingdom Metazoa; phylum Chordata; class Lepidosauria; order Squamata; family Anolidae; genus Anolis; species Anolis carolinensis. The sequence goes on from NC_085844.1 coordinate 138,568,527, forward strand.
TCAAAAGACTGCTGTCCTAGGATCAAAAGATACATCTCTGCTTTTGCTCCAGCATACACCACTGAGAAAGGTCGTCTGTTTGCAATTTGAGAGCAAAAGGGCTTTGAATAAGTAGTAATAGAACAGGAAACATGATTTTCTTTTATTCTGTGTGTGTATGTGTGCATACAGACATTCATGTGTGTATATATATTCCACCTTATTAGCAGAGGGTGGTTAGAGAGCTGCAGACTTCTATGGAAACAGTCAATACAATACAATACAATACAATACAATACAATACAATACAATACAATACAATGGAAGATCAACCAAAATTAAAGATAGACTTGAAATAGTTCACCTGAACCAGAAATAGTTCACCTGAACCACTATCATTACCTTTGATTACATTTGAACATAACTTTGCATGCCTCTTCTCTCCTCTTTGTTGTTAAATATCCTACCTGGTGTGTTCAGTTTTTTAAAAATTTATGAATGAATTGTGTGCTTGGTATTGTTTGTTGAAACTTTAAATTTTGCGAAAAGAGCTTTAGAGCTGATCAAATCAAGGATGTGTTTACACAAAAGAAAAACTAGCAGATTGTGTCCTGTGGGAGTATAAATCTGTAGTCTTGCCCCTGAATTCCTTTGTTTTGTGAAGTTCTATAAAATCAGCTGAATGTTACAAAAATATTAATATACGTTGAAATGACTCTGAGATTAAATAAATCTGACTTACACATCAGAAGTCTGGTAGAAATTGGAAGAACTATTAATCACAAACCACACTATCATGATGGGAGTGCAATTGAATTGTGTTACAAGGACGTTTTTGTATTACTTGTTTAGCTGAAGATGTTAAGATAATCTCGGCTGACAGCCAGTTGATGTTCCTAAGGCTAGAAAAACAGTCCATACTTACTTCTTAAAAGGAGTATGTAGCATTTTTTTAGCTTGGAATGTACCCAACAAGGGAGAAATGCGACAGATAACTAGCAAGAAGCAACCATGTAGAACAGCAAGAGTTTTCCATTGGCTTATGAGAAGGAAATTGAAGTTTTGATGGTGTTCTCAACACCGATCGTAGTGCTTGCCTCAGTGGACGCAGCCTTATAATTGTTTTATCAACTCATCTGTGTTTAGATAGATGTTATAGACCCACCTCATGTCTCTGGGATTCCCTGATCTTGGAAGGGCCAACTAGGAACATCCTGCCAAACACAGAAAGGAGTCCTTCCCCTTCTCCCTGTTTTGACTGTGAAAGGTAATACAGGCCCTACACGTTTTGCAGAGAATGCCTTCAGAGGCTTTTAAATTAGATAGGGGCATATAGCTCAGCATGGCATAGGTCTCTATTTGATGGAAATAGCAACTTCCCAAGCCACCCATTATTTATTTGTTAATGTATATATTTGGTAACCTGTATTTTATGTGTATGTTGATTTGCCAGGTTATTTGACTCTTTGGTGTAGGAGGAGTTATATACATGTGATTATACTGAGCATGTGCAGACTCAAGACTCCATTTTGTATCAGTATCTGTTTGGACTTCAATGGGAGCAGATGTCTTGCATCAGAACTCAGAGGAGGTGAATGCATATAACTTGCTGTTTGGACTTCAGTGGAGAAGTCAGTTTAGAGACTTCAGTACTTGCTTATGGACTTCAGTGAATACAACTATACTAAAGCCTATGGACTATTAATAAAGACTGATACCCTGTGTTCTCAACACAGAGAGAACTATTATATCCTATCTGTAACTGAACTTTATTAAGAAATGTGCCTGTATGGTGAATTAATACAAGATATGTTATTTTTCAAAGAAGACTTTGTTTTTATCGTTGATTGCATATTTTAACTAAGAGATTTAAAGGGAGTGTATATCTTTCAGGCAACTTCAGCTATAAAGAAACAACTATCCCCTGCCAATCAAATATATTTTTTGTAGTGGCATGTCTTTACTCTTGGCGATCTAAAGACATGGTTCTTCAGTTTAACAGCTGAAGTTACCTGTGTGCCATTACATTAATGCTTGTGATACCACTTGTTCAAAGAGTTGACTTCTAACAAGGTCATGCTTTTCTTGACTAGTGGTTTTCCAAAGGTAATCTCCACATATTCAAGGAGATTCACATTTGCCAAAAAGGATATGTGGCCATAGACTGGGTGCAGTTATTTTCCAATAGCGTATGCAATAAGATGTTTTGCAGTAGGTTATGGAATGTCCAGTACTATTCAGACTTTTAGACCAGTGTTTCTCAAACTGTGCTCCTCTGGGTGGTCTGGACTACTTACCAGCTCTTAGGAATTGCGGGATCTGAATTCCAAGACATTTGGAGGAGTACAGTTTGAGAAACTCAGATTTAGGCTATGTTGAGGATGTAGAATTGAGGTTATGGAATTGTTTAAAATAATTCATGCTAGCAATGACATTTAATTATAACAACTGTAAGATTCCTGAACAAGTACTGTCTGCTATAATTGCTATTCCAATACTTTAATTTAGCACAGTTAATTTAGAATGGCTTTACAGTAGAACTGCCCTGATTATTGTGGCATAGGTTATTCAATTTAGCCAGTTCCAAATCGCTTAATTTAAAACTGGCTGTGTTCAAGGCAGCTTCATTTTTAGTAGATGCAGTCTCTGGTTTGTGAGGAGAGAAATGAAGCAGAGTAGCAGCCGTATCCCAATTCAAATGACTCACGTATAAGTCTAGAACATATAGTAAAAGAATCAACTTAGAATATCTGGTTTGAATTATCTACAGGTCAATCTGAGTACTATACCTTAACTCTTATTTTAAAAGGAGCTATCACTGAGTGGCAAAAAACATGAGCTTAGTCCATACAAAGAGAATTAAATGACGCACTGACAACTTATATTTTCTCTACTGTAGAACCGTTTCTGCCCATTTTGAATTCTTAGGTGGGGAAATGGCAGTGGTGGCCTGGGAGGTCTATCAAAATCTGTAATTTTGGCTCCAATAATAATAATAACAATGATGATGATGATACTTTATTTATAACCTGCCCTATCTCCCCGCGGGGACTCAGGGCAGTTTCCAGCAAAGTAACAAAGTGGCAAACATTCAATGCCAGGAACAAACAAATAACAAATCAAACAACAGATAAAACAAACACATTATAAAATGATAAAACTAATAAAAAATAACCAAAAATTAAACATTAAATAAACATAACCCAACACATTACATATTTATCACATAGTAAACTCTTAAAAATTAGACAAAAAGGTGTTAAAAGCTGAGATGGTTTACAGCATCCAACAGGCGGCAGTAGGTATCGAAAATCTAGATGAGGTTAAACCCTTGTGCCAGCAAGTCGGCGGTTCAAATCCAGGGAGCAGGGTGACCTCCCATCTGTCAGCTCTAGCTCTCCCTGCGGGGACATGAGAGAAGCCTCCCACAGGATGGTAAAACATCAAACATCCAGGTGTCCCCTGGCAACATCCTTGCAGATGGCCAATTCTCTCACACCATAAGTTTCTCAAGCTGCTCCAGACACGAAAAAAAAATCTAGGTGAGGATATATATGGAGATATACTAGTCCTCCTCCTCTCTGTAAGCTAAGGTGCATAAGTAAGTTTTTAAAAGCTTTTTAAAGGAGATGAGAGTGGGAGCATTTTTAGTTCTCTAGGGAGAGAGTTCCAGAGGCGGGGATGGATCATGGAGAAGGCCTCCTCTTTCGTTCCCATCAACTGCGCTTGAGATAGGAGTGGGACTGAGAGCAGGGCCTCCTCCACAGACTGCAGTGCCCATGCTGGCTTGTATACGGAGATGCGGTTTTTCACAGCCTATTCTCAATTTATGTGAGAGATCAAACTATATTTGCATATATATGGTAAACCAAGGAGTGAACGTGTATTATGTCACCGTTCCCTCTGTAAAAGGGATGGATGGAGCAGCAGACATGAGTATGCCACGTGAAACCAATAAGCCAGGCTTCGCAGGATTGGCTAGTTTCTTGTGACAACTGGTCAACATTAGAGTTACTGTAGCATCTAATTTCATCATAAATATTTATCAAAAAGGGTTGTAGTGGCCAAGGGAGAAGAGAAATGTTTTAAAACTAACATGAACAATAGGACACGGTAGAGAAAGATGCAAAGATGTCATCCTAAAGAAGCACTTGGTTTGGTTTGTTTAATTAATATATCTTTACTGTGAACTGAGTGTTTCTGATAGCTTGCTTTTTTTTTGCTTTTTCCTTGCCAGCTCTCCATGAATTCCCTAATGACATCTTCACAAATGAGGACCGGCGGCATGGAGCAGTAGTTCTGCACGCCTTCTGTGTGAGTCATTGTTCGTCTGTCTCCAAATAATGTTGTTGTTTTTTACAAAACCAAATACAAATAAAGTACATGCTTTTCTCATAAATATCCTCAAAATCAAAAGAGAAACTAGTAGCAACAATAACGAATAATGCCAAGAGGCAGCAAGTCTTAGACTGAAATACTCCCCAAAATAATGTTTAAAAATGCCAGTAAAAAGTGATGGCCTGTGGCTACCACAGAATGCAAGGATATGTATTTTTAATTCACTGGTTCTCATCAGAGATATTCATAGGAAGGAGTTATTCGTTTTAGCTGTACTGACTTATTTTTTCATGTATTTCAAAATATTCCATTTTCATCGTTCATGGACTCAGTGATGCTTACATTTAAATTCATTATGAATTGACTGCCAAGTATCTTGAAGTGAAGCAGCATCTGTTCTGACAGACTCAAGGCTGCATGGCCAATTCAGACATTGAGTTCCACAGAGAATTCCCAATTTGTTATTATGAGTGTTCTCCTCACAACATGGAGAAAGTGGCAGTTGTATCAATAATACTACATTTATATGTAGTCATGTCAATTCACACAAAGACTGTACAAGAACAACAAAAAGTACAGAATTCCAGTCAAAAAGAGGGAAACCTGTTGAACTAGGCCAAGGGTTCAGATTAGTAGCCTTTAAGTATTTGAAATGCTTCCTTTCGTAGTGAAGGGCATAGATTTGGCAACTCAAACCCAGTGGTCCTTATCAATATTACATGAGCCACCCAAGAAGATAAGATGGGAAAAGATAGGGTAAGGCAGTTCTCCTAACTCCTAAGAATGATTTCAACCTCTCTCTTACTATCACCCAAAAGCCATTATTTCCTCAGCTTGCAAGAAAGCAGCTTTGGTCTGTGCATATTCCTGTATGTTCACAAGGAGTCTTGTATCTGAAAGGTACTCAACTAAAGAACAAAATCTAAAGGTTAATAATTTTTTTTGCCAAAATGATTCCTGAAGCTGCCAATCTTTAGACCAGACAGGCAAAGCAAAGCACCTGGAATATCAGCCAAATAATTATTCATTAACCTCAACTTCACTTCCCAGATTTAAATGCTCTTGGAGATCCAAGATAGAAGTGTACAACTTCTGAATGGGATGTCATTACAGAAAACATTTAACTTGCCAAGAGGGAACACAGCTCTTTATTTTAGGAAAATAGAATAGTTATGAACAGATACCACATAATGACATGTTCCTTAGCTTTTGAGCACTAATCAATACAATGTTATCTCATATTATTACATTAATGTTTTAGAATATGTCAGGGAAAGAGGAAAAATAGTGTAGTCTAGCAAGAATGAGAATCTCAGCTTTTAATTCCTTGAAATAATATTTGCAAATATATCATTTGCTTCTTTTTGTGCTCTTATTATTTTTAGTACTTTAACAAGAATACAAAAAATACACCAAAACTTGCAAAAAATAGTTGACATTCCATGTTGTCAATCAAATCTGTCACAATAATAAAGGAGAATATGTGTCCTTGTGATTGTGTCTCTCCATCATAGCTGTGATACGATAAACCTAGGCACCTGAAATTAGACAAGGATACTAATGGGACTGTAGCATTGTGTACAATATGGTTATTTTATACATTGCTTGGTTAATTTTATTTAATTAAACTCTGTTTATAGTCTGAAATTGTAGCCCTCCAGCCGTGGGACACCTTTCACCCAGACACTACGCAGAGACGAGATAATTCACAAAGTAAAGTTTATTAATAAAAATATAAAATACAGTAGAGTCTCACTTATCCAACATAAACGGGCCGGCAGAATGTTGGATAAGCGAATATGTTGGATAATAAGGAGAGATTAAGAAAAAAGCCTATTAAACATCAAATTAGGTTATGATTTTACAAATTAAGCACCAAAACATCGTGTTATACAACAAATTTGACAGAAAAAGTAGTTCAATACGCAGTAACGTTATGTTGTAATTACTGTAGTTACAAAATTAGCACCAAAATATCACGATATATATTGAAAACATTGACTACAAAAATGCGTTGGATAATCCAGAACGTTGGATAAGCGAGTGTTGGATAAGTGAGACTCTACTGTATAAGAAAAAGCACAATAAAAAAGAACAATCAAAAATCCAAAAGACAAATCCAAAGACCCCAAATTTGTTGAGTATAGGTGACAATCAGTTCCAGGAATCAAATCACAGGAATTCAAAAACTTGGAACTTCACTTTGAGTCAATACAGTGAAGCAAGGCAACCTCTATATACTTGATCAAAGTTATATCCAGAACATGAAAACAAAACAGAATAAACCAGACCAAAAACCATGAAGATATGATCAGGAATTAAAATCCAGAAACTTGAAGCTTAAATAAACAAACATGAACAAGACCCAAAATCCAGAAACTTGAACACTTGAAGCAAGGCCATAGAACTTAAGAGTTGATCCCACTTGAAATGCAATGTTGTTCTCACAAAGAGCAGTCTGCTTGGAACCTATTTAAAAGCCTCAATTGCCTCCCATGACATCACTCCTCATACACCTGCTTCTTCGCTGCTTATCCTGAAGCCACTGGGAAAAGCGAGTTTGTCTCTCACACTCTGTCAGTGCAGCTGAAGCCGCTCTGACCTAGGGAAAGACTCACACTCCCCCACATTCCTCTCAGGAGCAAACTCTGGCAGATACTCATGGGAACAGGTTTCGCTTTCGCTAACATCCTACGAACTACCAGGAGATTCACTAACCCATCTCTCCATGCCACTTCCATCCCCCAAAACCCCCTCATGACACCCACAAAATCCCCTTTCTCATCCTCTGAAGCATCAGATCCTTCACAAACCACAACAGGAGCACTATCAGTTACTGGGTGGAATTCCCTAATCTTCCTTTCTTACATTAGAAGAATTGCAGTCAGACCTGCAATATTGTCGCTGTAGGGCTTCAGGACAGCTCTAATTATGCTTCCGCATGCAACCCCCCCAAACACTTTAAGCTGTATGTATGTAAGAGATGGCAAGGAGACATGCTGTTCCCTGATAAGTATAGTAAGTAGAGAAGAGGAATGAGGAGATGGAAAAGCTAAACAAGTAGAAGATGAAAAGAAATACAAAAAGAAGGAGGGGAAAATAGAAGGAGCTAAGGAAAAGAGAGGGAATACCAGCAAATAGGGGAAATTAAATGGCATTTAACACTTAGTGTATATACTCATGTATAAGTCTAGAAATTTAGTTTAAAAAATCAACCCCAAAAACCTGGACCAACTTACTCTTATAAAAAAGGAACCATCTCTGAGTAGAATGGGGAAAGATGAGAACTTTATATGTTCCAGGAGAACCTAAAAAAGCACTGACATCCTCTACACTCTCCACCACAGTGCTGCTTCTGGTCTTTTTGAATGCCTGAGTAGGAATATAGCAAAGATCATATCAAAACACATAATTTTGGCCCCCAAACTTGCCCTTGACTTATACATGTGGTCGATTTATACATGAGTATATAGTAAATGCTAGTACCTACAGAGAATCTTGCTAACTACACTCGCATTAATAATCACCATACAATAAAATGGTGGTTACATAAAATAATGTTGTTGTTTTTTTTTAAAAAAAGGAAAATAGCTGAACTGAAGGATTTTCAAATTTAAAAAGGATCATAAAAGGATCTAAAGGTACAAAGCCTTTAGCAATGAATCTAGTGAGTCAACTTTTAAAGATCAATTCAGGGAGTGGTGCTGTTTTAAACTTTGAACATGTTTTAATGGTTTTAACTGGGGATTTGTTAATATTCTTGATATTTGATCCTGTTTTAATGTTTGCATATTTGTGCATTTTAAAATGTATGCTGATGCTTTTATGTTAAGCCACTTTGAGTCTTCTGCAAGAGAGATAAAGCAGGATATAAATAAATATAATAATAATTTCACCAGATACCTAGAGACATAATACATGTGAAAATATGTATGTATTGTGTGGCTGAGGTGTCCACTTACATGGACAAGCTCCCACTTCCAAAAACAGCTATACCTCCCACTACTCAGGTGACACCAATGGCTCATCCTCCAATGACATTGCAGATTATAGCAAGCACCATGAACCAATGTCCTTCAACAACACCATACTGCCCACCACCCAAGTGAAAACTTTCATTCAGGGACAATTTCATCCTAGATTTTATGTTTTTCCTTCATCATAGACATCCCAGTGTTTCTTACTCTCTCCATTGGTGTGGAATTTTATGACCCCGCCCACTGCCTCTCCCATATCCCTTTCCTATCCTTTTCTATGGCACACAGCAGACAGAGGAATTAATCAGCAACTGAACATACTAGAGAGGGTTGGAGAGAATTCACCATGATTTATAAGAGTTGCAGGGACTAGGATGTATAGTTCACCTGCAAGCTAAGAGCACTCTGAACTCCACCAATGATTGACCTGGACCTCACTTGGCACACAGAAACCCATGACGAACAAAAAATACTGGAAGTCTTTGGAGGGATTTATAGGGGTTGTAGTTCACTTTGACTTATTTGTATAAATGAATTATATTATTGAAATGGCATTGAATCTTTGCCTGTTTTATGTCTGGAAGCCGTCCTAAGCCCCCCTGGGGAGACAGGTCAGGTTAAAAATAAATAAATAAATAAATAAATATTATTATTCACCTACATCCAGAGCACACTATGAACTCAAACAATGATGGCTCTGGAGCAAACTTGACATGCATACCCGAGATACCCAAAGTTGAATACTGGTGGGTTTTAAGGGGAAATTGGCCTGAATGTTTTGGAGTTAGTAGGTACTGGGATTTATATTTCACCTGCAATCAAGGAGCACTCTGAACTCCACCAAAAATGGAATTGGACCAAAGTTGGCACACATAGCCTTCATGATCAGCAAAAAAAGTACTGGAGGTCTTTGGGGAAAATTCACCTTGATTTGGGGGAGTTGTAGTTCTCCTACATCCAAAGAGCACTGTGAACCCAAACATAGATGGATCTGGACCAAACTTGGCACACATACCTGATATGCTAAAATGTGATTACTAGAGGGGTTTGGGGGGAACTGACCCTTTCTGGGAGTTGTAGTTCACCCACAACCAGGGAAACTGTGACCTCCACCAGTGATGGACCTGGTACAAACTTGGCGCACAGAACCCCCATGACTAACTCAACCTACTGGAGGGGTTTGAGGGGACTGAATCACCATAGCGGGAGTTGTGTTTACTCTGCAGCCAGAAAGTACACTGAACCCCACCCATGATGCATCTAGAGCAAATTTGCCCAACATAACAAACTTTAAGTACTGATGGAGTTTCTGGAGGTTAACCTGGCATGATGTCAATTGTAGTTAATCCACAACCTTATGCATTTTGTACAATTTAAAAATGACTTTTTCAAATAACCCCGGCAACGCCAAGTACCCAAGCTAGTTGATAATAAAATTAAAGTAAATGGATATATGTCTTACCACTGACACACTTTTTAAAATCTAGTGAGAAATATAAGGATAAGTAGTTCTTTGTAAGGGACATATGCTATTATACTCAGTACCAATGAGGTTATGACTTAGTTTCAAGTTTTTCCTTTTTTTGGTTGTGTACTTGAGTTCTTATTAGCTAGTTACATTATATATATGTTATAATACACCAAGGGAGGTTCTTGTGTAGAACAATGAAGGCCACTTTCTTCTGAACAGAGTAATTAATGATTAATGTGGGAATGTGCTGAAATTGTAGCCCATTTTCTTAACAATTATAAATAAGTTTTCAGTAAAATAGGAAGCAAAGACCAGTAATGTTCATGTATAAATACACAGTCAGCCCTCAATATTTGCAGGTTTAAATTTTATGGATTTTATTATTCATGGATTGGATTAATATGCTCTCTCTGGGAATCTATAGCTGGTGTAACTCTGTCACCAACATCTGGCAGAGGAGCTTTTAATTCCTAGAGAGATTCCTAGATAGGAGTTATATCATAGAATCAAAGAGTTGGAAGAAACCTCATAAACCATCCAGTCCAACCTCCTGCCAAGAAGCAGGAAAATCAAATTCAGATCACCCCCGACAGATGGCCATCCAGCCTCGGTTTTAAAAAACCTCCAAATAAGGAGCCTCCACCACATTCTGGGGCAGAGAGTTCCACTTCTGAACACCTCTCACAGTTAGAAAGTTCTTCTTAATGTTCAAGTGGAATCTCCTTTCCTGTAGTTTGATTTTAAAAAGTGTTTCTTTATTCGACTTTCATGGGGTTCCAGCACCTCTATCCTCAGTTAATATAATGGGCTGACTGATGATCTGTAGCAAATCCTTTACTTAATGTGATAAGGTCCAGAGACAGATTCCTTATACTACATTAGACCACTGGTCCATCTAACTCAGTATTTTCTGTATGGATTATTAACCATTCTCCATGATTCTTTTTTTAGCAGGAATCGCTGAATCTGGAACTTTCTGCATCTATTTTGTCAGTGAGCTGCAATCCCTTCTCACCCTTACCACTAACATTTGCAAGACATGCTCATAATGTAGGAATAGCCACACAGTTGTCCTTTTCTTTCATCTTAAGTATGTTTATTGGGAAACGGATACATACAACAGAGTATGTTATAGATTTGCTTGCAAATTGTGTCCTTGTCTTCCATCTAAATGAAAATCATTTTTAAAATGTAGGAGAAAGTAATGAGACTTCTAGCCATTACTTTCTTTTGTTTCAGCGAAGGAAACTGGACTGAATTAGTATGGGATGATTTAGTCAAATAATTGGATTGCTCACTTCACAGTTATGCTATTCATATTGTTGGGATTCAGTCCCAATAAACAGGCAATTAATCTAGTCTTTGCTTATCTCTAGTGCCTTGAATAGATCTGTGTTCTGTTAAGCTGTTTTATTTTCTGCTGTGAAAGAACATATTTACAGTGTGTTGTTTCTTTCTGTATTGGCTTTTATAGTAATATTTCTATAGCAGTAACATGCTATTTTAAAACAGAAAAAAACATTAAAAACTATAAAAACTATTTTCATAGTTTTTTCATGTTCCAGAGCAATACAGTCTTCATATGGTGGTCTGTAGCAGGGCTTCTTCAACCTTTTCCACTCGTGGCCTCTTTCTGCCAAAGAAATTTTTATGCATATATAAACTAAATATAGAAGTCAAACATTTATTAATTAAAAATCAGCATTTGCAAAGCTCAAATAGGCTGATTTTCATTTTTAGAAAGTACAGCTGAAGCATTTTCCACAGTCCACTGTAAACACAACAGAGGGTTGCTAACAAGTTCATGTAAATGTCTAGGGACCAAATTACTTTAAGGGAGGGATTCACCCAGAATCGTGGCAAATCCGTGGGGTCCTGGCAGGGTATGTGGAGAACCCCTCACTCCATACCCTGACTTACCAATGGCCCCATCCCATGGGTGGAATCCTACACTGCTCAGTTTCTCCCCATTGTAGCAAAAGCAACACAGGATGCCTCCCATGTTACTACTGCCATGGCATACACCGCTTGCTCTCCCCTTTTGCCACGGAGCCTGGCTGGAAGTAGATGAGCATCGTATAATGGGCTCTGTGGCGAGAGCAAATTGCCCCATCCAATGAAGTTGTTGGTAGCATTCAGAAACCTTTTACTGTTGCCAAATTTTTCATGATCCCAACATAGAATCATAGAGTTGAAAGAGACCACATGGGCTTTCTAATCCAATCCCCTATCATGCAGGAAAAACACAACCAAAGTCATCCAACCTCTGTTTAAAAGCCTTCGAAGAAGTAGCTTCCATCAGACTGAGGCAGAGAGTTCCACTGTGGAACAGCTCTTTATGGTAAAGAAGTTTTTTTCATAATGTTCAGGTGAAATCGTCTTTCCTGTAATTTGAGCCAATTGCTCTGAGTCCAAGGACTTCATCAGACAGGCAAACTTGCCTGTCCTATGATGCATGGACCTCTCTTCAGGCACGGAGCCTGCCGGATCATATCACATGACATTGATCTACTTTTGATCTACTTCCATATTTATCATGAGAAAAGAGTTTTGAATTAGTTGCCCATATAAAGATATTTCCCACAGGCCTGTGATTCCTCAGCTAAAAAGATACAGCCCTGAAAGGATGCTTTTTTAATGTTTGAATTGTCTCGGTATTGTTGAATAATGAGTGATCAGCACATCCTCTTTCAGGATAACCTCTGCAAATGACAAAAAGATGGCTGGGAAAAGAAGCCATTCAGAAGACTTTTATTGGCATGAGAGAAGTGGAAAGTTATCATACTGTAGCTGCAAACATGATCAAGTTCACTAGTTATTAGGTGCTAGATTTTGTAATGGAAAACTCTGAGCAGCAATGAAGCAACCAGGCCTTACTACTTGGCTTGTAAAGAGGAAAGAGCTAACTGTGGAATTTGTTTTGCTTAGACATCACATCTTCTAGATTCCTGGCCGAAGGCAACAAAATTCCATAGAGTTGCTAAATCTTGACTTTCATTGTGGAGTTGCATTTTCCTAGCCATCTTCTCAGGTCTACAGTGTAAGCAATGAAATCTCAGAGTTTCACAGAGTTCCTTGTCTGTCAGGCTCCATTCTGAGCCTTTCCTCTGATGGGACAGGTGCCATCCTCTGCCCCACCAGATGATGCTGTGTTCCTTTCCTATTGGTCAGGTACGACCTCCACATCTGCACCACCTTTTAATACCTGAGCTGTGACCTCTACTAGAAACCTTAAATAGGCCTTTTTTGAAACCTCCATTAGGGATCAAATAGCAAAATCCATGGTATTGTCAAAGGACAGGAAAAGGGTAGTGACTCTTTAGCACTGCCCAGGATCTTCAGGAGGATGGATTTGGGGCTGTAATCTCCCAGGTGCTGAGATAAGGAAGACTGTATTAGAGATTGGTGATCCTAGTTTCTTCCTCAATTTAGCCCAATATATAAAAAGAGTTGTTCTCAAGAATATTTACAGGTTACACTTTTGCTTTTCCATGTGTAAGGATAGGCTTTGTGATCCAACTCATCTTACTCCAAATGTTCTTCCAGTGACCTAAGTTTCATTTCACAGTAAACCAGGGAACCAGTGCACAGGAATGGCTAGACCAGAGTTTCTCAACCTTGGGGTCGGGACCCCTTGGGGGGTCATGAGGGGGGTTTCAGAGAGGTCATCAAAGACCATCAGAAAACAAATATTTCTGATGGTCTTAGGAACCCAAATCCCTCCAGTATTTTCTGTTGGTTCTGTGTGGGAAGTTTGGCCCAATTCTATTGTTGGTGGGGTTCAAGGGGCTCTTAGATTGTAGGTAAACTATATAATCCCAACAACTACAACTCCCAAATGTCAAGGTCTATTTTCCCCAAACTCCACCAGTGTTCACAATTGGGCATATTGAGTATTTGTGCCAAGTTTGGTCCAGATCCATCATTGTCTGGAGTCCACCATGCTCTTTGGATCTAGGTGAACTACAACTTCAAAATTCAAGATCAATGCCCACCAAACCCTTCCAGTATTTTCTGTTGGTCATGGGAGTTCTGTGTGCTAAGTTCAGTTTAACTCCATTATTGGTGGAGTTCAGAATGTTCTTTGATTGTAGGTGAACTATACATCCCAGCAACTACAACTCCCAAATGTCAAGGTCTGTTTTCCCCAAACTCCACCAGTGTTCAAATTTGGGCATATTGAATATTCATGCCAAGTTTCATCCAGATCCATCATTGTTGGAGTCCACAGTGCTCGCTGATGTAGGTGAACTACAACTCTAGTACTCAAGGTCAATGCCCACCAAACCCTTCCAGTATTTTCTATTAGTCATGGGAGTTCTGTGTGTGAAGTTTGGTTCAATTCTATTGTTGGTGGAGTTCAGAATGCTCTTTGATTGTAGGTGAACTATACATCCCAGCAACTACAACTCCCAAATGGCAAAATCAATCCCCCCCCCCAACCCCACCAGTATTCAAATGTGGGTGTATTGGGTACTTGTGCCAAAATTGGTCCAGTGAATGAAATACATCTTGCATATCAGATATTTATATTGCAGTTCATAACAGTAGCAAAATTACGTTTATGAAGTAGCAACGAAAATAATGTTATGGTTGAGGGTCACCATAACATGAGGAAGTATATTAAGTGGTCGCGGCATTAGGAAGGTTGAGAACCACTGGGCTAGACAAGTCACAGTGCTCTCATTATGGCTGATTTATCATGATGTGTAGACCTAGCAGGGCCCAGTAGTCAAGCTTTTCTTTCTCCAATAAAACCATTGATGTTTTCCATAGCTTTCTGGGGAGCTGAAAACCAGAGTGTCTGGTCTTGTTACGGGAATCTGGTACTGGAGGGATTAGATTTTTAGCTCATGTATGTTCGGCTGCCTGTGATCCATGGATGGTTGTAAGCCTCTCCGCATTTCTATTAATATTTTTAGGATTTAAAATACAAGTAAGCAAAAGGTAGTTATGAGGAGGAATTTGCATAATCCAGACAGACAGAGGCACAATGGAAATGCACATGATAATGTGTATTAGCGTGCTGTAAACCAACCCTTAAGCAATATAGATCACTACACTAACATGATGATGCCATTTGATTTGACATTCCATTTGCTAAATGAAATTTGCAGGCTCATTTTATACTCACTACTGATTTATTCATTAGTGACGTTAACCACTTATTTTTGCAGATGCCCCTATTTTACACATCCAGGATAACCATACACTGTTTCCTGACAGGTGTTGAGCTTGTGGAAAGCTTGTCAGCTTTACATGTGTTTCTTTCACTTGCTAAGCTGGAGAAAGTAAAGTGTTTTGTATCTTGTTCAAAATAATATAAATAATGTAAAATAGAGTCCTCTAAACCCCACCAATGATGGACCTGGAACTCACTTGGCACACAGACCTAACATGGCCAAATTTGCATACTGGCGGGGTTTGGGAGTGATTGACCTCAACATCCAGGAGTTATAGTTCACCCGTATTTAGAGAACACTGAACCCATCTGATGGCAGATCTGGATCAAACTTGGCACACAAATTAAACATGGCCAACTGGAAAAAACACTGGTGGGCTTTGGGGATGATTGACCTTTAATTCTGGGAATTATAGTTCACCTGTATTCCGTGAGCCCTCTGAATCCCACCAGTAATGAATCTGTACCAAACTTGGCACACAGACCCAACGCTGCCAACTTGGGGTGATTGACCTTGACATACAGGAGTTATAGTTCACCCATATTCAGAGAACACTGAACCCAGTAAGTGACGGATCTGGACCAAACTTGGCACATAGGCCCAATGTGGCCAACTGTGAATACTGATAGGCTTTGTGGGTGATTGACCTTGGCATCAAAGAATTATATATAGTTCACCCTTATCCAGAGAACACAGAGCCCAGCTGATGACAGATGTGGATCAAACTTGCCACACAGACTCAACATGGTCAGCTTTGTATACTAGCGGGGTTTGGGGGTGATTGAATTTGGCATCTGGGAGTTACAGTTCACCTGTATTCAGAAAACACTGAACCCAGCCAACTTCAGATCTAGACCAAATTTGGCACATAGACCCAACATGGCCAACTGTGAATACTGGCATGGTTTCAGTGTGATTGTCCTGGTAATCTGGGAGTTGTAGTTCATCCTTATCCAGAGAACACTGAACCCAGCAGATGATGGATCTGGACCAAATTTGGCACAGACCCAACATTGCAAACTGTGAATACTGGCGGGATTGACCCAAGATTTTGGGGAATTGTAGTTCACCCACATCCTTATGCATTTTCTAATGGGAGCATTCATAAAAAACAAAAACAAAGATTGAGTTTTTTCCCTAAAAATAGCATAACATATAACCAAACTAATATTACCTAACATCCAAAAACAAACAAGGCCCTTTTCAAATAACCCAATAGTGAGGAACCCAAGCTAGTATAAATATAAAAAAGGCATGAGTATGACTTGGACAACTTAGAAGTCATTAGAATCATAGCAGGGATGTTAATCATATAGCACTCCAGACGTTGTTGAATTGTAAGTCCCAGTAACCAGAGCCAGCATAGCCAATAGTGAGGAATGCACAGTTGCCTATCCCTGAATTATAGACACATAGGTACATCTTATGTTTGTTAGCTGTTTAAAATACCGCAAGGTGTTAGTTAGGAATTGATGGTACGTCTCAAAGAAGGTTAGTATCATAACTGTCATGTAAACTGGACCTTTTAATTTCTTGTTTTAAACAAGGTTCGAAATGTAACCTAGATTATGGAAATTTGAATTCTAAAAAAGAGGAGTAAATATGATCACAATTCACTGCCTCTGGAGGAAAAGAATCTACAGTTCTGTGCTAATCAAATCTTCTTTTTAAAAAAGTTTGGTGGTTATTCTCAAGAAAGAGAAATAGCTCTTGTTTATGTCTGAGCTTAGGCCCAGAGGCTGTGGTCTGGGGCCCCTTCCACACAGCTGAATAAAATCCCACATTATCTGCTTTGAACTGATATATCTGGCATTGTGGACTCTGATAACCCAATACAAAGCAGATACTGTGGGATTTTCTGCCTTGATATTATGGGCTATATGACTGCGTGGAAGGGCCCTAGGTTATAAGAGTTCCATCATCCAGTTCTACTCCCAGCACCCTAATGCTTGTGTAAACCTTTGTTCAAAAGGATGTTTTTTTGTGAAGCTGTTCTTCCAATCAAGTAAATACCAATCTTCTTGGGTTTGTATGAGCTTTCTTTTTATGTCAGGTCTCCTTTGCAATGAGCTTATGTGCCAGGATGACACAAGGGACTTCACAATAGAGATGAGTCCATGCCCCACCCCATTTTGCACGCCTCGCAGCACCCTGCACACCTCCCTCCTTCCCCATCACACGTGAGGGACGGGACAAGACGCATTACCCTTGCCCCCATTTGGTGCGGAAAATAGGTAGCTCAATTGGAGACACAAAAAATACTTACTCAAGTGTAGTGGCCAAGGAATCGTCTTGCAAAGCTTCCTCAGCACTTTGAGGATCAATGGAGTGGTGCCTGCAGAGCATCGTGTGATGACGCTTGGCAGGCCCCGTCCCCAAATTACATCAAAGGGGCCAATTTACTCCATTGTGATGAGGCAGTAAGTTCAGCAATTATTCTAAGTTTAATTAATCATAATCTAACCTGCAGTACTCATGCTGAATTTGTCTGAGATTTTGTAAAGACATTACTGAAAGCTGAGCAGCAACAATTAACAAATGAGTTAAATATTTGCTGATGCCTAGAGAGTTCATGTAATAGATGATCCTCTGTGTTGTTTTTATATTTCTATTATTTATTGTGCTTGAATATTTTTTTCTATTTAAAAATATTTTTGGAAATCTCTTTGATCTTTTTGAGAAAGTAACAACAATTAAAAAGAGCAGAAGAAAATGTTCCAAAGCAAGGAGGGACACACCGAAATCCAAAACCAAAAATTATACAGTTATAGTAAACATTAAAGTATTCACAGTGCAAAATAGGATATATAGCCATATAAAAGGACATTCATAACTGCTACTAATTCTTAAAAGCAATGTACTGTGTGACTGGAATATTGGAATATATTGGAAACTTATCACAGTTTTGTAAGAATCTGTTGAGTTTTTAAAAACTCATCTATTTTTGATTTAAAAAATTAAGTCTACAAATACTATCATTATAACAAGAGCTTTTTTATGAAGCAGAGAGATTTAATGGAAGCTCCCTGATGGTGGGAAAGGAGGGACAAAATTTTCACCAACCGCCATCCCAGTACCCAGCAATCTCTATTCCTGCCTTTCATCATGATCCAAAGGCCCCTTCAATCTTCTAAGGTAGATTTTCAGGGGCACAAGAGGCAAAAAGGGTTGTAAAAAATCCCCAATTCCTGGGTTGCTATGAGTTTTCCGGGCTGAATGACCATATTCCAGAAGCATTCTCTCCTGACGTTTTGCCCACATCAGGAGAGAGTGCTTCTGGAGCATGGCCATACAGCCCGGAAAACTCACAGCAGCTCAGTGATTCCAGCCATGAAAACCTTCGAGAACACATTAATCCCCAGTTCCCTCTAATTTTCATGGATCTTTGCCAGGCATACATTTTATACAGCAGGTAGTGCAAATTCTCTTTCAGTGTGAGGCTAGTTTGCACCTCGGTCTAGAGATATGACATAACACTAGATTCAAAGTGTTGTGACAGCTTACTGTGAGGACATCCTGAGTTAACTTGAAAATTAAATATATCCCCTTTCAACCAGTTCAAAGGTGCATTCATTTGTGAGCCTTGCATGAAATACTGCTAATTGCCAGTTTTGTTTTCAATTTTCAATACCATAACTTTAAGCACACAGAATTCATGTTTAGCCTAGATTTCAATAAACAACTATTGTGGTGCATTCTAATATGAAATAATGTCCTAAATATGTGCAGGATTTTGATTAATCACAAATCTTACTGGTCCCTGGTAGTAGTTGTATGGTTTTAATAATTGGTTTTGATGTTTATACTGTATTGCTTTTTTAATTTTATGCTTTTAATGTATATGTTTATTTCTATTTGAATTGTTGCCTATTGTATGGCTACTCTGAGTCCCCTTCAGGGTGAGAAGGGTGGGGTATAAATACAGTAAATAAATAGTAATAGTTTTATGAAGATGAAATTTAAAATGCCTTATTCCATCATGAAACTGTAGATTTAGTGTGGCTCACTCGTCTTCTTAATGGTAAGGATGGCAGGGAGATTAGTTCTCAGATAGGACAGTAACTAATTTTAGAAAATTTTGTCCTATTCTGAGAAAGTGTGACTTTTTCTGCACAAATTTGACACATTCCCCCCATAGAAAATAGCAAGGGTTTTGCATAGAAAATTGTAATTTTTGCACATAAAACTCTGCAGAAACATTATTTCTTTTCGGCTCATCTGTTAACATATTGTAGACCGTGGTGCATTTCTACTGGCAGATTTTCTATTGATATATATCTGGAGTCAATCAGCAAAAGAATAAATTGCTGGCAGAAAAGACTTGTGCCTAATTACACCCCCATTAAAAACAGTGCATCTTTTGAGATGAAATTCCACCTTCCAACAAAGGATTCCCCCAGGCAGGAAGCAGCCAAGCTTTAAAGCTGCAAGGCTATTCAGTGCTAATCAAGGTGATCAGTTGCAGCATTCTCACTTCTCTCAAACAGACAACAGTTCTTTCTCCCAGTCTGGACATTCCACAGATATATAAACCCCACTTGCCTAGGTTACAACAAACCTCACAACCTCTTAGGATGCCTGCCATAGATGTGGGTGAAACGTTAGGAGAGAATGCTTCTGGAACATGGCCATACTGCCTGGAAAACCACAGCATCCCTGAAATTCCACTGTTACTTAGATCAATATTTCCCACTCTCGCAGCTAATTGACTACTTTGTTGGCTTCTTAAAGTGCATAGAACGCGCCAGAATAAACTTTTAAAATTACAAGTTTGGGACATATCATTCTCAGTGTCCTATATCCTATTGGAAGACACATTGCTTTATCTCTTAAACAAGAAGACTTAATAAAGAAATATTTCATATCAAGCTTTGGACATTAGCTGGAAAAAAAACTATGGAAACTCCCATTTAAAAAAACCATTTTCACTTGCACTGCTGCTCCAAAGTGTATTCCTTTTAGAACTAAGTTAAATATTGAAACCTAATGTTCAAATATTTTTAAAGTATTTTTACTGATTTTGAAAAAAAATCATGAGTAACATCACATCACACACTAAATAGAAAAAAATTATCAAAATTGCATTTAAGTGGAGAATTGTGTAGTCAATGTAAGTTTACTTGAACTATGTGGTATTTCACCTCTAACTTTAAGTCAAGCCACATTCCAATAAAGCTAAATAAAAAAATACAGCTATAGTTCAGAGAAGAGTATTACAACAATAATGTAACTTCGTTATGCTTTTGTCATTGGTAAAATTCATTAAAATTAATTATTTAGAATGGGTTATTTCTAAACCCCATGTGATATCTGATTTCTAGATGTGATTATTACTTTTCTGGCTGTCACTAATTAAGACATGAGAATTTCACATTGTTCTGACTATTGGAGATGGACAGATGTAAAATATTTAACTTTTTAACAAGTTAAATCATTCGTTTTCCCATTACTATTTATAAGATGCCCCAAAACCTGCCCCATTACTCAGAGCTATACTTTCCAGCGCTCCCTGAACAGCAGGGCTGATTATAAAATCAGCAGTTCTGTGGCGCAGATACTCGTTTGATGTTGTTTCAAAACCAATATGGAAACGTGCCTTTAATGCTTTTAACATAAGTAAATTAGGATATTGAATGAGTGCATTTTAAATGGAATGATTTCTGTTTTCTCAGGCTGTCTACATGTTCTATGCTTTGGCTATTGTCTGTGATGATTTCTTTGTTCCTTCATTGGAAAAGATTTGTGAAGTAAGTATCTACTACATTCTCATATTTATTAACAGAATGTATGGAGTCAGAACTGTATTCTTTCCTTTACATATTCCCATGTTTAGTTTTAAATGGCTTGATCATTTGACTGGTAGGAGCCCCCAGTGGTGCAATGGGTTAAACCCTTGGGCCAGCAGGACTGCTGACCTGATGGTTAGGTTGCTGACCTGAAGGTTGCCGGTTTGAATCTGGGGAGAGTGCGGATGAGCTCCCTCTGTCAGCTCCAGCTCCCCATGCGAGGACATGGGAGAATCCTCCCACAAAGATGGTAAAACATCAAAACATCTTGGTGTCTCCTGGGCAACATCCCTGCAGACAGCCAATTCTATCACACCAGAAGCGACTTGCAGTTTCTCAAGTCGTTCCTGACACAAAAAAACTTTTTTGATAGGTAGGTAGGTAGGTAGGTAAGTAAACAGAATAATCTTCCTCTATGTGTGTGTGTGTATAATTTAAAATATATATTTGCAACACTTCACATTTTTAACAAGACAGAAGATCCTTTCTATCTGCAAGACAATGTGTCCATAAGCAAGAGTCAAAGGTTAGGTTGCTTTGATGTAAGAAAAAATGTACTTACTGCTAAAATGCATTTTTGTGCAAAAGCTGTGTAAAATTTTGCATAAAGGTTCAAAAAAAATTAAAAATTTTAAAAATATGTATTCTTTTCCAGTGGAGAGCAAACAAGAATGGAAAAACATATAATGTTGTCTGGGGAGAAAACCTTTAAGAATTTTCATGTGTAAGAAATACCTGAAGCTTTACTTCCCTATTGTTTTCTACATTAATAATAGCAATAGGATTAAACTCTACTAGGAAGGCCAAAAAACATGGCTTGAAGACAAATAGCACCCACCCCTTGATTTCCAGCAAATTTTCAATGATTTGGGAATCATATGAGTTGTATAATGAATAGCCATAGGAGCTCCCAGTGGCCCAATAGGTTAAACCCTTGTGTTGACAGGACTGCTGACCAAAAGGTCGGCAGTTTGAATCCGAAGAGTGGGGTGAGCTCCCATCTGTCAGCACCAGCTGAGACATAAAAGAACCTCCCACGGGATGGTAAAACATCTTAGCATCCCTTGGACAACATCCTTGCAGACGGCCAATTCTCTTACACCAGAAAGTGATTGCAGTTCTGCACGGCTGCGATTAAAATCCAGCAGAAAATTATTGAGAGCCAAAAGAACTAAGTATCACCTATAGCGTACAGATGGGAAATCGAATATAGAATGAAATTTATAGTTGTAGGTATAGACTGTTATCTACAGTTATGGGTATTCCTCCCCCCCCCCCCAAATGCCATCCCCACTTCCCCCCTTTAGACTTCCACCGGATGATCCTGTGGGCTGAGTTGGGTCTTAATAGTACTTGTATGTGGTCCTTAGCCTAGATTTTAAAATTTTATCAATAACTCAGTCTTATAATTTTTTATTATTAGATTGAAGTTGGAAGTATATAAACCCTCGGGTTTGATATGGATGTATGGGACTTGGTACCATTGACCATAATAAAAGTTTACTTACTTACTTACAAGTCGCTCCTGACATGAAAACAATATTAATAGCCATTAATAGTTTTGCCCTTCATTGATTTCTCTTACTCAATTTAAAGCAATATAAGTTACTGGCCATCAGTAATAATATGTAGCGTAGTATGGGTTTTGTGGAGAATCTTATATTGATTCTTACGCATACTATATCCCTCTCACCCTTGTCTCAGATTTTTATACGTACCTTTTCTGATCTTGAGATCTGTGCAGAGCTGAAACTGCTAATAGAAACAGTTCAGTAGGGGAAAACATAATACAGAGTTCCCTCATCACGGAGGTTGGGTTCCAGGACCACCCACAATAAGTGAAAATCCGTGAAGTAGGGATGCTATATTTATTTTAATATTTAAACATTATTTTAGTAGTTATACACTATTTTAAGTCTTTATCAATCAATTGTGTGTTGCTAAATCACCTCCTTCTCCTCCCGCTTCTGCTTGGGCTCCTTTTCTCTCCCTTCAGCTTCTCCTTCCTCCCTTCCTTAGGCTGTAAATTGTAATTCTTTTATGATTTATGATAGTCTTTTAGAGTTTATTGAAAAACCGCGAAACAGCGATTTCACGAAAAGTGAACTGCGAAGTAGTGAGGGAACACTTTACACGGAAGGTGTGAGCAGCATTGCCCATGCCTTGGATAAGAAGAAAGGACATATAATTGGCTTACCCCATATTATTTCATGTATGTAGATGTTGTTGTTAGAGTGGTATAGAATGGCATCAAAAAAGCAGCCACAACAGTCCTATTCTGGTGTAGAACTATTTATGTAAGCCTAGTTGAAAATCCTTTGAACATCTCCATTTTCCTGCTATTTCAAAATGACAGGAGAAGAAATTCTTAGAAGAAAGATTCTCCCCCACTTTATCCCATATGGTCTTTTACTCTCTCTCTCTCTCTCTCTCTCTCTCTCTCTCTCTCTCTCCTTTTGGTTGTGATGATATACATTTTCTCTTCTTCCGCAGCGCCTGCACCTCAGTGAAGATGTG
The DNA here is from genome assembly GCF_035594765.1 of Anolis carolinensis. Taxonomy (NCBI): domain Eukaryota; kingdom Metazoa; phylum Chordata; class Lepidosauria; order Squamata; family Anolidae; genus Anolis; species Anolis carolinensis. Next base: position 138,591,778 of record NC_085844.1, read on the forward strand.
GCAGGAGCAACATTCATGGCAGCTGGTAGCTCTGCTCCAGAACTGTTTACGTCTGTCATAGGTAATTACTAAATTGCCAATTTCTTGCTGTCATTTGTGAAAACAAGCACAGCTATTTATAGTTTTGTTTCAGTCCTTCCAAGGTATGTGTAAAATTCGCCAATACTGTTGGGAGAACAAACCTACCAGTAAAAGCAACAAAATGGTAACGTAGACATTTTTGTTGTCCTTTCCCTGTTCATGGGCAAGTTGTTACAAAGCCAATAATACCCAGATGTTGCACAATGCATTATTTTATTACAAGATGAGGACAGTGTGTTTGGAATAATCTCAAAGACAGGTTTTTTTTGTTTTTAGTCAGTATATACAAGGCTTGTAAATGATTTCCTTCTTTTCAGATACATTCAGAAATTGATGTAGCTTGAAGAACATGGTTTGCACTTCAACTGGAGATTACTTTGATGCCCCATGTTTGAGATTTGTTGATTTATATGGCAAAGATAATGAAGGGGGTAGCTTTCAGCTGTGTCTCAGAGCACTTTATTCACATTCACATAATGTTCCTAGCATTTTCACAAAAGATATTGGGTAAACTTTTAGAAGCTTTAGAAATTGACTAGGTAATGAGCTTGTTCATTTATTCCTGTTTTCCTCTGGGGTGAAAGTAAGGCTAAGGAAAGGTGAATAAAAGTGCATTTGCAGTAGCATGTATTTGAGAACACAGTGAAAGGGCATGTTGAACAACAAGTGTTAAACTAAAATACCTTGGTCCAAAACAAAGAGTACTGTGAAAACAGTCTTGCTTTTTTATCATGTCAAAAGTGAATTGAGAACATACAGCAAATCACTTCTGGTGTGAGAGAATTGGCCTTGGTCCAAAACAAAGAGTACTGTGAAAACAGTCTTGCTTTTTTTATCATGTCAAAAGCGAATTGGGAACATACAGCAAATCACTTCTGGTGTGAGAGAATTGGCCGTCTACGTTGCCCGGGGGACACCCGGATGTTTTACCATCCTGCTGGGAGGCTTCTCTCATGTCCCTGCATGGGAAGCTAGGGCTGACAGATGGGAGCTCACCCCGTTCTGCAGATTCGAACTGCCAACCTTCAGGTCAGCAGTTCAGCCGACACAAGGGTTTAACCCATTGTGCCACCCCGGCTCCGGCCATCTTGTTAAGTAAATGAGATTACCAGAAGCAGTATTCCCGCAAGGAAGTGTGCCATGCCGCTTCTCTATTGTAGATTGTGATTCTGAGAAGGAAGTATCAGATGTTCTGGGTGTGGCAAGCTCATCTGTGATTATGAAGGAGGAAAGAAGCCAGCAATACTAAATACAATTAGATACCTGTTAAGGAATGTGTTGCAAAATGCTCTTTGCTAGCACATCCTTCCAGCTCAAAAAGAAACCACAATTGGGCAGAAATAATCAATGTAATGGAATATACAAAGGTTTGTTGTTGTGCTTTCTCTTGGCAATGACTAGCGGCACCATATACTTTTATCTTCAAATATTATGGTACATCTATCCAGTACTGGATTGTCTATTCAAGGAAAATGCATTTTCTGTGGGGAGCCTTGAGTAGATATAAATTCTTATTGTTCAGATAAACTACTCAGGCTTTTTATTTCACAAGTGGAAAGAATAGTTGTTATTGTAGAATATGCCAGAATCAAATAAGATCTTATACATAACTAGCTGTGCCTGGCCACGCGTTGCTGTCGTGAAGTATGGTGGTATGGGAAATAAAGTATTGAGGAATTGGTGGTAGTTAAGGTAAAGGGTCAAGGTTTTCCCCTGACATTAAGTCCAGTCGTGTCCAACTCTGGGGGTTGGTGCTCATCTCCATTTCTAAGCCGAAGAGCTGGCGTTGTCCGTAGACTCCTCCAAGGTCATGTGAGATGACTGCATGGAGCGGCGTTATCTTCCCGCCGGAGCAGTACCTATTGATGCACTCACATTTGCATGTTTTTGAACTTCTGGGTTGGCAGAAGCTGGGGCTAACAGTGGGGGCTCTCTCCGTTCCCCCAATTCAAACCTGCGGCCTTTCAGTCCAGAAGTTCAGCAGCTCAGCGCTTTAACACGCTGCACCATCAGGGAATATTATTTCCTAAGAGTTGTGAATATACAATATTTCTGATTGGTTTTTTTTTGTCTGTTGGAGGCAAGTATGAATGCTGCAATTAGGAAAAATGATTAGGATGTAATGGCCTTGCAGCTTTAAAGCCTGGCTGTTTCCTCCCTGAGTGAATTTTTTGTTGGGAGGTGTTAGCTGGCCCTGACTGTTTCCTGTTTCCTGGACTTTAAGAGAGCTGACTTCCAAAAAATGAAGGAATTACTGAGCGGCATTCCATGGACGCCGATATTAAAAAACAAGGGAGTTAAGGATGGATGGGAGTTTTTCAAAAGTGAAATACTCAAGGCGCAAATGCAAACAGTGCCAACAAAGAAGAAAAATAAGACAAGTGCAAAGAAGCCAGAATGGATGTCCAAAGAACTTCTAACTGAGCTAAAGCTCAAAAGTGACATGCACAAGAAGTGGAAAAGGGGAGAAATCGCCAAAGAAGAATTCAAACTTATAGCCAACACCTGTAGGGAAAAAGTTTGCAAGGCTAAAGCGCAAAATGAGCTCAGGCTTGCCAGGGACATAAAAAACAACAAAAAAGGCTTTTTTGCTTACGTTGGTAGAAAAAGGAAGAAAAAGGAGGCGATAGGGCCATTGCAAGGAGAAGATGGGGTGATGGCGACAGGGGACAGGGAAAAGGCAGAACTACTTAATGCCTTCTTTGCCTCGGTCTTCTCAGAAAAAGAAAGCCATCTTCAACCTCAGCAACACGGAATGGACAAAGGATTGGGGGAAATCCAACCCCAAATAGGGAAACAAGTTGTCCAGGAACACTTGGGCTCTCTAAACGAATTCAAGTCCCCAGGGCCAGATCAGCTACACCCAAGAGTACTGAAGGAACTAGCGGAAGTTATTTCAGAACCACTGGCAATTATCTTCGAGAGTTCTTGGAGAACGGGAGAAGTCCCAGCAGATTGGAGGAGGGCGAATGTGGTCCCTATCTTCAAGAAGGGAAAAAAGAACGACCCAAACAATTACCGTCCGGTCAGCCTCACATCAATACCAGGCAAAATTCTGGAAAAGATCATTAAGGAAGTGGTCTGCAAACACTTAGAAACAAATGCGGTCATTGCTAATAGTCAACACGGATTTACCAAAAACAAGTCATGCCAGACTAATCTGATCTCTTTTTTCGATAGAGTTACGAGTTGGGTCGATACAGGGAATGCTGTGGATGTAGCGTACCTGGATTTCAGTAAGGCCTTCGACAAAGTCCCCCACGACCTTCTGGCAAACAAACTAGTAAAATGTGGGCTAGACAAAACTACGGTTAGGTGGATCTGTAATTGGCTAAGCGAACGAACCCAAAGGGTGCTCACCAATGCGTCGTCTTCATCATGGAAGGAAGTGACAAGTGGAGTGCCACAGGGCTCCGTCCTGGGCCCGGTTCTGTTCAACATCTTTATTAACGACTTAGACGAAGGGTTAGAAGGCACGATCATCAAGTTTGCAGACGACACAAAACTGGGAGGGATAGCTAACACTCCAGAAGACAGGAGCAGAATTCAAAACGATCTTGACAGACTAGAGAGATGGGCCAAAACTAACAAAATGAAGTTCAACAGGGACAAATGCAAGATACTTCACTTCGGCAGAAAAAATGGAAATCAAAGATACAGAATGGGGGACGCCTGGCTTGACAGCAGTGTGTGCGAAAAAGACCTTGGAGTCCTCGTGGACAACAAGTTAAACATGAGCCAACAATGTGATGCGGCTGCTAAAAAAGCCAATGGGATTCTGGCCTGCATCAATAGGGGAATAGCGTCTAGATCCAGGGAAGTTATGCTCCCCCTCTATTCTGCCTTGGTCAGACCACACCTGGAATACTGTGTCCAATTTTGGGCACCACAGTTGAAGGGAGATGTTGACAAGCTGGAAAGCGTCCAGAGGAGGGCGACTAAAATGATTAAGGGTCTGGAGAACAAGCCCTATGAGGAGCGGCTTAAAGAGCTGGGCATGTTTAGCCTGCAGAAGAGAAGGCTGAGAGGAGACATGATAGCCATGTACAAATACGTGAAGGGAAGTCATAGGGAAGAGGGAGCAAGCTTGTTTTCTGCTGCCCTGCAGACTAGGACACGGAACAATGGCTTCAAACTACAGGAAAGGAGATTCCACCTGAACATCAGGAAGAACTTCCTCACTGTGAGAGCTGTTCGACAGTGGAACTCTCTCCCCGGGGCCGTGGTGGAGGCTCCTTCCTTGGAGGCTTTTAAGCAGAGGCTGGATGGCCATCTGTCGGGGGTGCTTTGAATGCGATTTCCTGCTTCTTAGCAGGGGGTTGGACTAGATGGCCCATGTGGTCTCTTCCAACTCTACTATTCTATGTCTGGAATACTCCTTGTTTTCAGAGTGGTGTTCTTTGCGATATTTTATGTGCTTCTACTGTCTGTGGCCCTGAGAAAACAGAGGATTTGCCAGACTTTGATGATGGGAATACTTTTTGGGAGGTGTTAGCTGGCCCTAATAGTTTCCTGTGTGGAATTCCCCTGTTTTCAGAGTGTTGTTCTTTATTTAGTGTTCTGATTTTAGAGATTGTATTGTTCTGTTTTATTATACCACATTAATTTTATATATTCTGATTTTAGTGTTTTTGAATACTTGGAGCCAGATTGTATTTATTTTCATAAATAAATGAAATAAATGAATTATTGTGTTAACCGCAACACAATAATAATAATAATAATAATAATAATAATAATAATAATAATAATAATAGTAATAGTAATGATAGTAATAATGATGACTTTGGTAATACGCAGTGCTTCACTCTCTTCTCAGCTTCCTTTCTGGAAGAATCCTTTCTTGGGAGGTGTTAGCTGGCCCTGATTGTTTCCTTTGTGGAATTTCCAATTTCCCTGCTTTTAGAGTGTTGCTCTTTATTTACTGTCCTGGTTTTATTGTTCTGCATCATTCTATCCCAGTAATTATTTCATATTAAAGTAGAATCTCACTTATCCAACATTCATAGAATAGTAGAGTTGGAAGGAACATTCGCTTATCCAATGTTCTGGATTATCCAACGCAGTCTGCCTTTTTGTAATCAATGTTTTTGTAGTCAGTGTTTTAAATTCATTGTGATATTTTAGTGGTAAATTTGTAAATACAATACAGTAGAGTCTCCCACAGGATGGTAAGACATCCAGGTGTCCTCGGGCTACGTCCTTGCAGACGGCCAATTCTCTCACATCAGAAGCAACTTGCGGTTTCTCAAATCACTCCTGACACAAAAAGAACAATGGCATCCCATCCCTGCCTATGTACATCTATATCCTGAAGAGTCCTTTTTATAATCTTTATAAACCTTTGCCTTTATTTTTCTTACCATGAATTTCCATTGTGCTTTCTACTGTAATGAATTCAACAGTGATCATGCAAAAATCATATTTGGGTTATAAAACATAAACGGGCCGGCAGAATGTTGGATAAGCGAATATGTTGGATAATAAGGAGGGGTTAAGGAAAAGCCTATTAAACATCAAATTAGGTTATGATTTTACAAATGAAGCACCAAAACATCATGTTAGACAACAAATTTGGCAGAAAAAGTAGTTCTATACGCAGTAATGCTATGTAGTAAATACTGTATTTATGAATTTAGCACCAAAATATCACGATATATTGAAAATATTGACTACAAAAATGTGTTGGATAATCCAGAACATTGGATAAGTGAGTGTTGGATAAGTGAGACTCTACTGTAATTACTACATAGCATTACTGCGCATGGAACTACTTTTTCTGTCAAATTTGTTGTATAATATGATGTTTTGGTGCTTAATTTGTATAATGATTACCTAATTTGATGTTTAATTGGCTTTTCCTGAATCCCTTCTTATTATCCAACATATTCACTTATCCAACGTTCTGCCAGCCTGTTTATGTTGGATAAGTGAGAATCTACTGTATATTGATAATCTTATATTATCTGCTTAGAACTGGATTATATGAGGCCCCTTCTTCACAGCTGTATAAAATGCACACTGATAATCAAGATAATCCAGTGCAAAGCAGATAATATAAGATTATAAATGGGTTATATAGCTGTGTGGAAGGGCCTTGAGTCTACACTGCCATATAATCCAGTGCAAATTAGATAATCTGTGGAAGAGACCTATTGAGGCCTAAATTTGCCTGTCCCCTGGGCTGAGTTGGGTGCTAGGAGACCAAGTGGGCAGAGATTAGCCCTCTAACTGGCAGCAATTGGATACAAACAATTATTGCTCTCCCTCTAGTTAGAACTTTATTTTTCTTTTCTTTTTGTTGTATCAACCTAGAGGCGTGGATGATGGGTTGTATTGTCAAATTTCGAGGTTGGGCGCCTGTAGTTTTGTTGTTTTGTCCACTGCCGTGATGCCATCACTCATATATATATATAGATACCAGAGAGCCCATCAAACCTACTAAAATTGGACAAATCCTTTAACCACCCATGAGATTCAAGTTGATTTGGATGTTTCCAGTGGCTGCTTACTCAGGATGCCAATCCTGAGCACAGGCAGGTCCCAGATTGACTGTGATGGTGTCCACATGCACCAAGCCAAACTCATTGTGCACAGATTCAACCAAACAAAGCTGAATCAAACTATAAAACTGAGGGCATTCTAGTATTCGGTCAATTTAAAGGCTACTTATTAGAGATCACTGTGCATTGTGACCTCTAGGGCCAATTCAGGATGAGTGTGTTTATATGTGTAGACATGGCCATGGCCAGAATATGGTATAGTGTTCTAAGGAGATAGAATGGACTGTACGGTTTAAGAACCACTGTAGTTAGGAGGAGAATGGGTTATATTTCCAGTACTGATTATGCAACAAACATTTTATGTAAGAAAAAATTATGCCTGCTTGGAAGGGACCTTACTTGTCTCTAACTTGTGTTTTTTTAGTGTTGCTTTTTGCTTTAATACAATAGCATTAACAATGGCATGGAGCCCCCAGTGGTGCAATGGGTTAAACTCTTGTGCTGACAGGACTGCTGACCGAAAGGTCTGTAGTTGGAATCCGGGGAGCGGGGGAGCTCCTTCCTGTCTGTCAGCTCCTTCTTCCCATACGGGGACATGAGAGAAGTCTCCCACAGGATGGTAAGACATCCAGGTGTCCTCGGGCTACGTCCTTGCAGACGGCCAATTCTCTCACATCAGAAGCAACTTGCGGTTTCTCAAATCACTCCTGACACAAAAAGAACAATGGCATCCCATCCCTGCCTATGTACATCTATATCCTGAAGAGTCCTTTTTATAATCTTTATAAACCTTTGCCTTTATTTTTCTTACCATGAATTTCCATTGTGCTTTCTACTGTAATGAATTCAACAGTGATCATGCAAAAATCATATTTGGGTTATAAAACATCTTCTGTGCTTCACTCTGTGCTAAATGAGATGCTGTAATTCTTTTTCCTATCTCATGGTAACTGAAGAAAAATACCCAGAGTTATTTTCTGTTAAAGTGTGATAAGAAATTCTGCCTGTCTTTAGACTGCCTGCCTATTCTGACTGACACAAAATTCCGTAAAATTATTTTTTCCCTTAGGTGTATTTATCACAAAAGGAGATGTTGGTGTGGGAACAATTGTTGGCTCTGCCGTGTTCAACATTCTATGTATAATTGGGGTTTGTGGCCTCTTCGCAGGGCAGGTAAGATAATTCATGGAATTTAAAAAAACGTACTACAGCTTTTTCAAGTTATTGCATCCTAGAGCTTGATTCAAAGGCACCATGTACTTTGGTGGCACTATATATTTAAGCATAGTTGTGAGCTGAAATAATGTAAAACTGGAATTTACCAGTTCAAACCTAATCACTGCTATAGTACTGCCATCACCATCTTTATGAAAGTTCACAGTGCTTCATGTACAGTCCTTAGCATAAACATGGAACATAAGTCAGCATTATTATTCCCATATTGCAAAGAATGTATTAGGGTTTTTCTTTGGTATTGAATTTTCACAATCAGCTGAAAGTTGAATAAAAACACAAGTTCAGTACAAGTCTTAATATAGTACTATCATATCCAACAATATCCTTTCCCCTGGCCAAGATCTTTCTACAGTTTCAAAAGAAGCCAGACAAATTTCTCAAAGGTCCTTTCTAATGTTAATAAAAAATTCTTGCTTACAGATTTTGCTCTTTTATTGTTTACTGAACACAGAAGCAAAATTGTCAATGAATAGGCTGGTATTGCCTCTATGGTTTAGTGCTATTTATTACATTAAAAACTGAAAGAAAAAGCACTATGAGAGGTATCGATGAAACATCCTGTACACACATTCTTATTTATTTATCATGTCAGAAGCGACCCTAGGGTACAAGTTGTAATGTATTTGAAAACACAAACAAAGCTTTAAAAACTTGGCATTATACTAAATGTCCTTTGACCAAAAGCTGGCCACTTGGAGTGCCTCTGGTGTTGCTATAAGAAGGTTCTCCATTGTACATGTGGCAGCAAGGCTCAGATTGCATTGTAGGAGATGGCCTGTGGTTTGCTCTTGTTAACATTTGCATGTCGTGGATTCCCCTTTGTAGCTCCATTTCCCAAGATTGGCTCCGCATCAGGTGGTGCCAGAGCGCAGTGCCTTCCAAGTCGCCCAGTCTTCTATGTGCCCAGGAGGGAGTTGCTCATCCGGTGTCAGCCACTGATTGAGGTTCTGGGTTTTAGCCTGCCACTTTTGGACTCTTGCTTGCTGGGGTGTTCCTGCGAGTATCCTTGTAGATCTTAAAATATTACTTGATGTAAGGTGTTTGTGTGCTGGCTGATATCTGAAAGGGATGGGCTGGATGTCAATAAATAGCAGTTAACAGGTTATGCATTGCTCACCCTGTTCCATATTCCATAGAAAGCAAAAGCATCTTCAAACACAATGGTTTTGACAGAAGGCAAGAGAACAGCAACTCGCCTCAAGCGTGCTTTGCCACTGGATGAGTTCAAGTGCCAATTATGAGTTTTAAATCACTACAGTTTGATAGAAGAGCATGGGACATTGTTTTTCAAAAGTACAGTAACACATTTGTGTTTGCTATTGCATTTGAAGAACAGATGTGTTGCATTTTGATTTGTTATCAAAATATGCATTAAAATCCCCATATCCATCAGTCTGGACCCTGCAAGTTCACCTATTGGCATCCAGCAAAATAAATATTCTTTAGGAAGTTTCTAGGTCCTCTAGGCAATCCCATGGTATGCTACCTCGCCAGAAATATTCTAGGTCTTCCAGGGAAACTTTATGGTAACTTCCAGAAGAAGTAATTTGTTTCAATAGGGTTCTGTATTATCCACAGTTTCCTTTTTCCACAGTAAAATCAAGAATGTATCCCTTACAGTTACAGGGCCATGCTCTATTTTTTTTTAAATGGCAATTAGGTATTTATGTATAGGTCTGGAAATTATAGTCAAAATTGACCTCAAAACCCTAAGTTGTTTTATCCATTGATTCTCAATGCCATTCATAGTGCCTGCCTCAGTGGATGCTGTCTTTTCCAGTTGCTTTATCAACTCGTCTATGTTTAGATAAACACATGTTATAGACCCACCTCATATCTATGGGATTTCCTCCTCTTGGAAGGGCCAGTTAGGAACATCCTGCCAAGCATAGAAGGCAGTCCTTCCCCTTCTCCCTGTTTTGACTACGAAAAGTGATACATGCCTTACATATTTCACAGAGAATGCCTTCAGGGGCTTTTCAGTAAGATGGGATCATATATCTCATCATGGCATAGGGCTGTATTCAGATATTTAATTTATGCTGCGGATGTAGAATTGAGGCTATTTGGCATTAAAACAATTCATGCTAGCAGTGGCATTTAATTATCCCCAACTGTAAGGTTCCTGAATAAGTACAGTGTCTGCTATAATTGCCATTTCAATATTTTAATTTAGCCAAGTGTTAACTTATGATGGCTTTACAGTAAAACTGCCCTGATGATTATAGCCTAGGACATTGAATGTAAATTGCTGAATTCAGAACTAACTGTGTTCAAGGCAGCTTTGTGGCAAGCAATGATCCATGGAATTTTTTGCAGATTCTGTCTCAGATTTGTGAGGCAAAAAACAAAGCAGAGCACCAGCCGTATCTCAATTCAAATGTCAGAATAAGTACCCTATAAACTTATGTATAAGCTGAGAAATTTTAGTCAAAAAACAATGCAGAACAACAAACTGTACCTTAACTCCTTTCACACACAAAAAGGAACTATCATCTTCTCTAAGTCAACTGGCATCCATCCTAGAAATACCTGAAAGAAGCGCTGATACCCTCTACTCTCTCGAATGTGATGCCACTTCTGGCCTTTTTTGGATGCCTGGAAGGGGAATTGGTGGTAGCAGCCAAGAGCAGCAGATCCCCTGGATGTCCCCCTAACTCTGTGGTTCTCAGCTTGTCAGTTCCAAGGTGTTTTGGCCTACAATTCCCAGAAATCCCAGCCAGTTTACCAGATGTTAGGATTTCTGGGAGTTGAAGGCCAAAGCATTTGGGGACCCGCAGTTTGAAAACCACTACCCTATCTGAAGATTGTCTTATCCACAGATCATATCAAAATCCATAATTTTGACTCACAAACCTGCCTTCGACTCGTATATAGGTGTATATACGAGTCCTCAAAAACAGATTTTTAAATATACGGAGCAATGTTACTTGTTACAGTAAAAGAAAAAAGAACATGGCAGTCATGTCGTTTTGCAGAGATGTTGTGCCCCCATTACTCCCTAAGTTACAGGTCAAGTAATGACTTCTAACAAACTATTTCTGAGCTCTCCCAGGAGAACAACTCATTAGACACACTTAGTGAGCGTAATTCTACAGTAAAGAGCGGCTGTGAAAGCAAATCGGTTGACCCTCACCTTGTTAGTGAGGAGAGTGTTGGAATCCCCTTATTGGTTTACTGATTGTGCCTGCTTTACTTTGAACTACAGTTGCATGGGCTGAGCCTGAGAGAACATTCTAGATTGTCTAAAAAGTTCTGAGGCAGGGCTGTTGTTGTGTGTGTGTGTTTGTTTGGTTTTGTTTTTTTGTTTTGTTTTGTTTTTTCCTGGGGGAGAAGTAAGGTCTCCTTTTTCATCAACCAGCTGGCCCAGGCACCAAGATGAGTAACCTTTGCATCTGCCACAGTTTCTTTGGGACAATGCATATTAAATATGTTAATACCAACAACTTGGAATTGTCATAGGAATTTTGGAGCCTGCCTAATGTTTTCTCAAGCTTGCCAGATGTTTTTGTATCAAAAGGCTTAATGGATACAGTTGTTCCTGCTGTCAGCAGGGACTTTTTTGATATTTAACCATGATTAGCTTGGTGTTTGAACTTTATTCGGTAGTGAGAGGGGGACTAGGCGACAATGTATGTCCTCCACTAATACCACAAAATAACATCCTTATTTGTTTAGATTATTAAAATATTTCTTGACCACCTGTTCTCTTTTCATATACCACAGCATTAATTACTAACATGGAAACAACCCTCGTTTATGATATGGGGAGGAAGGAGGGGAATAACCAGCAAAAATGAGGGAAATTGTTTTCCTCCTTCAACTCCCCCCATAAAATGGACTATCCTTCTCTCTCTATCTCCCTCTAGTGGCCTCCGTCCGGATAATGGAACAGTAGCTATAAAAAGATAGAATCATAGAATAATAGAGTTGGAAGAGACCTCATGGGCCATCCAGTCCAACCCCCTGCCAAGAAGCAGGAAATTGCATTCAGAGCACCCCCAACAGATGGCCATCCAGCCTCTGCTTAAAAGCCTCCAAAGGAGGAGCCTCCACCACAGTCCAAGAGAGAGAGTTCCATTGCCGAACAGCCCTCATAGTGAGGAAGTTCTTCCTGATGTTCAGGTGGAATCTCCTTTCCTGTAGTTTAAAGCCATTGTTCCGTGTCCTCTATTCTGCCTTGGTCAGACCACACCTGGAATACTGTGTCCAATTTTGGGCACCGCAGTTGAAGGGAGATGTTGACAAGCTGGAAAGCGTCCAGAGGAGGGCAGCTAAAATGATCAAAGGTCTGGAGAACAAGCCCTATGAGGAGAGGCTTAAAGAACTGGGCATGTTTAGCCTGCAGAAGAGAAGGCTGAGAGGAGACATGATAGCCATGTACAAATATGTGAAGTCATAGGGAGGAGGGAGCAGGCTTGTTTTCTGCTGCCCTGCAGACTAGGACACGGAACAATGGCTTCAAACTACAGGAAAGGAGATTCCACCTGAACATCAGGAAGAACTTCCTCACTATGAGAGCTGTTCGACAGTGGAACTCCCTCCCCCGGACTATGGTGGAGGCTCCTTCTTTGGAGGCTTTTAAGCAAAGGCTGGATGGCCATCTGTCGGGGGTGCTTTGAATGCGATTTCCTGCTTCTTAGCGGGGGGTTGGACTAGATGGCCCATGAGGTCTCTTCCAACTTTACTATTCTATGATTCTATGATTCTAGTCTCCAGAGCAGCAGAAAACAAGCTTGCTCCCTCCTCCCTATGACTTCCCCTCACATATTTATACATGGCTATCATGTCTCCTCTTAGCCTTCTCTAGAACGGAATGCTATTGCACCTTTGAAACAAACCGAAAAAGAAATTTCTTGAATCAGTTTTATGGGTTCCAGTCTGCTTCAGTCCAAAAAAGCTTATACTAGAATTTATATTTTCTATTAGTCTCCAAAGTTCTACACAGGATTCCGTTATATTTTTTTATGATGAGACATACTAATACAGCACAAAAATCCATGCAGAACAGAATCCCTTGTCAGATCTCTGGTGGAAGATGAACTGCACCCGCTAGCAGTCCTAACTGCATTAGCCAACATAACAGGTGTAGGAGGATCATGGCAGTTGCAGCCCACAGTTACATTCTCCTACATTTAATCCAGGAAATGCAGAGAATTTGTAGTGGTGTGAAGGAAAACAAAACAAACTAGTAGTGTATTCTCTACTGATGTAACTTTACTATGGCTAAGTAAAAAAACAAAAACAAAAAACAACATATTTGGAATGAAGGCAGATTCAATTGATAGAACATTTGTGGCTATTTGAATCTATTTCTGTATGGTTAGTACTAGATTGCCATCTTTTAAGAAGTGTGTGTGAGAGAGAGTAGGGGGGCAGTCTTCAAATCATTTCTGATTTATGACAACTCTGAAATCTACCTATCACAATGTTTTCTTGGCAAGATTTTTTCACAGAGTGTTTCCCATTGATTTCTCTTAAGTTGAGAGAGTCTGAAATGCCCTGGGCAATCAACCCATTGAGTTTCCAAGGCCAAGCAGGGATACAAATTCTAGTCTCCCTGAGTCCTTGGGCTTGTCTACACTGTAGAAAAAATGGTATTCACCTTGTAGGCACTGCAGCTCTGACACATTATTTTCTTGATTGCAATGCAGTTCTTAGATCTAATTTTTAAAAAATTGTCAGTTTTACAAAAAAAAACAGTCTTTGGGGGCAGTTAGCATCACTATGCTGTGCTGTTGTGGGATGCTGTTACTGGTAGGCAGAATTCATTGGTGGGAAATGAGTATTTCCACCAAGAAGTGGTTGAATTTTATTTATTTTTAAAGAAGCTTTGCGTATGTAAATTTAATTTTATTGCATTTTAACTGTATTTTAGCTTTATATCCATGACCCAAATATGTCTTTGTTTGTATTTGCCTTGTTTTAAATTTTTTATTGGTAACTGCACACGGGATTCTAGTCGTGTTTTTTTAAAAAATTATTTAATACGGTTCTGAGATGTTGTATTTATGTGTGATTGTAAAATCAGTATGCATTCTGTCAGTTAATACCTCATGAGAACAGTAGTTTGAGACTTCCAGGTTACTTCACTGTGCAATATTAAGAAAAAAAGTGGCACAGGGAGGCATTCAAATGAATTAGGAGGAGCCAGCCTTCCGTTGTGTTTAGTCAAAATGCAATATTTTAAAAACATAAGAATTAGATGTGATGGTATTAGTATGCATCCTGTCTAAATACAGTATATATCCAATTCTTAAAAAGAATCCTGGATGCATATGGATATAAGGAGCCTCGGTGGTGCAGTGCGTTAAACTGCTGAGCTGCTGAATTGACTGACCGAAAGAGTGGCGGGTCAAATCCACGGAGCAGGGTGAGCTCCCACTGTTAGCCCCAGCTTCTGCCAACCTAGCAGTTTGAAAACGTGCAAAAGTGAGTGGACCAACAGGTACTGCCCTGGTGGGAAGTAACAGTGCTCCATGCAGTCATGCTGGCCACATGACCTTGGAGGTGTCTACGGACAACGCCAGCTCTTCGGCTTAGAAATGGAGATGAGCACCAACTCCCAGAGTTGAACACTACTAGACTTAATGTCAGGGGAAAACTTTACCTATACTGATATAAACTGAGTATATAACAATGTGATATGGTCCTATATCACGCTGATTGTGATTAGAAGCTACTTTACAGAAATTATAACTGGATGCAAAATTGGAAAAATATACATTCACAATTTAAAAAATTAAAGCGGTCCAAATGAATAATGGCTTATGCCCTTAGGTAAAGTTTGAAGCTGAGGTGACATAGTAGGTGTACATAGTAGGAAGTACCTGTTGTAACTTCCATTTCAATATGTCTCCTCTCACCCCCAATTTTCTTCTTGTTGTGTTGTTATTGTTGTTCTCCTGTCAGTTAAACTGTCTCTTGTTTAGTACTCTCTGGGATGATGGCATGCTTAGGTTTTGATACAGGAAAACACCAAGTCACATAAAAGAGTTAATAAAGCAGATGTATTGTAAATGGCAGTGGAATCCTTACGTAAAACTCACAGTGATGTTAATCAGGCCAAAGAGAAAGGAGAACTGCTCAAGGAAGATGGCTTTTGATCTAATATGCCATCTGTCCTCCGGGCTGCTAAAGCCAAACAGGCATATCACAGCAATTACACAACAGCAGTTTTGCAATCATCATGTAGTAATCTCATGGAGGGCGATTTACTATAGGAATGGAAATAGATTGTTAATTGCATTATCTTAACTAAAAATAAGAATCAGGTACCATTTTAAAAGAGCAAACCGCTCCCACACTTGATAAAGATTAATATTGGAGGGGGGCATTAATTGGAACAGGGAATTAGGTAGCATACCCCAGTTTAGAGTTATCCTGCAGCACATTATGAAGCCGATTCAGCTCTTGTTTCCCTAACCACTCGCCCTCCCTTCTCAGCTGAACTGAGCTAGTAATAGCAGCAGAGGCTGAATTTTTAAGGCTTGGGTGAATGTCCGTTATTGCCAGATAGCATCGTTTCCAGGGCACCAAAGAGCAAATACAAAACTTTCTAGCAGCTGCCAGCACCGCCTTAATTCTAAGTTTCCTGGTTCCTCGTCCTCCACCTCAGAAGGGCATACTTTGAGGAAGAAGGGGTGACG
Source organism: Anolis carolinensis (assembly GCF_035594765.1). Lineage (NCBI taxonomy): Eukaryota > Metazoa > Chordata > Lepidosauria > Squamata > Anolidae > Anolis > Anolis carolinensis. The sequence goes on from NC_085844.1 coordinate 138,607,247, forward strand.
AACAGTGCAGAGTTGGACTTTTACTGGTCAGATGTCATGAACCAAACATGATGTCTCAGTGATGGTTCTCAGAAAATGTTCAGACGCACCAAGCCTATCGTAAAGTAAGCCAGTGGGAGGGACATCTGCTTGTTAAAAAATAATGTTAAACATCCTGTCCCAACTGTTTTTCCTCTTCACAGTAAAAAAGGGAAATAAAGAATATTATGCAAAGTTCTCATCCTTGTTCCATATTCTAGATGGACTGTTTTGACATGTTGAAACATACTGTTGAGAAGTTGGCAACACCTATAAGGTTCTCAGTTCCTACATGAGAACAAGCCCTTGGTTTGTTGCCAGCCTTTCCACCATTTGTGCAAGATGTCTCTGAAAAACTAGATCTTCTTTTTGTGGAGCAAAGCAGACACACTCAGTGAGCACAGAAGAACAGGATTTTCAAAGAAAAAGATGCAAGCAACTGATTCCCTCCTTAGCAATCATTGTGTTAAAATTGTTCGCTCAAGTTTGCACACCCACGAACACATATTTTTGCCTGTGCAAGTGTTCTGACTGAGAACACAGAAAGAAAACTTTTGCTATCTTCCAAGAGGGAACAAAAATGATGTTCTCACAGGCAAGAATGATATCCTGGTTTCAATAAGAAATAAATCCTCCACTGGTGAGCCTCTTGTTTCCTTTCTAGAGGCCTTTAGAGGGGAAACTTCCACATCCTCCAACCATATTGCCAGTACCAATCAGACATGACCTGGGAATTGAGTGACATTCTGTGAAAGAAAAAGATTATCATAATATACCGCTGAACATAGACAGACAATGGAAACTGCACTAGTCTGGAAGTCTCTTTTGCCTCGAGAACATCTCTCTTTCCTTTTCAGTATAATAATTGCAAAGTTGCAATTAACCTTGGCCAAAACTGATCAGTATACGTAAGTTTACGCCTGCCTGCATGATCTAGTACATCTAAGAATGAATTGTTAAAGAAATGTATTTTTTTTTCAAAAAGAGATTAAAATATCTTTTGGTATGTTTTCCTACCCAGTTGGTTTGCATGGCTCTTAATCTTTTAAGCTTTAATTTTACCAACTACAAGAAATTCAAAATGGCCCAGTCTTTGATCTCTGTTAACCTGATTGTTTATATGAGATTCCTTCTCTGTAAATGGTTTTGGGTGTGTTCCTTTTAGTAGACAACACTCCCTCTCAAAAAGGTCATGGCCCATAGAGTACTTAGCTCAATGTTCTGGCTGTTGTAGAAAGGAAAAATAAATGTAGTTTTGTATAATGCTGTAAATCCAAACTGTGTCATGTAGTTCCGCCATCAGCTGGCATTTCGCTGGAGCCAGTAAATCAAAGAACCATAGAATATAAAGTTGGAAGACACCACATGGGCCATCCAGTCCAATCCTCTGCCATGCAGGAAAAGCACAATCAAAGCACCCCTGAAAAATGGCCATCCAGCCTCTGTTTAAAAGCATCCAAAGAAGTTGCTGAATCACATCATTGAAAGAATTTTCTCTGGGGATCTCTGCCAAATGCATTATTTTGTTAAAGAATGACACTGAATCTCACAGGAAAATTCTTGATACCTTTGCAAGCATACAAGTGTGAAAACGCACACAGACAACAAACAGTTTTGCAAATACTCGTAACTGAGTGCCTGCCAGCTGCAGTATCAGGGCCAGCAGTATAATGGGGTCGAAATGAGGTAACAAGAATTCTAAGAATAGAATGGGAAATGTAGATAGTTTATGGTTTCCAGAAGATAGATTTTTTAAAAACTTCATGGATTTTATGTCAATGATAGGATTGCCAAGTAAAATATGGGGCAGGGCTCCTATACCTATAATACTTTATTTCACCACATAATAGTCACACTACTCCCCCTTTTGGGGGGAAGGGTATGTGACTATTATGTGATGAAAATGTTTTGCAGCTACGGGGCTTCCCTTGGCAGCTAGCTGAGGGGAACCCCATAGTTGCAAATCTGCCCATGCACCTGCTGGCAAGAGCTATGAGCCTTGCCTTGGCTGCGGGCGAGGGTACAACTATTATGTGTGAAATTGTAAAGTCCAAAAAGAGGGCTGCAATTATTCTTCAGTGGCGACTATTATATGGATAGATTTGTAGAAGGGGGAATTTGACAGGTGTTGCTTGTCATGTATTAAAAGTACAGGAGCCCTGCCCTGGATTTTACCCAGCAATCTTAGTCAGCATTCAGTATGGCATCCTCCCAGTTAAAGAGAGATACAATATGACCTCATCATTCTGCCATCATAGTATTTGGTCAGGTATAGACTAGGGTTTCTGACCACTTTTATTAAAGAGATGAAGACACATGTCTACAGCAGGGTGACAGTCAATTCTCTATTTATTTATTCTTGGTTAGGAGCCTAAATACCCTAGAGGCATTATATCCTTCCTGATCTTGGAAGCAATGCACATTCAGCATATTTGGATGAGAGATTGCCAGTGAATACCAGGTGCTGTAGACTATATTTCAGAGGAAGGAATTGGCACAGCCATCTCTGAGTATTCCTTGCCTAAGAAATCCCTGTAGACTTCATGGGATCAATATAAGTCAACAGGTGACTTGAGGACATACGTACATACATACAATCACAATGCAGCCACAGCTCTGCCTGGAATGATCATAAAGCTAAGAGGAAATTCTCTTTCAGGCTACTGCCTATCACTGAATGCCTAGATAGATGTAATCATGCATTACAGAAAATTAAAAGGGGGGTATCCCTTGTTTTGGAGCCCCGGTGGCGAAGTGTGTTAAAGCACCGGGAGCGGCGGGAGCAGCCGCTGTTAGCTCCAGCTCCTGCCAACCTAGCAGTTCGAAAACATGCCAATGTGAGTAGGTCAATAGGTACCGCTCCGACGGGAAGGTAACGGTGCTCCATGCAGTCATGCCGGCCACATGACCTTGGAGGTGTCTACGCACAATGACGGCTCTTCGACTTAGAAATGGAGATGAGCACCAACCCCCAGAGTCAGACATGACTGGACTTAACGTCAGGGGAAACCTTTACCTTTTATCCCTTGTTTTAGGCCATGAAACAGAACGTCATATGCACACCCTGAGTTCTTTGGCACTTGTAAAGAATTTGGAAGAAAGGTTTTTTTGGTGATGATTGCACACATGAAGAAATATATTGGATTTCAGTGTGTTGAAAGCCTGACTTAGTATCTCCTCTGATGCCTTGCCCTATGACTTAGGATGTATCTGGTTGGTCATTCCAGGGCCTGCCTGAAGCAGAAATGCTCAGGACTGACACCAAAGGCACCTTCCTGAACCTACTGCAGTGGCAGGTCATTGGCTACATAGTCCAGCCAGGCTAAGACTACATCAACTCTACTGGACTGTTACCTCACTGTCTGTTCCTCCACCAAGTCTGGTCTGTTTTAAAAGCCACTGAGGAAAGGTGGGCACTGCTTTCTGCAGACGCCCTACTTTCCTAACATACAGAATCAATCTTGCCTCAACATCATAGGTATACTTGTTTTTTTAAAAAAAATCATGCCACTGATAGACTATAATGGACCTTTCCATAATAATTTTCTATCTCCATAAATAAAGACTGATTATTAATTTCATACAGAGGATACAGTCATTTTATTTCAGAGTTACACTTTTGTTGGGTGAAACGTCAGGAGATAATACTTCTAGAGCATAGCCGTACACCGCCGAAGACTCACAGCAAACCCAGTGATTCCGACCATGAAAGCCTTAGACAACAGTATGGCTGTTGATGAGCATATAAAGTCCTCCATTTCTCAGGATAAGACGAATAGCTATTTATTGCAGCATGTTATTAATGTGGCTCTTGGGATGGAGAGATGATAATTCTTATTTCTTTTCTTTGCCTCCTCAGGTTGTTGCGCTGTCATCCTGGAGCCTCTTGAGAGATTCATCGTACTATACTTGTTCTATTATTGCACTTATTTTGGTAAGTGTTCCATGTTTCATCTCCTGTCACCTACTGCCCACACGGGGATACCTTCCCACAGTTTTAAACTACAATTTCTAACTAACATTGTCAATATTCAAAGTTGAGGAGAGTTGCAGTTTAAACTATCTAGAGGTAGGAAATTAAGGAAGATCCCCCAAACCCCCACTTCCCTTGAAAATTTAGGAGCGGGGAGGAATGACCCCAAATTAACCAAAATCTAGAAAGAAAAGTCACTGGAAATGGAAACCAGACATTATTTCTTGTTTTGTTCTCTAGAAAAATTGATTTTTGGGCACAGTCAACGGGGGGAGTGAAAACTAGCAGGTGCCCACCCTTTATAAAGAACACATGCAATCAGGAAGCATACATTCACTTATTGAAAACATCAGAAATTTTGTTTATGGTGACTGCCCAATTGCGATCTGAGGGCAGTCAGTAGTCCCTGGTGTACTTTCAGGTGTCTTTTGAGCCTTTGATGAAAGTTAAAAACTTGGTTTCAATTCACTTCTTCGCTCCAAAGTATGATTTTTCTCTGGGACTGTTGAACTTGTGGGTTAGTGCTTATCAATTTATGTTTTCTTAAGTATTGGATTAACATTTATTTACGTTTTTGCAGTAATGCTATTATCAAATAATATTTCATGTTGTTTTGAAATCATTGCATTTATTCCTATATGGCACTGATAGCAGGATTTGGCTAGGATGGGAACACTGAGTTAAAAATAAACCGAATGAATCATGGCAGCAAGCCAGATATTTCAGGCAGGTGGGTGTTCCCTTGCCTCAAGCATCCTTTTCCCTCTTGGCTCAATAGCAGCTCCTTTTCTCCTTTGGATTTCTCATTTTGCTTCACAACTCCATGGCTCATTGGGGAAGTGAGTCTTGATGTATAGGATCCACAAAGACTTACAGCTTCGGGTGGTGTGTATGTTCCAAGGGGGAGACGACAACGATGACGACGATGATGATAATGATGATATAAATGAATGTGATAGCTTCATGTGGAATTGGACACACTGGTTGTTTTGGGCCATGTCCCCATTTATCGCAGCAACTAATCATCCCCTCTTGGACTGAGTACAATACAGGAAGGTTACCACTCTTTCCCAGCTGTCATATAATATAAAATGTCATGTTCTAGTGGTATTCAACCAATTTGGGCTGGCAGGAAGCAGGGCAGTAAAACCTGAGGAAGAACCACATTCTTTCTGCCTGACATTGCATTGTCACATTTTGCCCTGACACCCTATTGTAGCAGAAACATGTGTCCTTGACTATAAGCTGCTTCATAATGAGGCCTGTAGTTGTGGGTGACAGCTAAGAGCCAGCAGAGAAGCAGATGTGTGGCTCCCTCTCCTCCTGTCCAATCTGGCAGAAAAAAATTAGAAGGCTAGAAGGGTGACAGTGCAAGTATTTCCTCCTAAATGTGCTGGGCTACTTCATTTGCCACTGATCATTGCAGACAAAGCTGAGTGAAGAAGAAAAAGAAATGCTGAGGCACAGCATATGAGTGCAACCTAGTGGTGACTGTAAAAGAAAATAATTCATTTCCTTGAATGCCAGGAGAGTGTCTTGCCTGGAAGAATGATGCATATACAGACAAGTCCCCAAGTTACAAGCATCTGACTTACAAATAACTCATAGTTAAGAATGGGGGTGAGACAACACGAAGTGAGAGAAATCTGCCCCTAGGAAGGGAAATTCACTCCTGACAGAGTTATCATAGGCAAAAGGTGTCACCACAGAAGCTTTGTCACTACTCCTTGTTTCCACAACAAACCAAATTTTTCAAAATCCCAAATATCACAGGGACAGAAAGTGAGGTGAAATCTTCTGAACAAGGACCCGGAGTGCAGAGAAAACACAACAGGCGTGTTCCCTATGCTATACAAAGCTAATATTTATATATTTGGCTAGAGTTACACTTTTAAAAAAACTACCTGATCTGACTGATAAACAAATTCAGCTTAAGAAAAAACCTACAGAACCTTTCTTGTTCATAACTTGGGGACTGCTTGTATTACGTAGAACAAAGTGCTAGAATTATATATAACAGCGAAGCATTTGCATTTTAAATCCTTCTGTACATTTAAATCATCAACCTTGTTTATGTGTGTGTGCAGGCATGGTTCAGTTGATTCAAGTGTAGGCATGCATACATGGATAATTACATATTTGTATGTGTGCACACATACTTTTTAAAAGAGTATTAGAGCAAAATGGTATGTACTTCTGATGTGCTCACTTACATTATGTTTGTATGTTCATACATGTGTATGAGAAAGTTTTGAAATGTATATACTTTTTGGCATGGTCTGAAATGGCATAGAATTCCATCATTTGGTATGTGTTCAGATGCAAATAATGATCAAGTAAGGACAGTCTATGCAGGATTTATTGCAGCTGCATGCTTGATTGAATGAGACTGTTCCAGGCACATTATGGATTTTGCAGGGTTTTCATTTCCTCTGAAAAGCAACTGTAGATAGTGGAAATTAAATCAGAGTGGCCCAGTTAGTACTTTCCATTTCATTTTCATAATCTAAATCACCTCACCTCCTGTGCCACTCCTGCAATACAATTGCTCTTAACTACCCCACAGCTATTTAGAAATCAACTTGTCTTGGATTCTGATCCCAGGTCCCAGTGCATTAGGAAGATTGGTCTGGTAACTTTGCTTTCATCAGCTCTTTGATCTCTCTGATGGTTCGGCACTGCCGACTGCCTTTGGGCATGGAAATCCATTTAAAGCCTGAGAGCAGAGGACTTACAAATCTATCTTTAATTGGAAGACTAGGTGATGTCAGTGCAAGGCATATTGGTTCAGTTGAATTCGTTCTAAGAGAGCTCTAGCTCAGTGGCACATGCCTTAGCTATAAAACCAACCCTGGAAGCATGATAGCCCCCATATCAGTGGGATGATGAATCTGTTGTGTGGTTTTAGCCTGAATTTTAATTAGCTATCCATGGTGCTGAACTCCTGGTCCCAAATAGTTCCAGCACCATTGGTAGGACATTAAAGTTTGGACTTTTACCCGGATTACACAGTACGTACACACACACACACACACCATGGAAGCATTAACCCTACTTATCCATCTTCAGTTTCTGGCATTTGTAATGAGGAAATGTAATTTCAAAACTTAACATTATATTTGTCTTTGCTTCTTCACATGCTAATTTAGTATACTGGAAAAGATTAACAAAAATCTTTATTTACAAATTAATAAATTGTAAATAAGTAGTTATATGAAATTACAGTTTTGTGGAATGTGTGCTGGTGCCATGAAATGTATGGTTTGTAGATTACTCCTGCCCTCAACATTTCCAATGAAAATGTGAAACATTTTGAAGACCTCTCATATGTTTGTTTTCTTGCAATTAAAATATGGCTTGCTTTATTTTTACTCCTACATATTAATACAACATTTTACTTTTTTTCTCTACAGTTTATTTATGATGAAATGGTTACTTGGTAAGTAGAAATTATATCACTTTTTGATTAACAGAAGTAAGAGAAGTGAACATATTGAGGGACCAAGTCCCTGCTGTACAAGAAATCTAGATAATAGTTGTTTAAAGAAAATGTTGAGTTACTCGTGAATGCTTCTTCTTTGGCACTGTCTTTTTAGCCAGTTCATGCTTCACACCCATGTCAACTTCCATTGAGTGTTCTGAACTTGTGTAAGTAGGCTGGATACATGAGCATTACCAAGGCCCACCCAAAACATCTTGCTGCATGCGGTGAACAAAACTGCACCCCTTCCATTTCATGTACAGAAAGCCAGTTGGGAAAAGCATCCTCCATCCACAACACTTAATGGCAGCTGACTAGCATAGGAAGTGCAGACATGGCTACTCTACTTGGCCCTCTATATTCTCCTCTAGCCACTTTCTACCTCAGCTTTCACCTAAGGTGACTGCCTTACCCCACCTAATGATAAGGCCAGCCTTGAACATTACTTCCAGGATAACAGTAGCAAAAGTAGATTAAATGATGGGACATACATATTCATGCTGTCATTATTGTGGCTCTAAGAGACTAGCAAGTCATTAGAGCCATTACTGCTAAAAGAATAATCTCCATATCAGCCATAACTACTACAACTGTCTACTGTAACTGTTAGTTATGTGATTATTCCCACCACATTGTGAATGAGTTTCCTTGAGCTCTGTGTGTCTGCTGCTAGATACCAAGCAGTACATAATCAAACTATGAGTAGCAAGCGGAATAGGAGAAACTGAGTCAAGAAGATTCTGAAAACACCTATAGAGGTATAGCAGAAAGTAGTATTTTAGTAGGGAATAAGATATAGCATAGATATATAGATAGATTATAAGAAGGCATTCACTCCTTTAGATCCATTACCTCCCTCTGCATAATGTTAAGGCCAGAAAAGAGAAAGGATTGTAAGATGTTAACTATCTCCAAATCTGAATTTAGAGGCATAGTCAGAAAGGCTGCAACAAAGAATTAGAAATGAACATAAGATTTATTTCTAAAGGAAGTAAATGAGAGAGCTTGATGGACTATTCCATAGTTTCAAGCTGTTTTGTGTTCTCTGACTACCTGTGAAAATAAGAAATTGGTTCTGTCATCATTCTCTAGCTTCCAACTAATAGTAAATAGAATAATTTGGCTTATTATTATCATCATTATTGTTGTTTATCTCCTTCCTATCTCTCAATGATGATACTCGGGGTGATTATCAGCATGAAGTAATTCAGATTAAAATTGTCCAAAACACTCAATAAATATGAATAGGAGGAAAACATTTAGGTCTTAATGCATTTCTATTGCTGCTGTTAGGATAAATAAAACTTAGCCACTGCTGTTCTGAATCAGGTTTGAGGCAGGTGTACATAATTCAGGGTTTCGATCCATATACCGTGTTTCCCTAAAAATAAGACATCCCCTGAAAATAAGACCTAGGAGAGGTTTTGCTGTATTGCCAAATATAAGACATCCCCCACAAATAAGACCTAGGAGGAGGGAGCTGCCTCCGCCGAGGAAGGCGCATGTGGCACAAAGGAGAAGGAGGGAAAGGCACATGCCTTTGCCACCTTCTCCTTCACGCCACACGCTCCTTCCTTGGCGAAGGAGGAGGGAGCCATCGAATACAAGAAAGGAATCATGAAAAAATAAGACATCCCCTGAAAATAAGACATAGCACTTCTTTGGGAACAAGAACCGGCTCTGGAACTCTCTCCCTAAGGAGATCAGGTTAGCTCCTTCCCTGCCCTTTTTCCGCCGGGAATTGAAAACATGGTTGTTCCAGAGCGCGTTTAAATGAACAGGCCCAATAGAGCTGTCATTAGAATACTTCTTTCTGTTTTAAAAGCATATGGCACTTTATCACTGTTACTTATTTCCATGATACAGCACTTTATGAAACCTGTTCCCACTGGTTTGCTTTTAATTACTCTGATTTTATCTGCTTGGATTTTAATGTATTGTCCATTATTTTATTTTGTGTATTGTTGGAATGTTTTAAGTTTTTGTCAAATATGTTGTGTTGTTGTTTCGGGCTTGTCCCTGTTGTGAGCCGCTCCGAGTCCCTTCGGGGAAATGGGGCGGGATATAAAAATAAAGTTTATTATTATTATTATTATTAATATAAGACACTGTCTTATTTTCGGGGAAAGACAGTAAAACAATAATCACATAGAATGGTAAGATATAAACCATAACAACAGATGTGGAAAAGATGTGAGCCTGATGCTTCTAGTCCAAAGGAACTGCATGTGTGAGGCCAAGGACACACCTGGCAGACCAAGTCTTAAAGTTTGCCCTGAAGTTTTTAGGGATTTATCCTTTATGGCATTTCTGAGAGGAAAAGCAAAGTCTTAATTAAGATCAGGAGGTGGAAGAAGTTACTGCTGAGTTTTCCCCAGTTTTATGTCTGACGTGCCTCATCTTTTAGGCACTAGACACAAACCAAGTTCCCCTGAATCCAGAAGGTCCCATCTGACTTTGGACATGATTAAACCACCTCAATGAACCATGCTCCTCAGCTGCCAGACATGTGCCAGATTGCCTTCCTGAATGTTAAGGATTGTTTATCTTTCATTTCTTCTTGGTTTCATTGCAGGTGGGAGTCCTTAATTTTAGTGCTGATGTATGTCATCTACATTCTCATCATGAAGTAAGTGTGATATATCCTTCTGTGGTTATTGTTCAACAATACTTTGAAATGGTTTTTAAGAACATTCCAATTGGGGAAAGATAACCAGGAAAATCAGTGGGTCTTGCTCAAGCTCCAGTTTTCCACAATGTTTCACCAGAATAACATTATTTATATAATCATTTGACTTTATAAGTACAGTAGAGTCTCATTTATCCAACATTCGCTTATCCAACGTTCTGGATTATCCAACGCATTTTTGTAGTCAATGTTTTCAATGCATTGCGATATTTTGGTGCTAACTTCATAAATACAGTAATTACTACATAGCATTAATATGTAATGAACTACTTTTTCTGTCAAATTTGTTGTATAACATGATGTTTTGGTGCTTAATTTGTCAAATCATAACCTAATTTGATGTTTAATAGGCTTTTCCTTGATCCCTCCTTATTATCCAACGTATTCGCTTATCCAACCTTCTGCTGGCCCATTTATGTTGGATAAGTGAGACTCTACTGTATTGAAAATTTCGCTCTATTCTTTGTCATCACAAATGTGATTACTCCTTTACATGAAGGATCTCTTCACTCCCTTCAGATATGGGCTGTGATCCCTTAGCTAGAAACCACAAAATCATCACAGAGCAAACAGAAGCTGGGACAACTCCTGATGTTACCAGGGTTATTAAAGATCCCAGGGGTTGCATAGTTAGAGCCGAAGCATAGAGAAAAACAAGCAAGGTAGAAGTCAATGGAAAGCTTTCAAAGCAAATGAAGGGTCAGCTTCCGAGGACAAGGAAAGGACAATAAACACCGACTCTGCTGGGACCTTCTTACTATGTAACAAAAAATAGCAATTTCTGAAGTTGAGAATTTACAGGGAGAGCTGCCTTGACTTCCTTTGAAGCTGCGTGGGCTCTGAGTCAGATAAAGGGCCTTTGAGTGATCCACACCAGCATGCAACCCCCTTAATTGCAAGATATACAAGCTGGAACCAGATCTGAAATGCATTGACCCTATAGGCATTCATTCATCTACACAGCCACAGAATCACATATCTTTTGCTCTGCTATGTGCCACTGTGCCTTATTTTATGTCTGTTGGACTTTTTGTTCCATATGTAAGCCATCCCGAGTCCCTTTGGGGAGATGGTGGCAGGGTACAAGAATAAAATTGTTATTATTATTATATCATTGTGATATCAAATGATGGCAAGCCAATTTCTAGCCTAACTGAGCTCCACGAGGAGCTGAAGCAACCAAACCATTGGGTTGTAAATTCTGATGGAGGCTATATTTTAAATCTTGATATTGTTTCCGTTTGACTCACATTTTGACATAGCTCTCAAGATTCTGTATAGCAGAAACAATGCGTGGTGAGCAGCAGGGGTTGAAACTTTCTTTAGTGAATCATGAAGAGTAGTTTCATAACGCAAAATAATTTAGAAATCAGGCTCCATCGATAAACTTCAGTGGATACTCAAGACAGATAAACTTCAGTGGACATGGGAATTTGAGTAAACCAGGTTTTTTAAAAAAACTGAAAACTTTGGGGGGGGGGGGGTTTCAAAACTCCTAATCCCCCCCGCCTCCTTGGCTACAGCCTTGGTGAGCAGAATATAGTAGGTTCACTTATGTGAACTATGTCCCGTATTTTAGTAACTTTGATGAAAAAAGGGAAGAGAAGGAGGAATATTTTGTGAGTGTTAATATGTAATTAGTGTTAACTGCCCTAGGTTTGTTTGTTTTTAAAAAAATAAAAACAATGTAGACAATTCTTTCATAGAATCATAGAATCATAGAATCATAGAATAGTAGAGTTGGAAGAGACCACATGGGCCATCTAGTCCAACCCCCTGCTAAGAAGCAGGAAATCGCATTCAAAGCACCCCCGACAGATGGCCATCCAGCCTCTGCTTAAAAGCCTCCAAGGAAGGAGCGTCCACCACGGCCCCGGGGAGAGAGTTCCACTGTCGAACAGCTCTCACAGTGAGGAAGTTCTTCCTGATGTTCAAGTGGAATCTCCTTTCCTGTAGTTTGAAGCCATTGTTCCGTGTCCTAGTCTGCAGGGCAGCAGAAAACAAGCTTGCTCCCTCCTCCCTATGACTTCCCCTCACATATTTGTAGATGGCTATCATGTCTCCTCTCAGCCTTCTCTTCTGCAGGCTAAACATGCCCAGCTCTTTAAGCCGCTCCTCATAGGGCTTGTTCTCCAGACCCTTAATCATTTTAGTCGCCCTCCTCTGGACGCTTTCCAGCTTGTCAACATCTCCCTTCAACTGTGGTGCCCAAAATTGGACACAGTATTCCAGGTGTGGTCTGACCAAGGCAGAATAGAGGGGGAGCATAACTTCCCTGGATCTAGACGCTATTCCCCTATTGATGCAGGCCAGAATCCCATTGGCTTTTTTAGCAGCCGCATCACATTGTTGGCTCATGTTTAACTTGTTGTCCACGAGGACTCCAAGGTCTTTTTCGCACACACTGCTGTCAAGCCTTTAAAATAAAACAAATGCATTTCTATTTAAAGAGGTTGTGAAACTTCTTTTAATAAAACTCTTGTCAGCTATCAGAGCCCATAGATATTAGAATGCCTATTTGTTAGGAAACTATTGAGCAGAAATCTTTTGTTTTCTTTGTACAGGTTTAATTCCAATCTACAACATCTGTTTGAAAAGACAACAAAGAATGCAACAAACATGGTGAATGGATTAGCAAATAACACAGAGATGGATGACAATAGCAATTGTGATGCTACAGTGGTATTACTAAAGAAAGGTAACTGTTCCAGTAAGTCAAAATGCTTGCTTGTAGAATTCTGCTGGATAGTCTTGCGCAGGGGTCCCAACCCATGGGTCGTGGCCCTCATTGGGGTCATGAAGGGTTTGCTGTGGGTTACAAGGTAGTGGTGAGCTATGATTTTTTTTAACATGTCAATGAGTTACAATGTCAATTGTCACATTAAATAAGTTATAAGTTAACATTATTTTGAATTACAGGCAACCCCCAAGTTATGAACAAGATAGGTTCTACAGGTTTGTTCTAAAGTTGTATTTGTTGTAAGTCAGAAGAGGTACATTTTTAAGTGACACTCCAGCCAAAAGTATATAAATATAAAGCTTTGGATAGCATGGGGAAGGTTTAACACCCCTGTGATGTTTGTTTTGCTTTATGTGCCCCTGTTCAGAAGATTTCACCTCACTTTCGATCCCTGTGGTATTTGAATTTTGAAAAATGTAGCTTGTTGTAGAAACAAGGATTTGTGAGAAAGCTTCAGTGGAGACATCTTTATCCCTATGATAACTCTTCCAGGAGTGAATTTCACTTCCTGGGGAAAACTTCTCTCACTTCCTGTTGTCTCAACCCCTGTCTTAACTATGAGTAGTTTGTAAGTTAGATGTTTGTAACTCAGGGACTGCCTATACATTATATTGTTTTTGATGTGTTTTTATGTATCCTATTTTAAAACTATTTTTTATAAAATGGGGCTGCGACTCAAAAAAGGTTGGTAACTGCTGGTCTAGTGGGTCAGTAATTCAATAATTGAAGACAGGCATAACATCGCTATCATTGCGTCTTTGAATCCTGTACTTTGGACTTTGGACTTAAGGTCTTTGTAAAACAGTACTAGAGGTCTGATCAAAATTAGGATTAGTGTGGTCTGCAGTTACCTATAGTTCCTTTTGGCCACAAGAACAACTGATGAAGAATTCCAAAGATAGAATTTAAAAATGTATTTAAAAGAGAGAGAGAAAAGTGCAGAGAGAATTCAAAGCTGCATATTTTAGTTTGGAGAGTATGTAAACTCAGTCTGATGGCAACAAATAGTGTCTTTTGTTAGTCTTTTTAGAGGTCTGACTATAACTTGAAAGGAGGAGTATTTCTTGTGGTGTATACAGTAATCCGAATTTTGACTCTGGTAATCCAGTTTGAAGGAGCCCTGGTGGCAAAGTGCGTTAAAGCACTGAGCTGGAGACCAAAAGGTCCCAGGTTCAATCCCCGGGTGCGGCAGGAGCGGCCACTGTTAGCTCCAGCTCCTGCCAACCTAGCAGTTCGAAAACATGCCAATGTGAGTAGATCAATAGGTACTGCTCCGGCGGGAAGGTAACGGTGCTCCATGCAGTCATGCCGGCCACATGACCTTGGAGGTGTCTACAGACAACGCCGGCTCTTCGGCTTAGAAATGGAGATGAACACCAACCCCCAGAGTCAGACATGACTGGACTTAACGTCAGGGGAAAACCTTTACCTTACTAATCCAGTTTGAAGGTTTTGTGTATTGAATTTGTTATAAGCCACCTTCAGTCCCATGCTTGGAGAAAGACAGAGTATAAATAAAATTTTAAAATAAATAAATAAATTTTAGAAGCCTTCAAAACCTATATGACAGGAGGTGGTGATGGGATTTTTAAAAGTATGTAAGATCTCTCAAGTTATGTTCAACTCTCTCAAACACCTTTTTCTGCATCTAGTCTTTGTTTTCATCAGTACTGAACCATGGGCCTGCCAGCCAAGGGACAGACTTTTCCAGATGTGTCTAACCATCCACTTAGGAATTTCATGCAGTGTGATATCACTTTAACTGCTATGATTCAATTTTATGGAATCATGGGAGTTGTATTTTAGTGAGACCCCAAAATTCGTTGTCAGTCCTCATGATTCCATTGCATTGAGCAATGGAAGTTAAAGTGGTGTCCAGTAGCATTAATTCTACAGTGTAGATGCACTCTCAGTTAACTACAGTTACAGGTAAATAACTTGACTCTCTCCTACAAGGCAGTGAACATGCAGATAGATATAACATATCTTAAAAGTCCATAATTATAGGCAATCAGCAATCAGCAAGGAAAACAATTCTAGCTGCCTATAAGGGTGATGTTAGGTCAGGGAGGCGAGGGGGCGGCAGTCATCAGCTAGATAGAATTGTTTAATTGGTCTTAATTTTTGCAAATGTAGTAGACTGGAGTTGTCTTTTCAGCAATTTTTAAAGTATTTTACAGTTAGTTAAATCTTTATCTTTCTTGTTTATAAAATGTGTCAACCAAATGTCTAAATATCTTTTACAAATCTGTTTTAGGTCTCATATTATGGTGCAACATGGCAATATATCTGTGGACACGTCCTGTTTTTAACTCTGAATTAAATATTATAGATTGCAACTCCTCTTGCATCATGATTAGAACTGCATGCTGCACTATGTCAGTGTCCATGAAAAGTCATGTTCAATTATTCATAATAAAGTATGTAAGATCTACAGAATAGCCTAATAGTGGACTTCTCTTACTCATGTGGTTCTTCCTTAGACAAGATTACACCAGTGTTTTCTGTAGTAACCTGATACCATGTGTAAAAAACTGGCAAAAACTGTATTGGTTTACAGTACTTCCAAAATTAATTTCAAGGTGCTAGTTTTATTTTGTTAAAGGACTAACTCCTTCCACATACCAACCCATTAATGAAGAGCATGGCTTTACAGTTGTGTTCTGGTCATAATCCTTATTCTTGGGTGAAGTCTTTTCACCTCCAGCTGAAGATCTTTTAATTGCCGGGAGTATTTATAGAAGGTTTTAATGGCTAGTCAGAGTAGATGTAGTAGTAGTAGTAGTAGTAGTAGTAGTAGTAGTTGTTGTTGTTGTTATTATTATTATTAATACCCCACTTTATCTCTCCCAAAGGGGGCTCAACATAAAATCATGTTGTTCAGTTAAGGCTACTAACTGATCCCATGCTTTGAAATGCAGATGTACTGTCTGTTGTTAAAAGTTTCTCTCAGTACTGAATAACATCTTTCCTAGCCAGATGGAAGGAATAAATCAATTTAGACAAGCAAAACAGAAACATAAGGTTGGAAGGTGGCAGTCACAGTTTCCCCAGAACTCCCCTTAGAACAGTGCTCCGTCATGTTGTCACTTAGATGACAGAAGAAAACATGGCACCCACCAGCTTGTGCCACCAACACAAATTGAGTTACATTACCTCTAATTGCATACCTTCAAAAGAAGGCAAATATGTTCTCTATCATGTTTTCCTGGAAGCAACATTAAGAAATCTACTTAATCGCCTGCAAAAAAATTTTCCCACGGGGTGAAATGAAGAGCTCTTCTGTACTGACCCATAAAACATGCCCAATCTAGCATCTGAGATACTGGATTGGGCCTGGCCTTGTGACCCACAGGGACTCTCTGAGCTTCCTTGATGCCAGCAGGAACTTTCTATGGCCCAGTGTGCTCCCCCCCCCCCGCATCTTGATGTGCTGCAGCCACAAGTTGGGCACATTTCTTACCCTTGGGGGTCTAGCAGCCTTCATGAGTACCACCAGAAGGTTTCTGGACATCGAAGGGCAAGGTAAATGTCAATTTTGTGCTTGCGGGGGGGGGGGGGGGGAGAGAGAAAGAGACCATTATCCCACATTCCTGGGCCACATGAGCTGGGGAGGAGCAGTATGGCATGACTGTCTAGACAGCTGTAGCCAGTTCTACTTGGAGGGTTGTCTTTAACATTTAGCAAAGTCAGCTCCAGACTGGGGAGTAGGATATATTACTGACATGCTGAAAGGCAAGTTGTGAGTTTATAGCTGAGGTAAGATTTGGGGATTACCCCCACACACACGCGCGCGCACACACACACACACACTGCAGTCCTATATTAATGTAACAGTCCTGTTGATAAAAGTGGAAATTGTTCATGTAGCATTGGACTCTTGGTACAACTCAATTTTTCCAGCACGGGGGTCCCCAAACTAAGGCCCGTGGGTCGGATGCAGCCCTCCAAGGTTATTTACCCACCACCACCCTAAAATTTATAGTTAGGGTCACTCTAAGTCTGAAATAACCTGAAGGTACACAACAACAACAACAGTCCTAATTAACTTGACTATCTCATTAGCCAAAAGTAGGCCCACACTTCCCATTGAAATGTTGGTAAATTTATGTAGGTTAAAATTGTTCTTCATTTTAAGTATTATATTGTTCTTTCATGTTTTTTTCACTCCAAATAAGATATGTGCAGTGCTTTTTTCAAACTATAGTTCGCCCACCCCACCCAAATAGTCTGGGGGACTGTGGATCTGCTTAAAATTTTTAAGGATTCCTAGCACTTTACAGCCTGAATCCCAGTGATAGTCCTAACTGAAGTATTCCTCTTGAATCAGTAAGATTTGCATAGATTTGAAGCAGTAATATTTGCAAAGGCTATGCAAATCTTACTGATTCCATCTTACTGATTTTTCTGATTCAATAGGTCTAGTTCAGTTAACTCACCTTTCAACAGCTGATTCAAGAAGTCTACTTTAATTGGAACTACCAATAGGATTCAGTTCTGCATGAAAAAATGAATATACTGGCAGAAGGTATCTGAAAAATAATATGCTGCTAGTTCACATTTTTTAAAATCACATGTTACTAAAAATTAGGGGAAAATCCTGGAAATGGTTATTAAAGATAAATAAATGTTATGGGAGCAACCATATATGGTAGACATTTGGAAGAAAGATCTGATGGCGCAAAATACTTCTTCACTCCCACTCTGTTAATTATCTTTAGGAAATTACCACCGCAAAGCATCTGTGATCATGGTGGATGAACTGCTGTCTGCATATCCACACCAGCTTTCCTTTTCAGAAGCTGGGCTCCGGATAATGATAACAAGTCACTTTCCTCCCAGAACCCGGCTCTCAATGGCTAGTCGCATGTTGATCAATGAGGTACATTCTATGTTTTGTCCAAATGATACACATCTCTTTCCTTGATTCAGCTATAAACTAGACCACCTTTGAAAGGTCCGATCTTGCCAAGAAGCTGAGATTAACTATATCTCATACTTTACCTCTTGCTCTCACCACAGTTTGGGTGGCCTACATTTTCATATCAGGGTGGCACAGATGTATGTTCCGTTTCTCATGTGAATATCCTGAGGGTCAATGAATGGCAGACAAAGAAATACCTGAAAGAGCCATATTTTGTGCTGGATCACACAATTTGTGCTGGCAGGGTGGAGGAGGAACTCTGGTACTGAGAGATTAGAAGGTTTTACCTACATTGTGTGGAGAAAGAAGGGAACAACAAATCCTCAGGGGACATCGACTAGTCTTGCCATAAATATAAAAACATAATCCAAAAATAAAATCCTGTTTTGTTTCCAAAACAATGCTACAAAAGTGGTCCCTTTTGTTCCAGTAACGTACATAGGGAACTGAGATTGTGAACTGAGAAAAGGTCACCTCATGTGTTTTCCAAGATCAGATTCCACTCTCCCATTGACCCTGTCACGGGTTATTTATGTAGAGGACAGAGAAGACAGTACACCATCTCAAAGTCTCCAAAATAGTCACACGATAAAGTATTACTTCCTCAAATAGTGAGACATTTAATTTTTATATTGCAACATTGTTATTTGAATTGCTGTTTAGGAGTCTTTAGAAATCCGCCCGTCGTCTTTAATCTGTTTATTCAGTTGGTAACTCAACTACATCTCCAGGAGATTAAGTACCGTGTCTAATTTTAATCAGTAGGATTGAAAGTTAAGAACCCTTTTTATTTCTTGAAGGTATTTTGGTGCTTATTAGATAATGTAAAACAGCATGCAGAAGAAATATGCAGGATGGCCTACTCACCTAGCAAAGACTGGTAGATTGTGGAGATTACAGCATTTCAGATATCTCAAAGGAGCTTTTTTATTGGGACTTATTATTAGTCCAACCCAGGTATTAATCATCATTTAAAAAGAAAAAAACAGCACATTTTAAGACTAGCAAAACCAATTTTTATCAATGAATATTGAGTCTCATGGAATCAGAGATTTGTACATCAATACTGTTGGTTGTACTGAAAAACCATAAAGGATGAAATTAATGCATCACCCAAAATATGTATTTGCAGCATTTCTTTTGGATATTACATATTTTAAAAACTCCAGCTGCCTTTCCCATTTACTCCCTTTTTTAATTCAAAGTACTTGTATTTGAATTTATTTCTCACACCAGCGGCAGAGGCTAATAAACAGCAAAGTCTACACCAATGGAGAATCAGAGGTGGCCATCAAGGTCAAGCATACTGTGGAGAATGGGTCAGGGCCCAGCAATTCTGCTGACAGAGGCACAAATGGAACCAGAAGAGATGAGGAGGCTGCTGTAGCTGGAAATGAAACGGAAAATGAAACTGATGACAATGAAAACAATGAGAATGATGAAGAGGAAGAGGAAGAGGAAGATGAGAGTGATGGTCCTTACACACCCTTTGATCCACCATGTAAGTAATACCTGGATTTCTCAAATCTCTTTCTCAGTGTGACATTGCTCTTGGTGCCCTTTAAGCAACTCTTGATAAGTAACAAGGAATACTTTAAAAAAAACCCCAAAAAACAGGAGAATTCCAGACAGGAAACAATCAGGGCCAGCTAACACCTCCCAACAAAGGATTCCCCCAGGCAGGAAGCAGCCAGGCTTTGAAACTGCAAGACTATTCAATGCTAATCAAGCTGGCTAATTGCAACATTCACACTTGCCTCAAATAGTCAAGAGTTCTTTCTCCCACCCTGGACATTATTCCACAGATATATACACCCCACTTGCTTAATTTCCAACAGACCTCACAACCTCTGAGGATGCCTGCCATGGATGTGGGTGAAATGTCATGAGAGAATGCTTCTGCTACATGACCATACAGCCCAGAAATCTCACAGCAACCCAACTCTTAAAACATCTATTGAGGCAGTTTGCGGAAATCTGTTTCAGTGTACTGCTGGTTGTAAAGACAATCAATATGCCCATAGGTTGGGAAAGGCTTATATGAAATCTCTCCTCCCCATCACTCCTTTTATACAGTCCTAGACAAAATTTACTCTTTTGAATCCTGGAGGTGAGTCACGTAACTGTTGGAAATATTGTATTTTGACCAAGGGTAATAGATGATTTGACAATTTTCCTTTAAGAAGAGGCTTGACTTTGTTTTATTATTGTTGTTGTCATTTATTTGTGTAGCACCAAATATGTACATGCCACTTTACAAGTAAAGCAACCCAAAACAGTGGATCTTGCTAAAATATATGTATGCTCACATATATATACACACAGGAGGAAGTAATAATACAAATATAAAACTATGTAATGTCATTATAAAAAAATAACATATAAAGATACAATTTAATGTAAAACAAGTCTTATGGTCGATTTATACTTTTACCCTCCAAAACACAAGACTAGATAAAATCACAAATATTTGGACTTCTCTTGAGAATCAAAAAGCACTTTGGGGGGGGGGGCATAAGTAAATCCATTCAATTCCCATTTTAATAAGAAAAAATAAAATTAGTACTTTTCAAACTGATTTCTCATTGTCTTAGTGTATCAGTGGAGTGTATTTGTTCAAGGCTGAAAACAACACGCAGCCATGAGTTGATGGTACTGGCTCTGGGCTTTTCTCTTCCTTTTCAATATCTCATGTTTCAGTTCAGTTCAGGAGGTTACTGTACTGATCCAACTTTTCAGTTTATCATTTCTTTTAAGCATTTTTAAAGCATTTTTCTAAACAAAATGACTTGGTAGCATTTTGTCACTGAGGAAAAGTGAGCATGCAAGAAGAAATAAGAGTTGCCTTCTGTTGTTTTTTATAGCTGGCGTGGCAGAAATGCTCAAGTGGCTGTTTACCTGGCCTCTCTCTTTGCTCTTGTACTTCACGGTGCCCAACTGCAATAAACCCCGCTGGGAGAAGTGGTTCTTGGTTACATTTGCCTCCTCCACAATCTGGATTGCAGGCTTTTCCTACATCATGGTGTGGATGGTATGTATTGGGCTCAAAGAGTGCTAGAATGTTTTGATAGGTACACCCATTGTTTTCAGAATATCTGCTGCCCTGGTGGATCAGACCAAAGAGACTTCTAGTCTACCATTTTCTTACAATAATTATTGGAATCTATCAGATGTAACTCCTACAAACAGAACATGGAAGGAACATCCCTCCTTACTGTCCCCTTATGCAAATAGTTAGCCAGGTACCATTAAGTATCAGCAGAGCTTTGGGCTGACCATGATAGCTAGCTAAGAGATTCTGGGAAGTTCTCCTAAAGAGTAAGGTTTGCCAGCTCTGGACTTGTCCAACTCCATTCTGAAAGCATGGCCACTTGCAATCATGAATCCTGTACATTACTTTATGTACTATATACTTTATTTTGTCCTTCAGACCCTTCCTGCCTCTTAAGAGGTTGAGAGCCTCTGAATCTGGCTGTGACCTCACTTTGCATTACTGTGTAGCTAAGATTCTGTATATATACACAGCTGAGGGTTTCCTGTACAGTCAGTCCCCGAGTTACCAACAAGATGGGTTCTGTAGGTTTGTTCGGAATAGATATGTATTTAAGTGTAACTTCAGCCAATTTTTTTGTTTAGTTTTCGATAGCATAGGGAAGGATGACACCTCTTGTGAGACTTCACTTCCTGTCCCTGTGACAATTAGATTTTGAAAAAGTTGGGTTATAGAAACAAGGTTTGCTGATAAATTTCACGAAGATATCCTTTCGCCATGATAATTCTTACAGGAGTGAATGTCCCCTCCTAGGGGTAGATTTATCATCACTTCCTGTTGTCTGAGGGACATGAGTGAGATTAAATCTTTTTAATGATGATACAGACAGCAGTAAAAATCTCACAGTGACTCTAACCCAGTGGTTCCAAATCTTTTTTTGACCAGGGACCACTTTGAGCAGGGACTATTTATTTATTTACCCTATTTCTACCCCGCCTTTCTGTACCCCACAGGGGACTCAAGGTGGCTTACACATGGCAACTATTAGATGCCTTAAAACACATACCAACAGTAATCTTAAAATAAATTAAATTAAAATTAATTCTTGCTAATCATTTAAAAACATTACATTTAATATTAAAATCACACCAAAATCATAGTCTACCATTATACTCTATAGTTTCTGATACAGAACATATGCCATCCCGTAGTCGCCATCTGCTCACCCACAAAAAACTATATTTAATCATCTCGAGCTGATGTAGTCTATCCAATGTAATTTTCTGAATCAGCACCCCAAATGACCCCAGGAAGATACCTAATAATGAAGATATCAATGCGCCTCTGCTTTCAGGTGCCACATGGAACAACTCCGCTCAGGGGGAGGGAGGAGGAGGAGAAGCAACAGTCAGGAGGCTTGTTGTCTCACTTTTTGTGGGTAGTCAGTATTGCGCCAAAATTGCTATGTGTGTGTGTAAAGAAATCCTTGCAAAGAAGTTTGCAGGAAATCTCTGTAAAAGAGCTCAGCTTTGCAGAGAGCTAAGCCACGCCTAAAACAACAATGTATCTGTTTGATGGCAGATGGCTGGATTTGTCAGTTGGTTTGTCAGTTGGAATTTGGGCTTCAAGAGATAGCACAGGGAAGAAAGGCTCTCTAGCTGCTATGCTGTATATATTGATGCTGATTGATTGGTTATTGATCTTATGCAACTACATGGACATTGTACGATTGCAGAACTGTTTTGTATTTTGACTCAACAAGCAAGAGTAAAGTTTCCTTTGTTCTTTTAATTCCTCTGCCTGGTCTGAGTCTTTTGCACATGGTGTTAACTGGATGCTACTGATTCCGCTATACTCTCACCTGGTAACAGTCAGCCTCTCCCCTCCCGACATCCCTGTTGCCTCACCACTATAAGAGGGTTTCGCGAGACCAGTCACTCTCGTTGCAGTGGTGCAGTAGCGGTGAGGCCAGGGACCATATTATAGTTCTTGAAGACCACTGGAGGTCCACGGACCACAGGCTGGGAACCACCGATCTAACCCCACACCATATTAATCAAAACATTTAAAAAATAAAATTGTGCATTGAGTTCTGCTTTAAATGCAACTTGGACAGACATGTTTCTTTACATATAATTTATTTTTACCTGTTTATGTAAATGCTTAAACATTTTGAAATACTAAAACAAAAATTGAAATGCTACCTCCCACATTTGTAACTAGGAGTCATGTGTAAGTCAGATATTTGTAACTCGGGGACCACCTGTACTATGAAATTTTTAAAAATGTGTCGTGGTGGTTTAAATTCGTTGTCCAGTAAAGCTCAATTTTGTGAAAATCAAATTAACCCAGCTCAAATTTTTCATTAAAATAATAGAACAGTGTGGTGTTTTGTTATTATGGGGATGGGCAAGCCACAGCTCACTTCTCTTACAATTCATAGGACAAAGAAAGAGCTAAAGACCTGCAGCTGTCTTGCTAATTGACAGCCATTGTATTTGCCCAAAGGCATTGTCCCCCCTGTTGCCTTACTATGTGGCAAAAGTATAATTTGGGATCCTGAGCCTATGAATCAGATGGGCAAAATGTTGTGTTTCTCCGGACTGTTATGTTTGTCACACTGTGAACTTCCACTAATGAGTAATAGAATAGGCCCTACTATAAGGTCAACCTCTCCTCACCCCTAGAACAATAGGAAAGGTAAAATATGTTCTGTCACATCCTTGTCTCTAGTTGCTTTTGTTATCCAGGAATTTTAAGAATTGCTGAAAATAAATAAAGAGTCAAAGGTAAAACAGTTAAATTGAGAAAGTTTTTCCACAGAGGAAGCTAGAGAGTGACACATTGATGTTCCAGTTTAAATTTTAAACTTTCCTTTTCATGCCATATTATTTGGCTTGATTCAAAACTTGTGCCATAAATGTGTGTCATATCATAAAGACATCACCAAAGATTTACCAAGTATGTCTGGTCTCACATAGCTTGGGTGGTTAGCTTTCTCTTAATCCACAAATAACCCTTTCATTTCCCCGCTGGAAAATCAAGCTCAAGAGCAATGGGCCCTTGTTCCTAGTAAAATCTGGCTATTTTAGAGAGCTGTTTGGTTAGCTCTTGTGATCACTCCCATAATATTTCTCATTTAAAAAGAATCCAAAGTGCCACTGTGGTTATGATTATGCAAATGTTTACTGAGTAAACATTTTAAACTCTGGCAGCATATCAGACGCCTGGGATTT
The DNA here is from genome assembly GCF_035594765.1 of Anolis carolinensis. Classification (NCBI taxonomy): domain Eukaryota; kingdom Metazoa; phylum Chordata; class Lepidosauria; order Squamata; family Anolidae; genus Anolis; species Anolis carolinensis. Next base: position 138,631,300 of record NC_085844.1, read on the forward strand.
GGGTGCTGGGATTTAAAGTCAAAAGTTTATTTATAGTGTGGGGAGAAGGAGGATGGTAGGGATGTAATTCTTCACTAATTTTTTTAAAGACAGCAACAAGGAATTTTAGCAATGTTTTCCTCACTGTAAAATATTTTTAGAATGTTTATGTCATTCTTATAGATGGTTTTATATGTGTTTGTTATTTGTACTGATTTTAAAATGTTCTGAGGCGCTTTTGGTCCCATTCAGGGAGAAAGCAGAATATAAACAAAGATTTATTATTAGTATTATTAAAAAGACAATTTGGACGTATTCTGTATGGAATTTGCACTTGGTAGTAGTTTTGTACAAAAAATAATATTTTGACCCCAAAAAGTGTTTTCTATGCAAAAAAAAATCATAATATTGATATGATTTTCTATGCTAAAAAAATTCTTGCCTAAAAATGCAATTTTCTGCACAAAACAACCATGTACAAATTTTGAATACAATAACTCCCAATCTGCAAGAATTCTCGATTCAAAATTCTCTGTGTCACGGTTTCGAGGTTTCACGAAATTCACTAGGGACGTTTCCCAAACATTTTGAAATATTCTATCCATCCCTAAAAGAGAGGGATGAAATGAACTGGATTCGAAGCTGGGTTTAATTGTCATTAAAATATCAAAGACCAGGACTAATGGAGTTAAACTGATCACAGGAAAATCTACAGTGGATTCTGTGGTACGTACATCTGTGTGTGCTATAAATGGACTTCAGCAGCCTGACAGTTTGTTTCAAATCTACAGGTGACAATAATTGGCTACACCTTAGGTATTCCTGATGTGATCATGGGAATAACATTTCTGGCAGCTGGAACCAGTGTCCCGGACTGCATGGCAAGCCTTATTGTAGCAAGACAAGGTAGGTTTGTATTATGTCAGAGTATGGATGTCAAATCCTCACTGAAGGCCTTTCAGAGAAAGTCATTATTTTGGACTTATGGGGAAATGACCATTCAGTGTTTTAACACAGAACATGGACTCACAGGATCTTGAGTGGGGAGCACTATTTAGATGCTGTTGGACACCCAGCATCCAATCCAAGGCATTGAGCTCCAAGATAGCATGTTCCCTCCCAGTTTTTTCTTCTCACTACCTTCAGAAAGGGCAGAGGATTTGAATAAATGAATGAATGAGCTGGGAAAACAGCTAAATTTGCTGAATCTAGCATTTCAATTATAATGCAAGATTGAATCTATTTCAATGCATTTGCTAATTTAAAACATCCATCTGTTCATACATATGGTGACAAAATTAGAAAAAGAGGTTTCTAGATAAAATGAATTGTGGGTGGGCAACCATGGAAGACTAGGGGCCTCAATAGTATCCCAGGATAACATTGAGGGTCACACTCCCTACCATCAAAACCTTTTTTTTAATGCTTCCGAGTATCCCAAACACACTCTAGGAGTCTGGTGTACATTTTAACTATCTCCCACGGGGAGATACGGTGGGATAAATATAAGGATGATGATGGTGGTGGTGGTGGTGGTGGTGATGATGATGATTATGTTAACCCACCTGCCCAAGACCATTTCAGGCCTAGGAGAGGCAATTTCTAAAAAACAGTAGTAACTGGCCTTCTCTGTTTTAACCCCCTTCCTGTGCATCACAAAAACACACTTTGTCCATTATGACTTAACAGTTTATAACTTTGCAGTGGGATTTTAATGGTTTGAGTGTATGACAGTATAAGCCTGTCATATACTCAAACCGAAAGACATTTGTGGAGGTTTGACCATTGAGCTTTGAACAAAGCAAACTGGTGTGGAGTGTTTTGCTTGAACTGCATACAGTGGGTCAGGCGGTTGTGTGGATAAGCACTGAACCTCTTTTTCATTTATCAGAAAACTAGAAGGACCAAGGGACAAATAGTAGGATAGGGTTTTTAATTTTCAAATAATATAGAAGTAGCAACTTAATGTAAAACAGTCTTGCTTGGTGACCCCTGTTTTGCAATAATTCTAAATGGTCATAATTTTTTGTTTGCGCAGGTATGGGGGACATGGCTGTGTCCAACTCAATTGGGAGCAATGTTTTTGACATTCTGATTGGCCTTGGCCTTCCATGGTCTATGCAGACCCTAGCAGTAGATTATCGCTCCTCCGTAAGTCATTTGTTTACCTAAACTCTTCTATCTTAGATGCACATTTCCTTTTCATGGTCACAGATTCTCTGGGAGGGTTTGAGTGATGCATACCTAGAGATTTCCAGGAATGTATTATTTGTTTTCTGTGAAGATGTAAAGTAGATAAGAAATATCAAACAGGTAAAAAGATGTCCATTAGCAGATTCTGTTGGCATTGAATAGTATGCACATTGTTGAGTCATACAGGAATCTTAGTTATGCAGACAAATTCAGCAGATACTGCTTTTGAAAGGTTTGTTCTGATGATAACAACAACAACAACAACAACTTTATTTATATCCCGCCACCATCTCCCAAAAGGGACTCGGGATGGCTTACAGAGTACAGATGTGCTCACATAAGCACATAAAATACATCAGCATTTAAAACATCAGAACAACACCAATTAACATATAACAGCGCTTACAAAAATTAACAAAACCCAACTCAATTAAATAGAACTCAAATAAAACACTATAATAATTTCTAGTTAAAATACACAAGTTAAAATATCAACATTATGAACATAGCAGCAGCTATCTGCACTGAAAGGTTGCCATGTCATGTTATTCATTCGTTCAATGCATGATATAAGCATTTCTAAATACATTGAACCAAACTATTCTCCTTCATTAAGGAACAGGTTGAAATGAACAGTCAATTGATATGGTTATCCAGTGATATAAATATGGGAGGGCTTTCAAATACTTTAGAGCAGTGTTTGGTAACTGGTTGTTGAATTAAACAAGCACAGCCAGTAGAAAATAATAATAGAAACTGCAGTCTAAAAACATCTGAAGAATGGCAAGTGTTCACACCTACTTTAGAGAATAAGGAAACCTCTAAATAGATTTTATTCTCCAAGATTTTGTCACAATTCATTTTTCACAATTCCTTTGGAAACTGCTATAAAAATAAAGGAAATGCACATATTCAAATAGAAAGTTTTCTGATATGATTTATAAAAGACTATATGTGGTGGAGATATTTTCAAACAAGAGCATTGCTAAGAGAGATTTGCAAATTATTATAGACCCCAATTCACAGAAAGACTGGAACAGAAGTACAATTCCATTTTAAGTGTATTTTGTATTAGTGTTTGCCCAATTCCACTGTTTGCATATGAAGCAGTGTGGGTTACAGTTAGATATTATTGGTGATAGTAGAGAAATCCAGGTGCTGCTTCACTTTCTTTATCAGTTGCAGGACTGAAGCAGAAGCCATTCAAATGTTTGTTTACGCTGTTCCTCATTGCATTGGGATAATTGCCTGAAACGTTCCTTCCACCTGGCCCTATCTGAACTTAGGAAAATGCATCTACAATTGGAAAAGTTTTTTCACCTAGAACCATTCCAGAATGTTATGAAAATTCATTTTATATTAGTATAGAATAGTTGGTACCTGAATTTTCATATTTTTTAGTATCATGTGTTCTATGATAAACCACTGCTTTACATTATAAATTGCCTTGTGTGTTTTGGTATAATCTGGATATATAAACGCAGTCAGTAAATTTGTTTTAAGAGTGTGCTGAATCTCCCTTCTTGAAAAGTTTTCCAGTGGTGGCTAGACAGCCTCAATCAGGACTGCTTGTTGGGGATAATTAGACATCATTAGGCAGAGAATGAATCCTATCTGTCAGAAACCACCTGCATGTTAATTCACTCTACATCTAATGGAATGCATTAAGGCGGATTAGGACTAAAGAGGCAGTCTGAAGCACAAGCAGCTGAGTGAGTGTAATTGATAGTGAATCTGTTAAAATGTAATGCTTAGAAATTTATATCCTTAAAGACCACAGTATGGGCTCATGGTTACCACTTACAACTTATAAATGCTTGGTGGTGATTGTGTGAAACCACAGGGACCACAGAAAATTAAAATGGCAGGAGGGAGTTCTTAGCAATCAGGCAATTCGTGCTGGAGGAGGATGCACCTCATCTCACCCCTTGGAAGAACCCTGAGGCTCCTTCTACACTGCCATATAATCCAGGTTATTAAAGCACATCATCCACATTATTTGCTTTGAACTGGACTACATCAGTCTACACTGCCATACAATCCAGTTCAAAACAGATGACCTGGATTTTATATGGCAGCGTAGAAGTGGTGTGAGAATCTCCTTTTCCTGACCGCCATAAGTGGTTATCAAAAATCTTGTGTGAGGTTATTGTGAAACATTTTCCCCTTAACTACTTTTTCCTACTGCTAATCCCCCTTTCCTCATACAAGTTCTCAAAGTTCTGGGGACATTCATACAAAAGGTTGAATTACTCATTCTTCTCTTTGAGAAAGAATACATTTTAATGCATCCCTATGTATCATACTTAGTAGAAAAGAAATTGCAGTGTTATCTATACTTTCTGGTTTTTCTTTCTTTGCAAAAGTATTGCTATTCTATTCAGTGCAAATAGGACCTCAAGAAAGGCTAGGTGAGTCATACTCGAGTCCTAATTTAACATCTGGAATGGGATTCTTGGAATATAGTGGAATGTGGCTTTATGATGGGAAGGACAGCATCTTTGTACCTTCCCCAAATGAAGAATGGCATTTCTTCATTTGGGGAAGGCACAAAGATGCTGTCCTTTCCGTCATTAAGCCTATGTCTTCTTAGGTGAAATATGAGTATGATTGTCAATTGAGGTGTTCCTTCATCAGAAGTGTATAAGGGATGGGAGCGTGTTTTTCCTTCACTGTAGGGGAAATACTCAGCCAGTGACAGAGCCAAAGTTTGTCATTAGGAATCTGAAAACCTTGGTGGTCTTATGGAAGAGTAAAACCTAGAAAAACATTATTTGTCCTACTCCATCGCCAAACCAGTAGAGAGAGCTTTCCCCCTCTTTATGGGAAATGATTTCCCAGTTATACCCTATAAAGTCACAGTCAGAAGCCATTGAAATCCACAAGCATGTGGACAATTTCAACAGAAAGGAGGAAACCATGAGAATGAACAAAATCTGGCTACCAGTATCAAGAAACTCTAAAATCAGGACAATAAATAAAGAACAACACTCAGAAAATGGGAATTCCAAACAAATCAATCAGGGCTAGCTAGCACATCCCAACAAAGGATTCCCCCAGGCAGGAAGCAGCCAGGCTTTGAAGCTTCAGGGCTATTTAATTCTAATCAAGGTGCCCAATTGCAACATCCACACTTGCCTCCAACCGACAAGAGTTCTTTCTGCCACCCTGGACATTCCACAGATATATAAACACCACTTTCCTAGTTTCAACAGAACTCACAATCTCTGAGGATGCCTACCATAGATGTGGGTGAAACTTCAGGAGAGAATGCTTATGGAACATGGCCATACAGCCCAGAAACTCACAGCACCAAGTGTGATTCTGGCCATGAAAGCCTTTGACCACACATAGAACTAGTGTTATCTAGGTAGCAATGCCTATTGCAGACACCAGGGGGTGTTACTATTCTGTAGTTTAATCCATTTGTTTTCCCCGCAAGTTCATCTTTTTCTTAATGGGCATTTTTCCTGCCTTTCTGGGTTTTTCAGCTCTGATGTGGACTGTGGCATTTAATTCTGCTGCCTTTACCTTCAACGTGGCACAACCGAGGCATGCCAAGCACACCTGACTAGCCCAGAACTAATTCTCTCTTTATTTGGCAGTTGTGAGAAATGAGCCACTATTTTCTCTCTCTTTTACTCCCCCACCCACCCATTTTTGTCTTTGCTCAGTGGGATCTGGTCTTTGTTCCAGGAAATACAGCTGTGATGTCTATTGTGGGCAGTCAAGCTTCCTGACAAAGTGCATTCCAGAGCTATAAAGCTGTTGCTTGCCTATTGCCCCAGAGAACGTTCCCCAGGGAATTTCCCTCCCCCCTACCCCCCCAGGAAACCAGTCCTTTTTGTTTACTTAAAAGCCTTTAAGACTGGACAGTTTGTTGGGAGCACAAAAAACAGTGACTCAATGTTTATAGTTGCCTGTGGCAAATTAAAACCCTGCTCCCCCCCCTCTCCTCACTTCCTATTGTTTGCTCAGCACCATAGCAAAACATTAAAGAATAAACACACATGGCTAGATACCAACATAAAAGTCCAGCCATCACCCAAGTAAAAAAAAAAAGCACAATTAAAGCCCTGGCAGACCATGCAAAAAGAATCTGCGAATTCCACCTCCTCCAAAGTGAACGGAACCACCAAAACTGGGCACTATAGACCAATGGATACTTCATCACAGACATCTGAAGAACTGAAAGACCAAGAACAAGCCACGAGAGTAAAAGGAAAAATATGCTTACCATATATCAAGGGAACCACTGACCACATAGGGAAGCTGATGAGGAAACACAGCCTACAAACTATCTACAGACCCACTAAGAAAATCCAAGAAATGCTATGTTTAGCAAAGGACAAGAGGGATCTTCTCACCTCTGCAGGAGTCTTCCGTATACCATGCAGCTATGGACAAGTCAACATAGGGACCACCAAACGCAGAATTACCCAAACACGAATCAAGGAACATGAAAGGCACTGCAAACTAAACTCATCCAGAGAAGTCAGCCTAGCAGAGCACGTGATGAACCAACCTGGACACGGCATATTATTTGAGAACACAGAAATGCTGGACCACTCTAACAACCACCATGTCAAACTACACAGAGGAGTCATTAAAGAATGAAGTTTTCCATGATACTTTTTCTTATATCACTTTTAAATACGAAAGTTAAATATGTCCTTATGGAAGTTGCCTATTACCAGAGCACCCAGTGATTCTTCTAATCTGAGTATAGTGTACTCTGAATAGCTATGGCTCATCATCTCACCCTTTTAAATGGATGGGTTGAAAGTATCAGCTCTTAAGAAACGAATGATATAAGCAACACAGGAGTGCAACAATGAGTGGCAGTGATACAAAATGAGGACATTGCTCTCCAGATCAGAATCCTTCCTGCTGAAGAAAATGTTCCCCCAGTTTCCAGATTTCTAGTAACTTGAAACTTTAAAATAAAGGTCTGAAGAAAAGGGGAAGACAATCAACATGTGAATGTAAACATAGCAAATATCATCAGAGTTCTAAGTGTGAATGCTTCTCAGTGTCTCTGGCCCCTTCTACACCGCCAGATAATCCAGGGTATCAAAGCAAAGAAAATCCACATTATCTGATTTGAACTGGATTGTCTTAGACCCCTTTCCACACAGCTGAATTAAACCCCACTTTATCTGTTTTGAACTGGAATATATCTCAGTGTGGATTCGAATAACCCAGTTATAAAGCAGATATTGTGGGATTTTCTGCCTTGATATTCTTATATGCCTGTGTGGAAGAGCCCTTAGTCTATACTGTCATATAATCTGATTCAAAACAGGTAATGTGGATTTTACACAGCTGTGTAGAAGGGGCCTCACTCTCTGCAATGCTAGAAATTTGGAAATTTAGGGCCCTTCTACACTGCCAGATCATCCAGATTATCAAAGAAGAAAATCCATGTTATATGATGTGAACTAGATTATCTTAGTCTACACTGCCATATAATCCGGTTCAAAGCAGATAATGTGGATTTTATACGACAGTGTAGAAGAGGCCTTAAAGAAAGTGTCATGGATGGAGGCAAATTCTTATTTGGAACTGCAGTGCCTTTATTTTGCCTTCCCTTCACAGCCACACCACCGCAAGCATCTCTTCCACAATGGAAAAGTGTGAACCTGGCAGCCCTGGGATTCTTCCTCCCAAGGTGGTAGTCTAGCCCTTACTTATGTGGCTGAGTGTGTCCTACAGAGGCAGCACTGAACTTGCTTTTTCCTTGAGCAGCCATCTGTTCATAATTTGATGACTTACAACAGACACTTGTGCCCTGCATATGCAAATTAACTATTTCAGATCAAACATAATGAACAGAACTTTCCTATTAGATGTTCTCACCTCCAAAACAGTGTGTTTCAGTGGTGGCATGGCCAATATTAGGCTGAAGGCCAAGCTAGATGTGATGACTGAAATCATAGAATAATCATAGAATAATAGAGTTGGAAGAGACCACATGGGCCACCTAGTTCAAGCCCCTGCCATGCAGGAAAGGCACAATCAAAATGCATATGACAGATAGTCATCCAGCCTCTGTTTAAAAGCTTCCTAGGAAGGAGCTTCCACCACACTTGGAGGCAGAGAGTTCCACTTCTGAACAGCTCTTACAGTTAGGAAGTTCTTCCTGGATAGCTTTCTTTTATAGTAGCAACATGGAGCAGGATGTGCATATCCAAATCAGTACATGGGAGTGGCAAATAAAATTAACCCTAATTTCTGCTGTTTTCCCATGCAACATTGACACTATTTCAGGTATACCTGCTTATTTTTCCACTCAAGATAGAGGGAGTGTTTTCAGCAGGAAAAAAACAGTGCAAGGGGAAAGCATCACACATACTCCATGCTATAATCTAAATTTTGGTCACGTACAACCCTTGCCTGTAAAAATGTAAAGATAGTAGCAAAGCACTAGCATAAGGTATTTCTATGTAATATCTAGTCTGGCCCTGGGAATCAATGTCCAGGAACCTGTAAGCCACTCCTTTTTTGGAGATAGTGGCAGGATACAAATAAAGTTGTTGTTGTTGTTGTTACTATTGTTATGATATGTTATGTTATGAGGTGTGTGTGTGTGTGTGAGGGTGGGTGAGTGAGTGAGAGAGAGAGAGAGAGAGAGAGAGAGAGAGAGAGAGAGACTAATGTGGGGATAGGCCAGCCACCTGAAAAAACAGTGGTATCTCTGGAGGAGGAAGATGATACCCAGAGTCACTTTGGAGAGCGGCAGATGGCAGAGATGTCTGAAACCCCCAAGTGGAGTCTCACTTAGCAGTGCATCTAGCCATTTGGCCCAGGCAGGAACCCATGGGGCATAAGGAGTAGTTCCCTTTCCTCTCAGGAAAGCAGTAGGGAAGGAGAGAGAGAGAGTGAGTGGTGGAATCAGAAATTGAAAAAAGATGGGGAATGCAACAAGAAAGGAGCAGTGAGTACTTGTAGCTGCTCTGCTATGGGTCAGCAAATTCACTCCAGATTTTAGACCAATTTTTTTTTTAAAAAAATCTCTCCAATTTGGATTTTTGTTTTAAAGATCAAGCTAAATCACAGGCTAGATTGACCACTCTTCTGATGTGGGAGCCACTAGCTGCCCTGGGGAGGTTTTGGAGAACAGCAACTAATTTATTTATTTACTGTATTTATATACCGCTTTTCTCACCACAAGGGGGACTCAAAGCGGTTTAAAACATAATAATGGCAAAATTCAATGCCTAACATACATATAAACACCAGATCATAAAATCTAAACAAAACATATAGCTGTGCATTAAAATCAAATAACTAAGAGAGTACATTGACTGCAAACTGAGAGCTGATGCAATTGAGAACACATTTTTTTGCCCACGGAAAACTGTCCTCTAAATGACTTTGTGAACTGCCCCTTAATTCATGATATTTTGTTTATTTTGTAAATATTCATTACCATAGAAGTCAAGTGGGGGCACATTTCAGTGAGCCAGAGTCTTATCCTGTTTAGATGTAGTTCTCACATTCAACCCTAACCATCAACACAGACTCTGCTTCCCATTTGCTACCATATGTGTCTTATCTTTTTCTACGTATTTCCAAACCATTTCTTTTTCTCCCCTCATGTTTTCTATGTTCTTTCCTTAACAAAATAATATGTTTGTGTGCAAATCATTTGTTGATAATTAGTTTTTAAACTGTGACCACTGCATGAATGATTTGTTGGTCTTAATATGTGTATAACTGTTATGTTTGATGTACATTCCTTGTTTTTTAAACCCAGCTAAGAAAAGCTATTAGCAATCAAGTTTGCGGTTCTGTTTAATGAGTTACTACTGTAGTTGATCACTTTGATGCAGAAAATTTTGATTTGATTTGCTTGCTAGACGAAAAACAATTTTAATAAGGAAAAAATTCAGCTGTTGAACAAACAAGAGACACATTGTTAGCAGTGCTTGAACTTTTATCCTCAGAGTTATTCTGCGGTGACAGATGAATGCTTTTTCTCTTTCTGTACATCTGTCAACCCAGCTGAGCAACCAAGATCTGGAAGTCATCCCATCACCTTTGGAAAAAGAACAGTGCTCTACTAGTTCTCCTCTGGGCCTTCAGAAAAATGGCAGCTTGCCATTCAAAATACTCTTGTACTCTAACCAAATAAAAATAAACCATCAAACATGGGATGATGTCATTTATAAAAATGTCTCTGAAAACAATTATGTTTATTCTAATTTGACTTGCTAAATATACTACTTTGGCAGTAATCTAACAAGCAGAATCAACCAGTGTAGATCTGTTTAAGATTGGAAATAAGTAATAATTTTAGAGGGTTGAAAGTGATTTGAGCAACAATTCCCTTGCCAATGCAGACCATGCTTCTCTCTCTGGACATACTGTAGTAATCTCCAGAGAAATTGGTTTGGAAGGGTTAAAAAAGTATCAAAACTTGAAAAAGCAGAAGTGGGATAAATTTACATACACCAGCATAAACCCTCTTTCAGATCATCTCCAACTCTGAAAAATATCATTAGATCTATCTGTAGCTGTATCATTCTGTGTGCCTTTATTTCTAGTCACATATTATTAACCAGGTCCTAGTTACTTACGGTACATCTTCTTATGGAACCAAGATCTTTTACTTCTAAAGGCAGAGGTAGATTGGACTGCAGACTGAATGCCTGTGGAAAATAGCATGGTGTGTATTATATGCCTTCAAATCATTTCTGACTTATGGTGGCCTTAAGGCAAACCTAACATAGGGTTTTCTTGACAAGACTTTTTCAGAAGATGTTTGCTTTTGTCTCTCTAACAATGTTTTCCCCCCAGCGTTATAGAACAGAGACTATCGATTGATCTGTTCCTACAGAATTCTGGCAAGTGTAGTTTAGGGAAGCCGAGGACCTCTCTAGCTGAGAATTCTAAAGGTTCTTCCCTGGACTACATTTCCCAGAATTCTGCAGGAGCAACTCCATTCTATAACAATTGCCTCTGTTCTATAACACTGGTGGGGAAATGCCAAAAGGGTGACTTGTCCAAAGTCTCACAGTGGGTTTCAGTGGCCGGGCTGGAGATTCAAGGTGTGGTCTCCAGCCTTCAAACTGTAGAATTAATATTGTTTGACGCCACTGTAACTGCTGTGGCTCAGTGCTAATTTGTATTGTATACATTATTGGGAGAAATACAGCAACATGAACAATGAGGTTAGATTTAACAAGGCTTTATGCACTTCATGCATACATTCCAGTGTTAGTCATGCCATAGGAATTGGAAGGATTCTATCTGCACTCGTGTTCAGAACCAAGTCTGTGTTTGTATATGACAACATTCATAATGAGTAGCAGTACTCATTGCATCAGTCTAATGTCAAGTGTTTCCATTCCAGTGTTGCTTCTCTCCTAGTGATATGGCGAGTATGAGAATTCTCTGAGTTTTGTACCAAATTGACATGGGAGCACCACATGAAATGGCTGTGGTCAAGGATCATTTATAGCATAGGGAGATAAAAGTATCCATATTCCACATACTTACATACATAGAAAGCTTACATCATAGATATATAGGGCAGATTGGGAGACAGATTTGTGGTGGACGACTCTTTCAGTGGGTGCTAGCTAGGTGGAACTTGTGCATTGAAAAAGCAACAGGAAATTTTGTTAATCAAATAATACCAAGAATCTATCTGAATACTGTGTTATCGAAAGCTATCTGAATACTACTTCCACATTGATATCAAAAGGATGTCACATAATCTTATCTCCTTTCTTTCTTTGTTATTATGGGTTTTGTTGTTGTTGTATAGGAGTTTAACTGCAATTCATTAGAAAGGAAGTGAGCAACACAATTGTTAAACCAATTGCATTATCTTTTCAGATTAAGTTGAACAGCCGAGGACTTATTTATTCTGTGGGTTTGCTGCTGGCCTCAGTTTTTTTCACTGTGAGTATATTATTCTTGTTATTGTTAATTACACTCATATTCCACCTTTCTAATTTACATAATATTGCATTTTATTTACATCCCACCCATGAGCTCAGGGTATTATATGCATAACTCTCCACTTCGTCTTTACAACCCTGTGAAGTAGGCCAGAGAGAGAGTAACTGGTTCAAGGGCATTTGGTGATTGCATGGCTCAGTGGTGATTTTCCCAACTTGAATCTCCCAAGACCCATTCTAACATAGCTTTTAAGGTTGTTACAAAGGGTGAAATCAAGCATTGAAAATAGTACATGTACTGGGTGGATTGTTAGCACCATTTGTTGAAGTCTTCCATTAAGCATCAGGAAAACAGCAGAATATAGGACAATTTTTTAATTTATTATCAATAAAGAGCAATGGCAAATTTTCATTAATCAACAGGAACTCTAATCAAATGTCCATAAACTGAAACATCAAACATACACGGATAAAACACAACACAACTTTACACAAATTCGTGCAGATACAGAAGCCTTGTGCAAGTCAATATAAACAAGAGGACATGTAAATATATCTTACATCTGAAATAGCTTGACATGAATTACTAAGGACTCTGTTACGATGTGTGTATCTATAGAATGGTCTGCCACTGCTTTGGTTTTTTAAAAAGGAGGTTTCATTTTTGGTCAGAAATCTTTACATGACTGTAGTTTGTCTTTCAGTTCCTGTTAGGAAAGAAGAGGCTTTGTGTGGTTAATACTTGTTTATTTTTTATTCCCTATGAAAGAGTGGCTTTTTAAATACACCTGTATCTGTGTCTGCAACAATTTATGCAAAATGGTTTTAGACCTATTCCATTTATATCAGTGGTTCTCAACCTGTGGGTAGCGGCCCAGCAGTGGGCCACGAGAACAAAAATCCGGTCCACGAACCTCCTTACTCTTTATTTATTTATTATTTTATTTATCCTCCTTTCTGCAGAGCTGACCATTGCACTGGATAGATCACATCAGCGCTAGATTATTAAATATGGTTTCCCATGGGCAAGCAGATGGCAACTACTGGATGCATATGTTCTGTATCAGAAACTAGAGCTGATGTAGCCTGTCCAATGCAATTTTCTGAATCAGCACCCAAATAACCAAACCGAAGTTGACCAAAACTGATTAATAACCCTCTTGGTACTAATGTTGGAGAGCAGTCCCTGGTCAAAGTGGGCTCTGGTCAAGTGGTCCCTGGTCAAAATAGGTTGGGAACAACTGATTTATATAAAACCTTTGTTAATATAAGATCAGACAAACCTGAGGTATGTGGTCAGGAGTAGTATATTTAGCAGTTCTGATCAGTGGAAAATTTATTAATAATAATATTTCTTTCTAGTTACTTTTCTCTCTTTTTGTAGTGATAAACAATTATCATTTTATACTACCGGTATATGCTGTTGCTTTCCTGTCTTTGTTTTTTTAGTTATAACATTTGAAATCACGACTTACTCTTGTTTTGTTCTGTTTGATTTACCTGAACATTTCCATTACTCAAAGGAGTCTGGTCTAACAAATGATTATGAGAATAGAAATAACTAGATTATGAGGCCTTCCGTTTGTTGTTGACTCACAACTCCTAGCATTACCCATTATCAGTTATGCTTTCTAGAACTGATGGGAGTTGCAGTCCACGTGAATCTCAAACCTGTACTAGATAGTTGGGCTGAAGGGAAAGAAATTATGGATGCATTTACGTTGCTGAATTTAACTGCCATGGCTCAGTGCTGAAGAATCATGGAAATTGTAGTTTGGTGAGGTGTCAGCATTTATTGGAACAGAAGGCTAAAGACTTCGTAAAACTACAACTCCTAGGATTCCATAGCATTGAGCCATGACCATTAAAGTGATGTCAAACTACATTAATTGTATGAAGTCCATTCATCCATATTGATAGAGGAAAGTTCATAGTGGCCCAAATATAAATTTAGACCCGTTTTAGCTTTATTTATGAAAATCCTTGTATATGCTTATAGAAAATAATATCTTCTTGTCTATTTGTAGGTTTTCGGTGTCCATTTGAATAAATGGAAGCTGGATAAGAAGCTGGGGTTTGTGTGCCTTTCCCTCTATGGCATCTTCTTGTGTTTCTCCATCTTGACAGAATTTAATGTCTTCACTTTCGTGAATTTGCCCATGTGCAGAGATCACTGATCTCATGGACAGACTGCTGAGAGGCGACGTCCTTCTTTACCTGTGCAATATGAAACATGGCTGGCATCTCCAAGCAGGAAGAGGTGCCCCATGAAGGCCGTGAAGTACACCTCCTCACTGTTCATCAGCTCCTCTTCCTGTCTTGGTTTAGCTTCTAAGCCGCCCCTTCACACATACAGGCACAAACTTGGAAACCTCCTGCGTTGATGTGAAGATTTACAAACTCAGACACTCTGAACCATGGTTGGCAGTCTAAGTAAATTAACTTCTATCTGGCACTGAGCTAGAGAAGCTGAACTACATTTTTTTTCTTTTTTAACTTATTTGATTGAAGACTAATCTAATTTATGAACTGAGACTATAGCTAGGATACAAAGAAGAAGGTACATTGTGTTGGGTGCTTTCTGAGGAAAAGAGAAGGAATCGGTTTTATTCCTTTTTCCCAAACAAGCTATCTTGCAGCTTCCTTATTTTTCTGAATACTCAATTTCATGGGATGATCCAAAAGCCACAAATGGCACTATGGGAAATGAGTTCCAGGTACTTGTTAATAGAAATGGACCTTGTACTTTGGAAAGAAATCATGGCGACAGTGCAAAACAGCTTCCTTACCAGAAGTAATGTATCACTCAGTGAGATGTGAGAGGACCTCTAACTGAATGAAGACTATACAGCTGAATAATAATGCTGCCATGTTCTTTTCTTAAACAAAACAATTTTATTGCTAACTTGTTTGTTGTATTTCCGAGCAATAGTTTTAGATTTACCAGCCCTGGAAGGTTAATGAAGTGGCGTCCTGGTTTTAACAGTCAGTAATTTGAATTTGAAATGCAAAGCCAGGCACAAAGTCTGGACAGGACTGACCTCTTGTGGTTTCTCAATATTTATAGTTTACACAGCACTTTTAGATTGAAAAATATTTTATGACCCCTTACCTTGTTTGTCCCGGAAACAATCCTGAGAGGTAAGTCCTAACATTCCCATAGAGAATATATTTTGAATGGGGGAGTTGAGGTTGAAGGAGAATGATGTGCCAAAGGCCAGTGAATTCATCTAGGACTAAGCTAAGGTTTGAACCAAACAGTTGGGGGTCCAAATCAAAAGCCATCCTCCTGAATCACCAGGCTGGTTCTCAGTGTACATGAGACAGAGAACAGGGTGGGCAGGGCATTTCAAGTCACCTTATTCATTGAGAGGAAGACATCATCACATGGCACACATTTTAACAAATAGTTGTAGACACTGGTTTTTGAAAGGCATATTTTGCACAGATATTATTGCTGAGGTTACTCTTTGCCACTCTGCAGAGGATACACTGGACCTGGGTAGGTTTTATTCCCTTCTTCCAAAAGACTGCGACTCAATTTACTGAGAACTTTTCCTCTGGAGCAGTGGTTCTTAAGACACAACTTGTGGGTCCCTATGTGTTTTGGCCTACAACTCCCAAAAACCCCAGCCAGTTTACCAGCTGTTAGGATTTTGTGAGTTGAAGGCCAAAACATCTGGGGACCCACAGGTTGACAACCACTGCTCTGGAAGCTTAATGTTGGGATCCCTTCTCAGTGGATTGTGTTCTCTTGAGACAAAGTTGCTTTAAACTTGTCTGTGTCTTTTTGGAGGTTGCTGGGTATTAAGTAGTTAAGATGGCAGTGGAAAAAAATGCCATTCAGTGTCCCATTGCATCCTATTGTGATTTGGTGTGATATATTCTGTTCATATTACAAAAGCATTACACCTCAGGAGAAATAGCCATCAACGTCTCACTTGCATAGTTAGCAGAACTGTGCATCCCTGGTTGTTCACGTGAAACACTTGACATTTCTGTTTAAAATGATGTGTACATTTTATTTGTAATGAGGGATATCCCCCAGACAAATGTTTGACTTATATTTTATCTGTAACTTACAAAGATCATTATTAATAGAGAAGCAAGCTTTTCTGCACACACTTATATTCACATCTATTGACCCACCAATTTGCACTTTTCCGTATGATTATTTCAAAATGAATTTCCTTGGGATAAATAGTGTTAAATAAAATTTTCTAATCTACAATTTCCCTTTATCACAGCACCTTGCTTTCTCTTAGGATGTCCACAATGAGCAGTCAGTAGATGTAGTTTTTCTTGTACCTTTGGTCAGTTATACTCATGGCTGGTATACAGCTAACACAGTACAGTTCAGTATAGTTTAACGGAGAAAGAAAAAGTTGGTTCACCCCCCCCCCTTCAGTCTTCTGTTTGTCTGTCTGTCTGTCTAAATGTGTGTTGCAAATTCCAAAGCCTGTTTTACGTCACACATAGGGAATTAACCACCAGGCTTTTTGGCTTTATGTGAGAGTGTCCACAGAAACAGATCTAGGACTCATCAATGGACCGTGGTGTGAGTGTGAGAAGGGGTTCATCCCCCCACCCCCCACCCATCATGGCTCTTGTCGTTTGAAGGGGAAGATTAGTTGTGATAATAAGTTTGTATATTACTCATCTTCTCATCTTCAGCCAATATGCTCCTGAAAAAACAGGATTTCCCAAAACACAGTTAGAAAGGCATTGGTTTTGACATCTCTCTCATACCTTCTTAATGAAGTTTTTAATGAAGTCAAGTAATAGTTGCGACTCAGTATATAATTTCAACGCTCAGAGATATATTTTAAATCTTCTAGATTACTACCGTGATTGCACAATAGATCATATTTGGAAAAGAAATTCACACTAGGATGTGATGAATCACAGTCTCTTTTGAGGATTTGTAGGGCAGCTCCAATGGAGCCAGTTGGATCTATTTCTGTGAAATAGCCTTTATCTACCCATGGCACTATACCATATTAACTGCATCAAAAAGACCTTTCATGTTGGAGGGAAGTCGAATAATAGGTGTCAATGTAGCATTGAGTGCATTGCTAGCTTGGCAAGTATGCACTATGAGAGCAAGTCAGGGAACTGAGCCAATTTGATTAAGTTGGGGGTTTGAGTAAGAGGGTTGACAAGCCATACCTGAATTTACATCAAAAGGGTGTGTTCTCTAACCCAGCATCTCTGGTGTGCCCTGCCAGAGCTAGAGCCTGAGAAGCAATAAGGAGAGTTTCTGTCATAGATAAGGCAACAGTGCAGAAGGCTACCAGGCTCTGTACAAAACCTGGATTTCAGTTAGTCTGTTATTTCACAACAGGGTCCCCTCTGGTTTTGAAGAAGACTCTTAGACTATTATTAATTTAAATTATCTTGACAACATTCTATAGAATTCTGGAATGGTTTGTACTTTGGTGAGGCACTAGAAGGCTGATACTTCTAGATGACCCTCCATAAATTGCTAACCCCAGGATTTCATGGGATGTTGCCTTGGCAACTAAAGTGGAATATAACACAGTTATTCTATGGTGTAATGGGGACCTATGCCCCAATAAACAATTTCCATACAGCCATAGCTATACACTTATAGCTGTATGGAATCCTCGCAGAGTGCAATGTAGGCTGTAGTTTTTGGCAATCATTCATGTTGGATTCACTTTATGGAAATTGACACAATATATACCTGATTTCAGACATTTAGATGGCTCTAAATATTCACACAATATGTGTGCATCGCTGCGATCTGTATTCTGAATATGCAGAAATGATTGTTGTTTGGCTCTTACTCCTGATACGGATAGTTTTGAGGATAACCCCGATCCCTACTTCATTTTAAAAATATTGAAAATACTGGGGGAATATAGGTGAATAACTTAGAAGTGGTAGTTTTGTTTCTCAGTTAACTGTGGTACCTTTGAAAGACACAGTTCAGTGAGATTATCATAATGTTCTCCCAAGTGCTTAAGAGACGTGTACAGTTCTTTCCTCTTCTCCGTTTCAGAGGTGGAAGTGGCGGGAACATTTTTATGACCACTTCCTGAATGATTGTATGAACACTAATTTGGCATTAGATATTCTGTGTCATCCACCATTTAGGTTACAAGTTTGAGACTATTAGGTGTCCTATTCAGATGAATGAAATGTATATAGGAACGAGCCAAATATTAACGTGATTTCATTGCCATTATTTTTGATACTTCTGTTTTTGTAAATTTTTAATAACCATTTTTGCTATTTCTTTCCCCCCAAAGAGTGAATAACACAGTAAGTTTAATTTGAACTGAGGTTTTTTTCCTTGATGTGCAAATTATCTTTGCTCACAAAATAAAAATCAAGGAATCACCGAGTTGAATGCAGTTTTAATTCAAATACTGTAATGTGTTTCTAAAACAAACTTTAAAATACTAAACATCTATTGACATGGAATCACATTGCCTCCAAAGGTAGACAGGTAAAAATAATGTCATATAAAGCATTTTTTCCTACATTTCCTCTTAGATGTTATTTGTCACCCCCCAAAAAAGGAACTCAAGAACTTTTGAAACTTTCCATTTGACACATTTTTAGTAGAATGTTTTCTTTGTACCTTTGGGGGTAGACGAGATTTAAGATTTGTGCAGTTAAGAAATCCCCATGAAATTCATGATGTTGCAATAAGTCAGTAGACAAGTTGAAGGCACATAGACATACACAATTAAACATGGGGGTTCTCATCAACTACTTTCACCTTTTCCAGTGTTCTTTGTCTCCAATAGAGAGGAAGAGCGGGAGAAAGCCAATTATTATGTAAATGGATGCAACTGCCATTGCTTATTTTAGGGATAAGAAAGGAATTATACTAACTTCAAACTTCTTAGGCTCCTTCTACACTGTCATATAAAATCCAGATTATCTACTTCAACTTTAATTATATGGCAGTGTAGACTCATATAATCCAGTTCAAAAGAGATAATCTGGATTATTTACCTTGATAATCTGGATTATATGACAATGTATAGGGGACCTAAGAGTTAAGATTTTTTGGAGGGGGGTAGGAATCTGAAGCTCCTATCATGTAAATTCCCTAACATAAGCAAATAGCATCAATTCTTACGGTGCACAAGAGCTTGAAGCCTCCAGCCCTCACATGTTCTGTCTCTGGTGTGTCAGTTTTATACTTACAGAGGGTTTTATCTTAGATACAATTCAAATGGTCTCTTCCACCTACTATCTGAGTTGATAAAAACAAATTTGGAAAATAGTGACTCTCTAACATACAAATCCCTCTCTCCTTATATGGGACTTGGAACAGTAAGGCTTCAGAATCTCAGTGTGACCTGGATAAGTGTCATGAAGAACTGCCATTCCTGATACAAATACCCATTATCATGTATGTGGAAGCTAGCTGATACACTCTCCTTCCTTGTACTTTTGTTTCTGTTTCCTTTGTCTTCTGTGGTTTGTGCTGGATTAGGCCATTTTCTACTAAATGTGTTCTTTGTGTGGGAAGTACTAGTTTGTATGTCAGTGACAATGGCCCTGTGGTACAAATATGTTTGATATGTCACAAAACCGGAAAGGAATTAGTAGTTGGTGGTTCACAGTTAACCACGAAAGCAAAGAAGTTATATAACATTGTCAATATATTTTTCAGCATTTCCACAGTCCTACATGAGAAGTATACTGTATCATATGATTAAAAACCCTAGGGACAATTGACACATGAGTCAGCATTAAATTGCTTCACTAGACAACTTTCATGAGATTATTAACAATAAGTATTGCTTAGTATACTGTATATGTGAATCCTTTCCTCCTTGTTCAAAGCATTCCTCATACATATTGGGGAAAAATATTAAATGCCTGTATACTTAACCCCGTGTTAGATACTTTAGATCAATAGTTCTCAACCTGTGAGTCCCCAGATGTTTTGGCGTTCAACTCTCAGAAATCCTAAGAGCTGATAAATTGGCTAGGAATTCTGGGAGTTGTAGGCCAAAACACCTAGGGACCCACAAGTTGAGAACTACTGCCTTAGATCCAGTGTGGCATGCTGAATTAGGACTCCAGGAGGCCAGGGTTCAATTCCCCATTAGGCCATTGAAAAACACTAGATAACCTTGGACAAGTCATACTCCCTCAACTTCAGTGGAATCCAAAAGCCAATCCCTTCTGAACAAATCTTGCTGAGAAAACTTTGTGATAGTTCATCTTAGCTTTACCATAAGCCAAAAATGAGTTGAAAACATGCATCAACAAGAATTAGATATGTTAGGCTGAGTCTGAGGCCAAGATCCTCTTGAATGCCAGCAGAGCAAAAGGCCTGATGGTCTAGTGACAGGGTGCCATGATGCATGTGAGCCTTACCACTGAGAAAATGTGAATTCTGCCCATAGAACTCCTGGAAGCAGTGGAAATTCCATACTACTCACATTGTAGCCCATTGTGTCACTGGTTTAATTCAGTAAGATCCTAGCCTTTTGGTTATCTGTATGAGCTATATATGAAACATAACTAAATTTCACATTTAGACTTTGCTTCCATCTCCAAAATAGCTCACTATATATGTATATGCAAATACAGGTATACCAAAAATTAAAATTCCAAATGTTCCTTCCTGGTCCCAAACATTTTGAGTAATGTACAAGATTGTCCCCAAAATAAAATCCACCCTACAAAAAAGATTTAAAGTATATGTCTCTTGCTAATTCATAGGATATGGGAATTACCTTTTCTTCTTACAAATGGAATATAGTATAGGAGGGGGGACAAAGCAAGAATCAGGAAGACACAAATCAATATTTAGTACTCTCCAAGTTACAGTTACAAGTCATATACTATAGACCAACAGTTACTACTAGTTGATGTGCTAGAGCAAGCCAGAAGCCATGGTTATGTTCTGCAGGTATCTACCCCTTTCATACATGAAGTATGCATGCTTACAACAAGATATGCACATGGATAAGGTGAATTGGGTACTCCTCATTATGCCGGTTAAGTCATATGTGTCAGAAACATCTAATGAGGTAAGGCAGAGGAGAGATCTACTCTCTTTTCTGAAGTAAAATCTTCTTACCCTTTGCTTTGTCTTTCAGCAAGGCAGGCCCATAAAGAGCCTGGCTGCATGTAGCTCCATGAAGTCCCATTAGCATTCCTTTTTTGCAGTAGAAGCATCAGCTCAACAAGTCATATCACAAACTACTTATGAAACACTTTTCCATTAGCATTTTTATTCATGGCATGATGGTGTGCATGGGAATGGTAGTCCTCACTTTTTAAAAAAGTCTAAAGTAAGCTAGTTTTAAAGTATCTGTTTAAAGAGTCTTAAAGCTGACCTCAGATATTTTGTTGAAAGAAACTGTTGGCATAATCTTCCCAATGGAAATCTGGAAGAGACCAGGCAATATATTAGAGCCTGCAGGAAAAGACAAAGGGGAACCCAAAGTGTAGGACACAGTAGAACATAGTGCAAAAAAGGCAAGACGAGAAGCACAGTGGCTATCAGAATAAATAGTTTTAAAAGGGCTTTGGATAACATCATGGAAAAGGATGGAGTTATCAGTTGGATCTGGCTAGGATGGCAATACGCCACCTCCAGGACTAAAAGCAGTGTGCCCAAGCATCTGCTGGTGGGCTTCCAACCAGACACAATGGTGGATTAGATAGATCTTTGTTCCCTTTCAGCATGCCTCCCTATATTTTTATGGCAACATTTGACAATGTAGCCCATGTTCTAAGTACCCAGTGCTGAATAAAAATGCAGTCAGCTCACCATATCCATGAGTTCAGCATCCACTGATTCAACCAACCACAGCTCAAACATTTTAGGAAAAATAATTGACATTATTTTACTATAATGAGACTTGAGCATCCATAGACTGGTATCCACATGGGGGTACTGGAACCAAAGCACAGTGGATACCTAAGAGCTACTGTATACTGAATTTCTTCTCCGTATAGTAGCACTATGGTGATGATGGTTATGCCTCCTGCTCTCTTCTTGAGTACGTTTGAACAGCTATTTGTGTGAAGGCGGTGCTTGAGGTTCCTGTGGACTTACTTGATGCATCTTCTTCCTACTCTTGCAAGAGAGATGTATTTCTTGTCAAGATGCTTGATTGCCATTCTAAGGTGTAGTTGAATAGAACAGATGCTCGTGTGCTACAATTTAAGTCAACCCTTTGATTCCTTTTGTCATTCATATTTTTAGGGTACCTACCTAACCTAGGATGAATTAAGCATACACTTATCTTGCAAAATAGGGGCTCTTCTTCCACACTGTCTCCTTGTACTTTTTAAAAAAGTAACACAGTAATACTAAAATATTAAAATTAATTGAAAGTTCTTACTTAGGCCAGTCTCAGGAACAGTCTCTTTTAAAATGAACCATTTCCTTTTATAACTTAGCAATGTGACTAACAATGCTAAAATATGACTTTTAGCTAGATTTTTTAAATGATCCCACTGTGTTACGAAGCCCTATTAATATGCAGAATTCAGTCAGGGAGGTCCTCATATTTTAGTGATTTAGAAAAGCTTTGTATTTAGCCTTATAATGTTTGTATTTGTTTGAGATATAATATCAAATGTGATACTAAGCAATAATGTTACTTTACTGGGTTAATCACGCAGTCTTCTACATACACAAAGTTGTGTATTGATTTTCTTGGAGCTCCATACATGCAAAGAGGACCATGCATGAAGTGGTCCCCACTGCCCCATCCTGATCACAGAAATAAATAGGAAAATCCACTTTTACATTGGTTCCACATTCAATATACAAAATGCTTTACCCTGCAGATGTGCAACACATGGATGAGCCCAAAACCCCTAGCACATTAGAGAGAGTTACTGTACACCTTATCCCTTGCTGACTTAGTTTTCTACCTTCAGGGAAGTTTGTGTTTTCTTAACCCTCTTCTACAGACAAAAGTGGCACAGGGTTGCTGTGAGTTTTCCAGGCTGTATGTTCCTGAAGCATTCTCTCTTGACGTTTCATCCACATCTATGGCAGGCATCCTCAGAGGTTGCAAGGTCTGTTGGCAACTAGGCAAGTGTGGTTTATATATCTGTGGAAGGTCCAGGTTGGGAGAAAGAACTCTTGTCTGTTTGAGGCAAGTGTGAATGTTGCAATTGGCCACCTTGATTAACATCCTATCATTTTATTCTCCCTTCATTCCACTGTGTGTCAGGGAGACTTCAGTCCCATTTAAACACACGGAACTCAACAATTCCTAACTTTTCCTATATGTATTCAATGCCATATTGGTATCATTTATGCACTGGATTTGATGGTCATCTGAGGAAGGGCAAAGGATGAGAGCAAGCTTTTGCACTGATCTAAACTTTAAGAGGAATACAGAGTGAGGGATCAGGTTGGGGAAAAAGAGGAGGGCTCAATTTCCTCCCCTGTTTCATTGCCTTGTCTTGTAAGTCCCTCCTTGTATATAATCTGAATTATATTGCCGGGGCTCTCTTGACCGCAGATGCCCCTTTGTTCTTGTGGCTCCTTGCTTGTAGGTGGATGTGTTTTACTGTAGCGTAAGCACAAGCTTTTGGCGCCACAGTCTGTGTCTTTCTGTTTGGTCTTCTTCCATGTCTACTAATGTTTTGTCTTACACTGTAATTGCATGCTAGGAGGTAGTTTTAGAATGTACAGAATAGTGCGGAACAGATGGAATTAGTCTATTTGTTTCTTTCAGAAAACAAATAGTTTACATATCAACTGGTAGCTAGGAAATACGTGACTGTATATTTTGAACTTTTACAATATTAAGTTTCCCAAAGGAGAAGACAGCATTTTTGAAGTGGACTTTGCACTAGGGAAAAAAAAGTGATCTGCTTTACCTAAATCATATCGGACCTTTTTGGTACGCAAAATGAGGACTGCCCCTTTTTTTAGAAGAAAGGATGAAAGATATATATACACCGACTATTGCTAACCTGGTTTGATAACTGCATTCCAAAAGTACTTAGGCGCTCTTGAATAGTGGACATCCTGCACTAAATTATATTTAAAGCAAACCAATTGTACACATAGATAGTTGGACATATTTCTGTCCTTATTTTTTTAAAATTAAGAAGCATAGATTTATATTCAGCTTTGTACCTTACACCCTTTGTATTATATGAAGCCCCAGTACTGCCTCCCTATGCCTTGGTAGCTGGCTGCCATCTGAACAGAAAACAAGCTGGTTATGGCTGCTGCTGAGCTGATAACGGTTGCCAACAACTTAAAAACAATTTCTCATGTTTAGAAGTATAAAATATGAGAATTGCTCATTTTTCGTATTTGTATCAAGAGTCAATGGAAATACAGTATGCCAGAGATGGGTATAATGTATCAGTTCTAGTTGAGCATATGTTAGCTTTGTAACTTTTGTAGTATTTTTTAAAACTAGTGTCATTGCTAAATTGAAATTTCTTTCTTTGGTTATAAGGAAAGATTTAATTTGTGTGCAGTGGTCTGGACAATGATTCGTGTATTTATTTTATTTATTTTTAACTGAGAATGTAGGTCTTGTATCAGGGAAGCAATCCTTATTGTGAAAGGATATGTAAACGGATAATGAATTGGAGCATACGCTTTAGTTCTTCTATGAGAACACCACTCTGAGCCATCTGCTTTTGTGCTTTCCTGTATCAAAGCCCCACAAATACACCAAACACAATGTGCCAGGAAGACGTCCTGCACAAGCACCAATGAAATGCTAAGTGTGTAAACATTTATTGTCATGGCCGTTGTGCCGGATAATTTTTCTGCTGGACTGTGGCTTTTAGTATCATATGTGCCAACTTCTGAACTGTTGAAAATAATCTATTGTATGGCCTTTGGCATCAAATGTGTCAACCGATCCCCCCAAAATCTATTGTATTGCTATTTGATTTACTCATATATACTAAATAACTTATACACACACAGCTTAAAGCTGACACCTCTGTATGGTGCATATTGATTGTACCTCTTTCTGGTTCTCAATCTATGTTTTTATTTTGTTTTTTAAATAAGCAGCACAAGGTACTAATGGCTCAGGTTTTGGTAGTACTGTCATGTGTGCATGCATGTGTTGATAAAAGGCACCAAGGGGTCACTTTTCTCCATCCCAACAGACCCTTTCTTGTGAACCCTGGTGTTTCAATAAATGAGAAAAAATAAAAGAAATAGTAGAATGTTTTCAGAGCCATTATTTATCTATGTTTTCTGAAATCAGATCTCAAAATGACAGTATGTAATGCATTTGCAGATTGCAGTTAGATTGATCAAGAGGATCTGTACAATATTCATAATAATGAAGATGTCTTGACATCCTTGAATGACCTAAAATATGGCAGAAGTTTGTTCTTTCCCACATAGAAAAAAGGATATTTTCTACATACAGATTATTTGACTAAGGTTTGGTCGATTTCTCCACACACACATACAGAAAATGCACATTTGTGGCAATACACAAGTAAGCAACACTCAAAGCAAGATGCTCTTTAAAATTCTATTTTATTTACTTATTAATTTAAAGTTTCTATAAACTCTGTTAGAAAAAGTTTTTGCTTGGATTTGGGTTTTATTAAAACCAATTAGAAAATGCATAAGAATGTGGGTAAACTACAACTCCCATCATCTGTCATTGCCCTCAAACCACACCAGTACATAAAATGGGTCATAATAGGTATGCGTGCCAAGTTTGGTCCAGATCCATCATTGGTTGGGTTCACATTGTTCTCCAGATGTGGGTAAACTACAACTCGCATCATCCAGGGCAATCCCCACCCCCAAAAAACCACCAATATGTAACGTTGCTCATGATGGGCATGTGTGCTGAGTTTGGTTTAGATCCATCATCAGTAGAGTTCACAGTACTCTGGATGTCAGTGAACTACAGCTCCCATCATCCAAGGTCAGTACTCCCCCCTCAAGGAAAAAAAAGTCCAGCATGTAATGTATATCATGGTGGGTATGTGTACCAAATTTGGTCCAGATCCATTGTTGGTTGGGTTCACATTGCTCTCTGGATGTGGGTAAACTACAATTCCCATCATCCAGGGCACACACACACCCCCCCAAAAAAAACCGCCATTAAGTAAAGTTGCTCATGATGGGCAGGTGTGCCAAGTTTGGTTCAGATCAATCGTCAGTGGAGTTCACTGTACTCTCTGGATGTGGGTGAATTACAGCTTCCATTATCCAGGGTCTTTTCTTCTCCCCCCATCTCCCACAGAAAAGCTCCACTATGTCAAGTAGGTCATGGTGGGTAGGTGTGCCAAGTTTGGTCCAGATCCATCATTGGTGGGAATCACAGTGCTCTCTAGATATGTTTTCCACATACAAACATAGCCACATATATACAAACATATTTTCACTTTTCAGATTGGATTTATACCCTGCCGTTCTCCCAGAATGGGATTCAGTGTTCATATGGCTGTTCCACTGCTTACTGCCATTTGCATCTGCAGCTTCTACTGTGTGAGGAGTAGCTGTGTATTTTAATCCTCACATGAAAGTATCCTTCAAAATGAAAGTCTGGAAATTTCTCCACTTTGGAAAATGGAGTTACAGACATGTTGGAGTTTAACAATAATTACTGGAAGAGTGCTTAGTCCTCACAACTGTGTGAATTAGAATTTTCCATAGTATATTTTCAATATGGTCATGTCGTAAAGAGAAGCAAAGGATTAGACATGTGGCATACATTCCACTGGGAAGTTCTCCCATGCAAGCTTCACTGAAAGGAATGAGAGATACCTCAGAGGAGTGGTTCTCAACCTGTGGGTCCCCAGGTGTTTTGGCCTACAACTCCAGAAATCCCAGCCAGTTTACCAGCTGTTAGGATTTCTGGGAGTTGAAGGTCAAAACATCTGGGGACCCACTGGTTGAAAACACTATCTTAGAGGAATAATGTGTGTTCTTATCCAGATCTTAAACATTTGAGTGGAATTTACCCAGGAATGCCTCTTAGTGGACTGTGGACTTACATGGGTAACAAACTATAGTTGGCATTCTGTTGGTGTTTTACACACATATCATTTATATTACACATGTCATCATCCTTTGGGGGCATTAGATAAAGTCTATATTCAGCTCACAGTTACGTCAGCAGAATTCTGCCCATACAGGTGGACACTCTTAGATGGTGCATAACTGCAGTCGTCAGCCCACATTTGCGGTTTTGACTTTTGTGGTTTTGGTTATTAATACATTTGATTCAAATATTATCTCTAGGAATCTTTCATTCTTCTAGTGTGACTCTATGGTCAACTTCCTCTGATCATGCAGCAAGTTTTAGAGATTTCTGGAGAGAATAACTCTTAAGAAATCTCTAGCTCCTCAAGTGCAATGTTATGGTCAGTGGAAGTCAACCATACAGTCATGTTGGAAGACCTAGAAATTCCCAGAGAGGTGAGCTCTCCGGTTAAAAAAAATAACTTCTTTATTTTCAGTTTTTCACTTTCATGGAGCCCCTAACCCCTGTATTTTCAATTTACCTCTGGAATCAATGGAATTGTGGAGACAGCTATTACCAATCCTCCATTGCACAATGAGATATTACCCAGCCAAGTTTGTTGGTGCACAATGAGTTCCACAATATTGATATTCTGATATCCCCACCTAGGTAAATCAGTGTACATTTATAATATTTAAATACCAATTTGGATTTCAGTCAATGTTCATTCGCTTTTGAGAGTACTTGAAATCATTGGGCAGTGGTTCTCAACCTATGGGTCCCCAGATGTTTTGGCCTTCAACTCCCAGAAATCCTAACAGCTGGTAAACGCTAGGATTTTGGGAACTGTAGGCCAAAACACCTGGGAACAGGTTGAGAACCACCGTCATTGGGGATGGTAGGAATATTTGTTTAAAAGGTTGAAACAATCCTGGACCAATGAGAATCTATAGGAAACGGCATTATCTGTGCAGAAATACTTTCTTGCACAACAAAGCTGTTTCCTGAACTAAAAATTGTAATTATTCTGCACAAATTTTCCATATGGTTGATTTGCATAGAAAACTGATTTTATTGTTGAAGACAACATTTTCAGTGCAGAACATGCATTTTTTTCTGCACAGAAAAAGGCTGTGGACTGTGCAAAATAATCTTGTGTGAATTTTGTACAGAAAGCATCCTGAATTGTGTGGTTTTCACAGATATTTTCCAGTGTGAAAAATTATTACTAAAATTATTCATTGCTTCTTTCAAGAAGAAAATTGCATCTTTCAAGAAGAATTACATCCTGGTTTCAGTAAAGGTGGCTGTTACCATTTCCAAAAGTTTTAGAAATTAACCTTGAACTGTGTTGTCAAAGGCTTTCATGGCTGGAATAACAGGGTTGTTGTGTGTTTTCCAGGCATACATCCTGGAAAACACACAACAACCCTAACCTTGAACTGTAATTCTAAGCATACTTATTAGAGATCAAGCCTGATTAAACCCAATGGGAATTAGTTGTGAGTTAACATGTGTCAGCCCACACTTTCTCATCTTGAGTCTACAAAATGGAATGGAACATGGTTGACAGCTTATAATTTAGAGGGCTATAAAAATGGGATTAACAAAAATTGTGGAGAGTAATATCTTTGATAAAGTTATAGGCAGCAGGAAAAGTGCATTACATATGGGCAGATTTGATCAAGGAAGCCACAGATATGATCAAGACCTTATGCTAACAAGGAATCCTAGAGGTCACTATTTCATAGGGTTGTCATAAGTCAAAGGCCATAAGAATGGTATATATATATATATATATATATATATATATATATATATATATTAGAAAAACAACAACTTAAATGTATATACTCTCGTGTAGGTTTTAGCGTGTGTATTGTGGTATGCTAGTATATAGAGTATTTTCTTTACAGTCCCAACCGGGTACTAACTTATTGTGAAACATATAAAGCAAAACACACATAAACCTCCAACTGAAAACAGTCCACAATTATGGTATATATACAATTATACAACCTTATTGAGTAACCTATAAAGTAAAGCATACATCAAACTCAACGGAAAACAGTCCACAGGTGTTGTGTGTATGTAGAACAAAACTATGCAACAACAAGTAATCCCGGGTACACTGCCTCGTTTCGGGAAGTCCTTCTTCAGGTTGTTGTTATTTATGTAAGGTCTTAAATAGTCTTTTGATGTATGGTATTTTTCTTCTTACTGAGATTCTCAGAATCTTCTGCGGTATGTTGTGGATTTATTGCTGTCTCTTTAATCTTAATTACTTGCTTGGTCCTGCTTCAGTTCAAGGCTTTTCAATGTAGTCAATTTCTAAACATAAACATAGGTACATACTAATAGTAACTATGATGGTTATACCAAAATAGATATGTATAAACACCCCATATGTTTTCCAATTCTTAATCTAGTACATAAAAGAGTTTACAAAAATACAATTGACTTACACGTCGTTACTCTTGCAGGGCTCTGTGTTTTTTCTCAAGTTGCAAGTGCCCTATGGCTTGCATGGTAAACTGAAATACTCAATTCACTAAAGATAACAGGTGAAATCAATCCTATCATTCAGTCCTTTGGGGAATACAGAGTTTAATTTAAAGGTCCAGAAAGACTCCCTTTGTAGAAGAAGCCTTTTATTGTCTCCAATGGGTTTTACCTTCTCTATCACAAAGAACTTAAAACTCTCATCAGAATGAGCTTTTTCTTGAAAATGTGTGTATAGAGTAGAGTCTGTGCATCCATTCCTGATTCTGGATTTGTGTTCTTGTATCCGTGTTCTAATGCCCTAGAGGTCATCCCTACATATAACATATAACATATAACTTGATGACAGTTAACAAAGGATGATCATCAGTAATGAATGCCATTAAAGTCGCATTGAGATAGGCCAGAAGATCAGGAAACTGATTCACCAATATTATTTTTTTTACTTCAGTTGCAGAAGCCATAGCCAGCAATGCATTGCAGTCCCAAATTTGGTGCCCCGAGCATCTGGCTTTCAGAGCTAAAGGTTATCTCGTTCTTATGTACAAAGACGGTATACTGCTGGAAGCCAGATGGTGGGAAGCATATTGCATAACAAAGTAATCATCTGTGCATCCTTCTTCTGTGTCCCCAGAAGCATTTAGCTCTAAGGGCCCTTCCACACAGTCATATAACCCAGAATATCAAAGCAGAAAATCCCACAATATTTGCTTTGAATTGGGTTATCTGAGTCCACACTGCCATATATTCCAGTTCAAAGCAGAT
Organism: Anolis carolinensis; assembly: GCF_035594765.1. Taxonomy (NCBI): domain Eukaryota; kingdom Metazoa; phylum Chordata; class Lepidosauria; order Squamata; family Anolidae; genus Anolis; species Anolis carolinensis. The sequence continues at coordinate 138,661,589 of NC_085844.1, forward strand.
AATGTCGGATTTTATTTAGCTGTGTGGAAAGGACCTAAGAGAACTGTAAGTGGAGATTGATCTAGCACAGGAGAACTGGGACTCTTTTGAGATGGTGAAGAGTCCTGAAGCAGGAATAATTGGTCGGAAAACATTACAGAAAAGTATGCCAGTTCAGTTATCTGAACAAGTTACGGTATGTTCTTTTCCACTTGGTTTTTAAAACTCAGCTAAAATTATTGTATTGATTATAAAAAATGTTCAAACAGCTCTTTGGAAACATCATCGGACATTAAAATATAACTCAGGTCTTTTTGCAGCTTCAGATAATGTTGGAGATGGGTCAAACCAATATTAGTTGTAAAGCTTTAGGATTGGCTCTCATATATGCTCCCTACAAAATCCAGCCATAGAAAGATGGAAAGGAAAATATATGTTTTTGCATCTATGGCCCCTTCCACACAGCTGAGAAAAAATCCCACATTTTCTGCTTTATTTTCTTTATTTATTTATTTCCATCATTTCTATCCCACCCTTCTCACCCGAAGGGACTCAAGGCAGCTCACAATCCGGCAGAATTTGATGCCAATAAACAATGCAAAGGATTAAAACATGGGCAATTAAAACAATTAAACAGATTAGCAATATATAATAAATAAATGTAAAACAAAAAATGCAAATTACTTAAACCATTCATCTGCAAAACCTTATACATGAACCTTAATCCAGACTGCGTTGAAGCCAACAGAACTTATTCATTAAACGCTTGTTCACAAAGCCAGGTCTTCACTTTGAACTGGACTATATGGCAATGTGGACTCAGATAACCCAGTTCAAAGCAGATACTGTGGGATTTTCTGCCTTGATATTCTGGGTTATATGGCTGTGTTAATGGGCACTATGACAAAGCGAAGTTTTTAAGCAGACTTGTGAGCCTTCAAAGCAAACACACACTCATGTACCCACATATTTTTGTGTCTCCATGAACTCTGTAACACAGAAAAATGATCAATTTATTTGTAAATCATGCTTGCTTTGATGGGCCACATATGCTGTATGGCATTGTTGTATATTATTTAATTGTTGTTGATGCTGTTACTCATCATTGACTTCAACTTATGACATTACTATAAATGAGAGGCCACTATGATCCCAGGTCAGCAACTGAGTCTTGCAAACTCAGGATCATGGCTTCCTGGATTGAATCTATCCGCCTGTAATGTAGTATTCCTCTTTCCTGACCGTCTTCTACTCACATCATGCCATGATATGTCCAAAGTACAACAGTCTCCATTTGGGATGCTGTGAGTTTTCTGGGCTGTCTGGGCATGTTCCAGAAGCATTATCTCCTGACTTTTCACCTACATCTATGGCAGGCATCCTCAGAAGTTGTGAGGTCTGTTAGAAACTAGGCAAGTGGAGTTTATATATCTGTGGAAAGTCCAGGGTAGGAGAAAGAACTCTTGTCTGCTGGAGGCACATATGAACGTTGCAATTGGCCACCTTGATTAGCATTAAGTGGCCTTGCAGCTTCAAAATCTGGCTGCTTCCTGCCTAGGGAAATCCTTTGTTTATTTCAGTTTAGTTATCTTGGCTTCTAGTGAGAATACTGTGGAATGCAGTTCCTAAATTCTTTGTCCCTGGCCCCTTCTACACGGCCAGATAATCCAGGTTATCAAAGCATAAAATCCACATTATCTGCTTTGAACTGGATTATCTTAGTCTAAAGGTAAAGGTTTCCCCTGACGTTAAGTCCAGTCATGTCTGACTCTGTGAGTTGGTGCTCATCTCCATTTTTAAGCCGAAGAGCCAGCGTTGTCCGTAGACACTTCCAAGATCATGTGGCCAGCATGACTGCATGGAGCGCCGTTACCTTCCTGCCGGAGCAGTACCTATTTATCTACTCACATTGGCAAGTTTTCAAACTGCTAGGTTGGCAGGAGCTGGAGCTAACAGCGGCCGCTCACTCCGCTCCCAGGGTTTGAACCTGGGACTTTTTGGTCTGGTAGTTCAGCAGCTCAATGCTTTAACACACTTCGCCACCAGGGCTCTATCTTAGTCTATACTGCCATATAATCCAGTTCAAAGCCAATACTGTGTATTTTATACAGCTGTGTAGAAGGGCCCCCACTTTTAAAAAGCTAAGAGAAAAACCTTTTACACCTATTACAGGATGACTTCTACCTAATCTAGTTTGTTCCTTGCTTCTACATTTCCAGAAGCACAGCAATAAATATAATACGCAGGTCCACATCGAAAATCAAATAGCGAGTTGAATAAGCTTTTTAAATATAAACTGATTCAATGTTGTTTTATGTTATCAGGAATACTGTAGATAACAATACGTATAAACATGATAGTGCACACAAAGTGTAAAATAACTTTTAATGTATAATAGCCAGCACTTTCCAGCTGAAACAAATCATTGGATGTTTGTTATTATGAATGCTTTATTGAGTAAACACTTTCCTAAAATGATTTTGAAATGTTAAGGGATACAGGTGGAAATAAAATTGTTAATTTAAAAAAATGTTTAAATGATTTTGTTGTACTTGTACAAATATTTATGAGTTCTGGGTTTTCTTTGAATATTTGTTTTTACAGATTTTTGTAGAGTGTTTCTAACCTTCATAGCTGTTCCAGTGGCTTGTCTGAGTTACAAATTTTACCAAAGCATGCATTTCTCTGTTTACCGATAACATGAAATCAAAACTCTGTATAACTTTGTTTTTAAAGGTGTTACAACTATAAACAACTATACAGTATAATTGTACCTGAACATTACAGAAAAAATAGTGATTTCAATATTCTGTCATTTGATTCTAGTGATGTCTCTGGCTACAATACAGCATTTGTGAATGTAAAGAGTTTTACCTACTCAGCAGTTTTAAAATGCACACAAAATGATAACACTTCAGAATGTAACAAAATGTGAAGACACTTTATCAGAAACTATTTTTTAATGGTGGCGAAATTTTAAACGAACACAGGCTATGAATCCCACCCGTATTTATTCTGCAGTTATTGAGTTTGAAGACCTATGGCCTTCTGAAAACTCTTGAAGAAAATATCACATTTACACATTGGTATAAAGCAAATGTACAAGGATTGAATGAAATGTAATGCCTCCACCTTTGTTACTTGGGTTTGGATGGGAATATTTTAATAAATCAAACGCAGAAATAATCCTTAGAATGTGCTCTTTAACTACCACTGTTCATTTTCCCACATAATCACCAGACAATTGGATACATTTCTGCCAACAATGAACAAATTTTTGAAGCTGTCATGGAAGAAGTCGAGACTCTGATTCCACAACCAGCGTCTCACAGTACCCTTCATGCACAGATCTTCCGATAGCCAAGCAAAGTAATAATGTGACCCACACGTTCTTGTGAAATGCCAATTATGCTTGAAATTTCTCTCTGAGTGATACAACGATCGTCCTGAATCAATCTGTCAACCTTTTGCTTGTGAAACTCAGTGGTTGTTGTCACAGGACATCCAACTCTTTGTCACACAAGTCAGATGTTCCCACTTCAACATCTTTAAACTTACTCGCCCAACAATGCACAGTACTCACATCAACACAATCACCATAAACAGCTTGCATTCTCTGATGAATCTCCTTTGGGGTGACACCTTCGGTTGTCAAGAATTCAATGATTGCACAATGATTGCACGCATTGACTGACTGACTGTCTGTGCAGGGTTCCATACTTCGCACTTTTAACAACACAACCATTCAATGCTAAGGCTTCCCACCAAATGGAACTGTAGAGGAGAGTCTACTGAACAAGCCAGTACCTGCCGCATACCAGTACTGCCATCTGTTGAGGAGTTACCAAGGTGGAGGCATTACTTTTCATTCAACCCTCGTACATATGTAGCATTTAGTAAGTTTCCAAATGAGAGAAAGATATTTCCAAAATCTTAACTGATTCTCACACATTTCTTGAATGTTGGTTTGTGAGGTATGGAGTCAGCATCTTCAGGAAGACATTAGTTAAAATGAGTCCTTGTGTTCATACTGAGGAGACAGAGTCCAAAACGTCTTTGGCTCTATCTCATTTTATGCTAGAAAAAACAACCAATCATATAATTCCATATACAATTCTTTGGTAATACCTCAGTGGGTCCTACGCCTGAATAGAAATGTATAAGGCTGCATTTTAACAAAGCCGTTACAAAAGCCAAATTGAGGATCTGGTTGCTCATGCCAAGTTTAGACATGGTATGAACCCTGTACTCATGGGTACAGCACCATAGCGTTTCTGAGCATGGAAACATAATACTTCTCTATGAATTTTCTAGGTGTTTCAAGGCAATTTATAGCCACTTCCAGTGGAAACAATTCATTTCAATAGATTTGACTATTATTAATGTTTTCCTGTTTTCACAGTATGTCTACGAACATACCTCAGGCTGTGGCGCAGGCTGGAGAGCAGCTGCAATGAATCACTGCAATGAATCACTCTGACCAGAAGGTCATGAGTTCAAGGCCCGCTCGGAGCCTATGTTTGTCTTGGCTTTGTTCTATGTTAAAAGGCATTGAATGCTTGCCTATATGTGTAATGTGATCCGCCCTGAGTCCCCTTCAGGGCGAGAAGGGCGGAATATAAATGCTGTAAATAAAGTAAATAAATAAATACCTTAGAGGGGCTATAGATAAGGTAAAGGTTTTCCCCTGACATTAAACCTAGTTGTGTCCGACTCTTGGGGGTTGGTGCTCATCTCTATTTCTAAGCCAAAGAGCCAGCATTGTCTGTAGACACCTCCAAGGTCATGTGGACGGCATGACTGCATGTAACGCCATTACCTTCCTATTGATCTACTCACCTATTGATCTACTCATATTTGCATGTTTTCTAACTGCTAGGTTGGCAGATGCTGGGGCTAACAGCGGGAGCTCACCCCACTCCATGGATTCGAACCGCTGACCTTTTGGTCAGCAAGTTCAGCAGTTCAGCGGTTTAGCCTGCTGCACCATCGGGGCTATACTCTAATAACATTGTTTACCTTTTCAAAGCATGTAACATGAGCAGTGAAATTCTGTTCTTGTCTACTAAGATCAACTCAGTTGAGGTCAATGGAAAGTATAAGACTGCAGTCTGTGGGCGGACATTTACCTGCTTGGTTAAATCTCTCCATTTACTACACCTAGCACACTAGTAACTGGGAAGTAATGGAGTAGAGTTTTTCATGTAATGCATCCATTCCATTTCCCAATGTGTACTCCCAAATGTTATCTCAGGAACCTGGTGAAATCAACAAATAACCACGTGGCAGCATAAATCCTAACAAATCCAAGAAAGGAGCTATCCACAAAACCTATAAAACATTAGTTTTATAGCATAGGGTTGTCAAGTTGTTTCTGATGTATGGGGAGCCTAAGGTGAGCCTATCATAGAGTTTTCTTGATGCAAATTGTTCAGAAGAGGTTTGCCATTGCCTTCCTCTGAAACTGAGAGATGTGACCTTTCCCTCTGAAAACTGTTAGATGGTGTCATCATTTAGCAAAGCCTTTTTACAGAAAAAGAAGATTATCTACAACATTTGTCAGGCTATTGAATGTCCAGAATCTGTCTGTGTAACCTCTCATCTTGGAACACTTTCATAATTGAGCATCTTTAAGATCTTAGTGATCCAAGGAACTGCTGTTTTGATTTTAAGAGTGGCATTCATACACCACTTGCTTACCAGCCATTCAGTACAGCTTATAGTTAGAAAGCAATGTGCAAAAAATAAAATAAAATGGGGAGATCATTGCTAATGTGTAAGGTTTGTTTTTATGTTAGTGCATATTCTCAAATCAACACAGACAAACTTCAGAAAATGTTACACTCCAGAATATTTTTTTTGTATTACCATCTGAGGCCAGGAAGAAAATAACTTTTTCCATTATGGTATTCAGACTGGTGGCACAGCCAGTCCAGAAAGGAACATCTGACCTATTTATTGCTCACTTTGCATTGGACAAGTAACATGTCTTATTTTAGCATGAGCTAAGCATATAAGACATGAGGTACCACCATGAAAAAGTGAGAGTCTCTGTACTTTAGGACATTTATCTGGCACATTTCAACTAAACTGTATTCTTTGACTCCATAGCAAACATGGGCAAATCTGCAAAAAAACAAAACAAAAAAAAACCCCACCACCTTCCTTTCTTTAAAAAAAAAGCATCCCTGAAAATGTTTTTAAGCATTATGTACTGGCCAGAATCTATTAGAACATCTCTAGAAGATGGAGAATTCCTGGAAGTATTTAGTGTTTCCAATTCCTTTTAAAATTTTTATCCTATTCTGTTGCATCCAGTCTGAAATAGTGACACTAATGCTTAGCTGTGCCCGGCCACGCGTTGCTGTGGCTTATGGGAATCGATGGCCAGCACCAAAAAATGAACAAACGTTGGAATAGGAACATATACATTTAGGTATTTTAGTAGTTATACACTATTTTAAGTCTTTATCGACCAATTGTGTGTTGATTAATCGGCTCTTTTTCCTCCCGTTGCCGTTTGGGCTCCTTTTCTCTCCCTTCGGCTTCTCCTTCCTCCCTTCCTTAGGCTGTAAATTGTAATTTTTTTATGATTTATAATATTCTTATAGAGTTTATTGAAAAACCGCGAAACAGCAAATCCGCAAAAAGTGAACCACGAAGTAGTGAGGGAACACTGTACAACAAAACATGTCCCACAGCTTCCACTGCCTCAGCCTCTCAGGGACATAGGGGTTCATTGTATGGTACTTTGTTATAACTTCCCTCCAGTACAGCACAACCTTCAGACTATGTGTATAAGGTGTATATGAAACATCAGTGAATCTTGCGTTTAGACTTGGTCTCATCTCCAATTATAATTATACGTAAGTATTTCAAAATCTGAAGGGGGTGGGAATCTGAACTACAAAACATTTCTATTCCTAAGCATTTCAAATAAACTATGTTCAAACCCTATTAATCATTAATTCAGGAGTTATAGTCAAAGTCCAAAAGTGCTTCAGTAATATTACACTAGTGAAGCACTCGGATCATTTTGTTTAATGCTATCATTCCTTTTTCCCTTGCTTGATTTCTGTTAAATCTGAGTCCTGGAAACACAAGTTGTGTTTACTAGCAGCAACCATTTTAGATAATTCCAAGAATGTAGAAATACAACTGGCAGATGATGCATTTCATTTTGAATGAAGAAAATGTCATGTAAGTCTCCAAAATAAAAGCAGAAAGCAGAGATGGAAATTCTATGACTTGTTGACTAGGGATTTTTCATCCATCTGGAGAGCCTTATTAAATAATTCCAACTAGACTAGACCAGCTGACCCAGTTACGAAATAGCAACTCAACACTGCTGTATTGAGTCTAATTGTAACTATAATACAATCCAGGCTAATTAACTAGTAAATAAATATTAAATGTATTTTATAGCATTAAAGAATAGCTAAAGATTTGCATCACTACATTTAACTGATTTTGCTTTTGTTATGGAAATATTTATTCCAGATATGGAAATAATCAGGGTCAACTAACACCTCCCAACAAAGGATTCCCCCAGGTAGGAGGCAACCAGGCTTTGAAGCTGCAAGGCTATTCAATGCTAATCAAGGTGGCCAATTGCACCATTTACACTTGCACCATTTACACTCTAACAGACAAGAGTTCTTTCTCCCACCCTGTACCTTCCACAGATAAATAAACCCCACTTGCTTAGTTTCCAACAGACCTCACAACCTCTGAGGATGCCTGTCATAGATGCAGGTGAAACGTTAGGAGAGAATGCTTCTGGAACATGGCCATACAACCTGAAAAGCTCGCAGCAACCCAGAAATGTTTATTACTTTATCATTACATTTATTCATTTATTCTTTTTGCATTGTGTTAAGTTAGTTTTAATGCACTTAGCACAAGAGTGGAGATGGAAACTTTTATTATCAGCATATATAGCATCACAGATAGGTAGATCTATTGGGTAGGGTAGGTTGGAAGGGAATGAGTAGACCAAGGTGACCTAGTAAACTTCAACTTGCTCTAATTAGTGCACCATAATGGCAGCCAGGCAACAAAGGCATCCCACAAACACTGTGTCAAAGAAATACAGCTGAGAAAGAACTGAGAGAAAATGTTTTTTTAAAAAATCTTTTCTCTTGGCTACTGCTAAAGGAAGTGGTAACCATTCCTTTCAGAAGGGCAAGTTCTCATTTCCATTTCCCTTCTGGCTGCTACAACTGGGACAAAGTTAGCATTCAGAGGAAAAATGAACCACATCCTTCTGATATGAACTAACTTTGCCATGCAAGTCAAACCACAAAAGGAGAAGAGAGCATATTAAAAACAATACAAATGCAACCGATCTATTATTATTATGTCATATGTATTTATATTCTGCTTTCCTCTCTTAAACAAGCATCAAAGTGGCTTATAGCACTGAAAACAATATAATTTACAATTTAAAACGGACCACATATACAAGATCTACAGTAATATAGAACAGCTGCTTTGAGTATGATAAGACAATAAATATGCTTAGAATCACAACCCCAAAGAAAATAGTTGTCACCACTGACAAAGAGGCTATTGATGGTTTTCCACATTTATCTGATATATTTGATCCCCGTGTCTTTTTGTTCTATTTCATCCCATGTTTCCTCTCCAGAATACTGAGGGGTCATCCTGTAGGGATGTTATCCTTATTTCTTCAATTTACTACTGTCATCAATAGCAATAGATGCTTTTTCAGAACTGTTTAAAAAAGATATGCATGTGAGGAGGAAGTGAGGAGTCTGTTTACCTATTTACTTATTTATATTCTGTCTTTATCTCAATATTGGGATACAAGGTGTCTCACAATATAAAAATCTACATAAAACAACAAATAATATAAACATTCAAAGTCAACTACATCATCATATTTGTTGTTGCTGCGGCCTTCAAACATTTCTGACCTATGGTGACCCTAAGGCAACCTTATCACAGGCTTTTCTTGAAATATTGCAGCATACAATAAAAAAGTCAGTCATTATGGTAAAAATCCAGCACATACCAATTAAAGGATCTTTTGCAACAGCCAGTTAGCAGTCAAAGTCCTGTGTAAACAAAGAGGTCTTTACACATTAGAGAAAAAAGAGCAGAAAAAGGGCCTCCCATGGGAGAAAATTTTAGAGCCTGGAGCAGCCTGCCGACCAGTCTCTCCCCATGTCCTCACCAGACATCCTTGTGATGGTAATGGGACCGCAGGAAAGTTCTCGTACAAGGAGCTTAAACTTGAACAAGCTTGTATCGTGATATAGTCCTTCAGATAGTTTGGACTTAAGACAGAGAGATCTATCAGATATAAACACCACTTTTAATTGTACCCAGAAACAAACTGGTAAGTAGTGAAGAAGTTTCAACAAAGGATTTACACATTTCCTGCTAGCCAGCCCTTTTCAGCAGTCTAGCTACAGCATTTTGATTCACTGGTTTTCAAAGGATGCCCCATATAGTGTGCTACAATAATCCAAAGGGGATGGAATGATGTGTCACCACTGCCAGATCTGGCATCTTCAGACACACTAGCATTAACAGTGCAAAGACATTTCTGGCCACAGCTGAGGCCTGTGCTTCCAGTGTCATGGCTCAGCCCAAGACGACATCCAAGCAACAAAAACCTGAGATTTCAGGGGGACAGCAACCCAACCAGCACAGGCTGAATCCATTCCTTGATATGTCTTTCAACTGACCTGCCATGTCTAGATGAAACTGTCCCAAACATCCCAACACATCTACCCATCTCTTCCTCACCTCTGGACTGACAATCTTTAAATTACATGCTTCTCATCTACCCTTATCCACCCCCATTCCCATTTCCAGGTAACAAGTGCTTTTCATCATAGATAGGGACCTAGCCTTCCATTGTAAACATTAATGTCAGGAAATTAGGGGAGGATTTGGTCACCCTACAAAAGATGCTATGTGTCTCTGCATTCACTGTACACTAAATAATACACACGCAATATAGTACTTAGATGTTGTATATGTATAGCATAAGAAACATTCAAGGCTGTCATGTCCACATAAACACTTGAAAGCAGTATTCTCTGTCTCTTTTTACACACACACATAGAAAGAAAAACATAGACGAGACAGGGCAGACATATGGATGAACACATACAAAACTGTCAGGAACTGCCAATTCTCTGATTCAACTGATATTCCTTACTGTTAAATGACCAGAAATCAATCTGACCAAAGGTGAGAAAGTAGAGGAAGTGGAATTGGAGCAGGAGGAAACACTGACATTTTTATTTGCATTGTCTTCATCAAAACAGACATAGCACGTCCTTAATAAAAGCAATGCTTTCTGTGGATGCATGGGAGAGAGGAATCACATTCAATATGGAATGTACATAATCCTGTTGATATCAGGGATTCCAGAAATGTAGTCTCAATTAATTGGATCAAGGTGTGTTTTGTCTGAACTGCAAATAAGAAAAACCAAGACCTATACATGACTGACTCCTGGAAATGATCTATGCTGTAATATGGAGAGCTTCACAATTTGCTGCTGGGTGCAGAAATCACCTTCTTGCTCCAAATACCCTGGATAATTATTGGCAATCTCAGATTGTAGGAGAGTTGCTGAATAAAGTATTTATTCAACTCAAGTTTGAATAATTTCTTTGCTTGTCTCTGCTCTTTAAGGAGCCGTTTTAGTTCTCCTACTAATTGGATCAGTATGTGTAGGTAAGGAGTTCCATTATATCAGTGGTTCTCAATCTGGGGTCCCCAGATGTTTTTGGCCTACAACTCCCAGAAATCCCAGCCATCTTACCAGCTGTTAGGATTTCTGGGAGTTGAAGGCCAAAAACATCTGGGGACCCCGGGTTGAAAATCACTTCATTATATGCTTCTACCCAGCATTGGTTACTGTTTTTATCTCAATACAAACTATGTGGTTTTATTCCAATATGATTTTTTTATTGATAAAGCATGGGGAGTGGGGAAAGGTACAAGAACTGATGTAAACTAAGGATTTTTAAACATTGTCTTCTTTCATAGTCATCTAATACAAAAAAGGGTTCCTACGATGTTAAAAAGAAGAAAAAACAGGCCACGTGCTTCTGACATCATTGACTGTGTTGGAACTGGGGGAAACCTTAGAGCAGTGGTTCTCAACCTGTGGGTCCCTAGTTGTTTTGGCCTACAACTCCCAGAAATCCCAGCTAGTTTATCAGCTGTCAGGACTTCTGGGAGTTGAAGGCCAAAACATCTGGGGACCCACAGGTTGAGAACCACTGCACTAGAGAGTGACTAGAGTCCTTGAAGCTCCTTCTGTTGTGTACAACTTTGCCCTTACACCTGGTGCACATGTTGTAGCTATTGGCTGAACTATGACACTGGTCTGTAGCCATGTGTGTATGTTCTGACACCAAGATGCATATCCAGATGCTAGCTACAGTACCCAACATAGAAAGTCAGAAGCACCACACAGAGGCATAAAATGACCGAGGAACATCAAGAAGCTGTAGGCAGGAAGAGATTGCTTGTTGTTGTTGTTGTTACCTTAGACCTTGGCTTCTTCATCAAGTGGACACTGCTCTCTTCAGGATTGATGCCCTGATTCAGCAAGGAGTGCACACTATTCAGCACAGCTGGAGAAGAACAAACAACTCAGCATCCATATGCTTGCTCACAATGCCCTGCCTCACGTACAGAGAAATAATTGTTGAAAGCTACAGACAATGCAGTCACTGTTATCCATTTTTGGTCAAAAATTATTTAGGCACTTGGGTTCCCTCTATTTCTATCAGTTTTATACTTATTTATGCAATGCTTTTGATATAAAATAAATAAACAAGCACAACTGTATTGCCTCCTGCCTGGGACTCAGAAGAAAGACTCCTGCAGAGCTAAGTCCACCACTGAAAGGGGCAACACCAAAAGGAGTTCGCCCCTCTGGAGGAAGAACTTCAGGGGTGGCACAACGGTGAGGACATGTGCTCTTTCCTGACCCAGGCAAAGTCTGTTACCTGTTTTTAATCATCTGCCTACCTGAATAGTATATATGTTTGCTTTTAGTATCCACCTTTTAGCAGGCCCAACACAGGAGGTTTGTGTTTTCCAGAGGAAGGTGGGAGTGCACAGATCCACAGGCCAGCCATTGGAGTTTTCAGTTTTTTTCTGTGTCAGGAGTGACTTGAGAAATTGCAAGTCGCTTCTGGTGTGAGAGAATTGGCTGTCTGCAAGGATATTGCCCAGGGGACGCCTGGATGTTTGGATGTTTTTACCATCCTTGTGGGAGGCTCCTCTCATGTCCTCGCATGGAGCTGGAGCTGATAGAGGGAGCTCATCTGCGCTCTCCCCAGGTTGGATTTGAACCTGGTAGCCTTCAGGTCAGCAACCCAACCTTCAAGTCACAAGGCTTTAACCCACTATGTCACTGGCGGCTCCAGCCACTGCAGTCATACAGGGTAGAAGGAGATATAGAGGGTTCTATCAAAGGTAGGAGCAAAACAAGGTGCCCTCAAACTGTCTGCCAGATCAAACAGCCTGGATGGACAAGGTGATAGTTCCTCTGAGTTAAAAATGCTGCTGTTGAATGCTGGACAGGCTTTTCTGGGTAATAACAGGAGAGACCTGGAAGGCATGGAGGCAGTTTCCTGGAGGAACAAACCTTGAAAACGGTGGTTTGGAATTCAGGTTTGAGCCCCTGGAAGTTGGTCTGTGAGGTTCCTCATAGCTCTTTTTCGTCCTCCATGTGTTTTAACATATTATTGTGAACGACTGTTTTGATCAAGAGATAAAAGTGGAATATATAAATACCACACTATCTCTACCTATTGTTGAGATATCAGTAAGGATCCCATTCCTAGCTGATTGGGTGTGTGCGTGCCTGTAATTTTCTGTACTGTTTCTGTGCTGTTTTTTTGCTCTTCCATGTCAGCCTTGTGTAGGGTGTGGTATACATTGAGACAGAGGCAGTGTATCTGTTTGTAATCTAAATTAGAAAAGTCCTATTATCCTGTGTAGAAGATGAACTGCAGTGGAGAGCCGTTGACTAGGTCAACAGCTTACTCTTTCTTTTCACCTACCACCATTAAATCAGAGTTGTTTGAATTGTGTGTCATGACACGTTAAGAGTGTTGGCTGCGGTATGTAGGTGTGTCACATGAACATAAGGAGACATGACAAAAACCTTGGAAATGTATCTTCTTACAAATCATATCTTTTAAAAATATCAAAGTTTTCATGAGATTTGTTGTGTCTTCTGACACATTATTACAATTTATGTATTTCTCCATATCTCTCATACAAGGTTCCAGGTTTGTTTAAGCTCCAATTTGCTAGTAAAACTGAATGACTGTGTTGCAAAATAACGCAAGTCTGAAATGTGTGTCATCGACATGAAATATTTAGGACACTCTGTGTTAACCCCTCCCCCTCCTTCTCCAGAGTAATCTAGCAACCTGTTCTTTCAAAACAAAGTTTTCGAAAACACTCACTCTAGCAAGTGGTACTTGGCATTGATGAAGTAACTTTTGAAGTATTTTGAAAGCCCAGTCCTGTGTAGACATACTCAGAAATAAATCCTGCCAACTTCACTGGACTTTGCTCCTATGTAGGGACACTGCACATTATATAACAGGCCTGGGCAAACTAGGCTGTTAGAAATTGTGGGAGCTGAAGTCCAAAACACCCAGAGGGCTGAAGTTTGCCCAGGCCTGTTATATAGCCTTACTGAACTTGCTTTCAAATATTATCTAGAATAGATTGTTAGGGCCAAGGTTGGAAATCTTATGGCACTGCAGATGACAACTCCTTCACTGTTAGCTATGCCGATAGGAGTTGCAGTCTGGCCATATTTGGAGGGTACCTCAATTCACATTCCTGCAACAATTAAACTAGAGCTTTTTAAATTGTGTGCTATCATCATCATCATCATCATTTAATTACTTATTAATCGCCCTCCATCCAAGATGCTCTAGGCGATTTACAAGATAAAATAGTAAAGGATAAAAATGCATACATACAAATATTGATAAAATTAACATAGATTAAAAGCTTTAGTAAAGAGCCAGGTCTTAAGTGCTATGACATGTCAGTGTTGGCTGCAGTAGACAGATGTGTCACATGGAATGGCAAACATGATCCTAATGGTAAGAAGAACAAGAGTCTACTTGAGCTTCAACCAAAGGGTACCGAGTCCGAACGTAGTTGCTGGTCTTCAACTCCCAGAAACTCTGGCTAACTTTTGCAATAGTTGGGAATTCTGGGAGCTGAAGTTCAATAACATCTGGAGGACTGAGGCGTGGGAGCCACTGCATAAAAATAAATACTGTATCCAATTCCTTACTGTTCCATTATCCAGGCAGAGGCCACAAGAGGGCGCTAGAGAGAGAAGGACAATCCATTTGATGGGGTGGGAATCGAAGGAGGAAAACCGTTTCCCCCATTTTCTCTGGTTGTTCCCCCCCTTCCCCATATATTAAACTATGGTTGTTCCACAAGGGACATAGGTGAGGGGAATAACAAGAAAACAGGAGGAAATGGTTGTACTCCTTCAACCCACTCTCCACCCCCATAAAATGGACTATCCTTCTCTCTCTAGCGCCCCCTTATGGCCTCTGTTTGGATAATAAAACAGTTGGTAAAGGTAAAGGTTTCTCCCTGACATTAAGTCTAGTCATGTCTGACCCTAGGGGTTGGTGCTCATCTCCATTTCTAAGCCGAGGAGCCGGCGTTGTCCGTAAACGTCTCCGAGGTCATGTGGCCGGCATGACTGCATGGAGTGCCGTTACCTTCTTGCCAGAGTGGTACCTACTGATCTACTCACATTTGCATGTTTTCGAACTGCTAGGTTGGCAGAAGCTGGGGCTAACACTGGGAGCTCACTTTGCTCTCCAGATTTGAACCACTGACCTTTTGGTCAGCAAGTTCATCAGCTCAACGGTTTAACATCATGTGCCACCAGGGGCTCCTAATAGAACAGTACCCCCTCCCCCCCAAAAAAAGTCCCTTCTCTTTTTGTGGGCAAGAGGAAGGGGAAAGAGGGAAGGGAAGGCAGGAAGGAAGAATGAAGGAAGGAAGGGGAGGAAGGAAGGGAAGAGGGAAGGTGAAAGGAGGGAGGGGAAGGAAGGAAAAAGGAAGGGGAGGGAAGGAAGGAAGGAAGGAAGGAAGGAAGGAAGGAAGGAAGGAAGGAAGGAAGGAAGGAAAAAAGGAAGGGAGAGAGGGAGGAAAGGAAAAAGAGGGAGGGAAGGATGGAAGGAAGGAAGGAAGGGGAAGGAAGAGAAGTAAGGGGAAGGTAAACGAGGAAGGGAAAGAGGGAGGTAGGAAGAAAGGAAGGAAAAGAATGGGAAGGAAGGAAGGAAGGAAGGAAGGAAGGAAGGAAGGAAGGAAGGAAGGAAGGAAGGAAGGAAGGAAGGAAGGAAGGAAGGGGAGAAGGGAGGAAAGGAAGGAAGGAAAGAAGGAAGGGAGGGAGGAAGGGGAGAAGGGAGGAGGGGAAGGAAGGAGAAGGGGAAAGGGAAGAAAGACGGGAAGGGAAGGGGAAAGTAAGAGGAAGGGGTGGAAGGGAGGAGAAGGAAGGACAAATGGGGCCCAAGAGGTCGCTCTCTCGTTGTGAGAAGCGAAGTCTTCCCTCTGAGAGACCCGGAGCCTTGGCCCGGCCCAAAAGCGAACGATGTTGCTGAGGGGAAAGCGGCCTTCGTGACCGCATTGGTGGTCCCAGCAAAACAAAGGGCTTCCCCGCCGAGGTAGAGCAAGGCCCCGGGTAAGCGCGGCAGCCTCGGAGGCCGCCTCTAGCCCGGCAGCGCGGCTGGCACGGCGTCCGGGGCGCAAAGTCGGCTTGGCCTCGCGAGTCGGGAGGCGGCACCTGCGGCTCGCTCTGCCTGGCCAGCCCTGCCCCCTTCTCCTGGCCGTCCTTCCTGCCTTCCTTCCCTCCTCCCTCCTGTTGCTTCCAGTCCTGGGCTCCAGAGAGAGAGAGAGAGAGAGAGAGAGAGAGAGGGAAGAGAGACAAAGGCTGGCCGGCTCTCCCTCCTCCTCTTCCCTTCCCTCCTCCTCCTCCTCGTCCTTCGCCTGTTGCTGCTTCGCTCCCGTGGAGTATGAGCCAGAGGTAAGGGTTCTTTTTGTTGCTGTTTTTGTTTTGTGAGTGAGTAGGAAAGTGACCCAAGGCTTTGAGGGACACGAAGAGTAAGCGCAAGGCCATGACAGGCTCTCTCGCTTCCTCCCAGGAATGGTAGGAAGGAAGGAAGGAAAGAAGGGAGGATTCTTGTCCTGGCAACTCGCAGGCACTCCGTTTCACAAATCTGAAGTGAATGGTTCTGAAGGGGAGTCCGGAAAGAAGGAAGGGACGTGCCTCTGACTGGTGCCCCTTTCCCTGCCCTCATGGGATGAGAAGGCCATCCAGCCCCCTGCCTTCCCCTCAGAGGGGGCTTCCCGAACCATTTCCAGTCGCCACCCCATCCGGGCATTTCGCAGTGAACTGTAGTGTAACCTTTCATGACTCCTGGAAGGCTGTGCTTCCTTATTCTTTTGATGCTTCTCTAAGAGTAGGCTGCGCTGAACTTTGAGGCTCACCAGACTGTGTTTGTTGAAGGCTTTGCTGTGAGTTTTCCGGCTGTATGGCTATGTTCCAGAAGCATTTTCTCCTGACGTTTCGCGCACATCTAGGACAGGCATCCGCAGAGGTTGTGAGGTCTGTTGGAAACTAGTTAACTAAGGTTTATATATCTGTGGAGTGTCCAGGGTAGTTGAAAGAACTTTTGTCTGTTTGAGGCAAGTGTGAATGTTGCAATTGGCCACCTTGATTAGCATTTGAATGGCCTTGCAGCTTCGAAGCCTGGCTGCTTCCTGCCCGAGGGAATCCTTTGATGGGAGGTGTTAGCTGGCCCTGATGGTTTCATGCCTGGAATTCCCCTGTTTTCTGAGTGTTGTTCCTTATTTACTGTCCTGATTTTGGAATTTTTTAATACTGGTAGACAGATTTTGTTCATTTTCATGGTTTCCTCCTTTTTGTTGAAAATATCCACATCTTTGTGGATTTCAGTGGCTTCTCTGTGTAGTCTGACATGGCGGTTGTTCGAGTGGTCCAGCATTTCTTTATTCTCAAATAATATGCCTCCTCCAGGTTGGTTCAAGTGCTCTGCTATGGCTGACTTGGCTGAGATAGTCTGCAGAGCCTTTCATGTTCCTTGGGTCATGTTTGGGCAATGCTGCGTTTGGTGGTCCCTTTGTAGACTTGTCCACAGCTGCATGGTATAAGGTAGACTCCTGCAGAGGTGAGAGGATACCTCTTGTCCTTCGCTGAATGTAGCATTTGTTGGATTTTATTAGTGGGTCTGTAGATAGTTTGCAGGTTGTGTTTCTTCATCAAGCTTCCTATGTGTTCAGTGGTTCGCTTGATGTATGGTAAGAACACTTTTCTTCTGGCTGGATCTTTGTCTTTACTCTCATGGCTTGTTCTAGGCCTTGCAGCTCTTCTGATGTCCATGGTGAGTTATCCATTGGCCTGTAGAGCCCAGTTTAGGTGGTTCAGTTCACCTTGGAGGAGGTGAGGTTCGCAGATTCTTTTTGCCCAATCTGCCAGGGCTTTAATTGTACCTTTTTTTTTTAACTTGGGTGATGGTTGGAGTTTTTATGTAGGTATTTATCTCCCTGTGTAGGTTTTTTGCAAACTGTGTGGCCCAATTGTTGATTGGGTATGTGGATGCCTAGGAGATCTAGAAATGGCAATTTTCCTTCATTTTCTTTTTTCCATTGTGAATTAATGCTGTTGAGATGGTTCAGGAACTTATTTAGTTCTTTTTCTCCATGGCTCCAAATGGTGAAGATGACACCTTAATACTAGTAACCAGATGTTCTTTTTCATAGTTTCCATTTTCCTGTTGCTTGTGGATTTCAATGACTTCTCTGTGTAGTCTGACATGATGGTTGTCAGCGTGGTCTGGCATTTCTGTGTTCTCAAATAATATATCTGAGCAGGAAGCAGGAAGCAGGAACTTTATAAATCACCGTGAGGGATTACTTTAAAAAAGGAGCCCCCAGATGGCGTAGTGGACTAAGTGACTTGAAGGTTGGGTTGCTGACCTGAAAGCTACCAGGTTCGAATCCCACCTGGGGAGAGTGCGGATGAGCTCCCTCTATCAGCTCCAGCTCCATGCGGGGACATGAGAGAAGCCTCCCATAAGGATGGTAAAAACATCAAAACAATCAGCTCCAGCTCCATGCGGGGACATGAGAGAAGCCTCCCATAAGGATGGTAAAAACATCAAAACATCCGGGCGTCCCCTGGGCAACGTCCTTGCAGACGGCCAATTCTCTCACTCCAGAAGCAACTCAAGTTGCTCCTGACATGAAAAAAAAAAACTTTAAAAAAGAGGAAGAGATGTGTTCATCAGAGGGAGAGGGAGTCCATTGTTTAAACAGGTATGTGTTCTTCTGAGGCCAGGTCAAAAAATACAAAGGGATCTAAGAAGCCACTTTGCACCAAATTAGGCCATTGTCCGCCTACCATCATTATTTCAGGCTACAGCAGAGCTTTCCAAACATTCCCTGTTGGTGACACATGGTTTTTAAACATGCATCATTTTGCGACACCATAATTCAGTTTTACTAGCAACCCCTTTTAAGAGATACGTACATTGTCATAACGAAATGTATAGGGAGAACATACATAATTTTGCAACAGCATAACTCAGTTTTACTAGCAACCCCTTTTAAGAGATACGTACATTGTCATAACGAAATGTATTGGGAGACCACGCATCATTTTGCGACACCATAATTCAGATATGCAAAACCGCAGATAATTGTAGATCTTGTTGAAATGAAGGACCCATAGAGGACTTAAAAATGCCTAGAGATGACATACATTGTCAGACAAGGATAAATGAAACCACGGATATTCAATACAGGGGTTATGCTGTAATTGAAAACCACTTTACAGAATCTCCAGCAGAGGTCTGTCACATCATTGCAGCATAACTTTTTAATTGCTGTCTTTGCTGACTTTTCTCCTTCAAACGTCTCAATCTGCTACTGAGCTCCAGTCCCATCTTTTAAGGAGCTAACCTTAGTTTACCTTAGCCAGGATTCACTAAAAGTATCCATGTATGATGCATATTTTCGTTAATACTTGTTTTGCTGCATTCACCTTTCATATTTGTTCATAAGTAAAAAGATTTAGGATTGGGTGATCCTTGATGTTACAGGTTAATTGGATAGAACTGAGTGGGTGTTATACACACAAATACCTGTGGTTTCACTTACTAGTGTGTGTGGTGGAATGGCCTCTTTGGGAATTTTCTAGGTCCTGTAGGTGATTGGGTATACTTCCTCCAAACTTTACCATGGCATTGTATTAGAGGACCTAGCATGTTCCTAAAGAAAATACTTCTCTAGGTCCTCCAATGCAATGCTGGAACTGGAAGGGAGGTAATAAACGGCGTTCAGTTATATTCATGGTTTCATGTAACTTCAGTCCACCCAGAAACATATCCTACTGTATGTTATTACATACAGACATGGCTGGCTAGTGAATTCTCCTTGACTACTTCACTTCCCCTTCTGCTTTTCATCAGGTTTTTACTCTTTTCTTTCACTCCTGTAAGCTACTCCCCATCTGCGGTTAGGAAGACAGAGATTACAGGTTAGAAAAAATAATTCTAGCCTTTATCTATCATTCTAGAAATGAAAAGCTGAAGTCTTTTCTTCTCACCCCCATATGGTAAAGCTACCAAAGCTCAACTCCCTTTGGAAATAAATGTTGTACAGCATCTTATCTTTGACTTACTTTGTTTCTTATTTTCACTGTCTGAAATTATAACAAATCATATCAACATGCTGTACTACATTGGATAATCTTGTTTGGAATAACCCAAGGTAGAGTTATACCTGTCCCTACTACCTTCATTGGGCTTTGCTTAATACCTTAATACTAGTCGGGCTTAATGCCCTACCGATTATGAACCTGGGAGCTTCCAATTATCTTAATCACTTGTCAATAATAATAATAACAATCCAAAGAAGTCAGCCATAGCAGAGCACTTGATGGACCAACCTGGGCACAGCATGCTATTTGAGAACACAGAAATGCTGCACCACTCTAACAGACTACACAGAGAAGCCACTGAAATCCACAAACATGTGGACCATTTCAACAGAAAGGAGGAAACAATGAAAATGAACAAAATCTGGCTACCAATATTTAAAAAACTCTAAAATCAGGACAATAAATAAAGAGCAAAACTCTGATAACAGGGGAATTCCAGACATGAAACAATCAGGACCAGCTAACACCTCCCAACAAAGGATCCCCCCCCGGCAGGAAGCAGCCAGGCTTCAAAGCTGCAAGGAATCGCAATACAGGTAAAGGCCACCCCCCTTCTTGGACATTTGGAGACTGGAGATAAAAGGCAGCAAATGGGATTTATGAACAAATTGTTAGCACCATTGTTAGCACCAAAAAAGAAGGAGTTTGGAGAGATCTGCTGTTTGATAGGCTTTGCAAGAGAGATCAGGTGCAGATTTTTACATAACATTCCAAATGTAATCATGCCATAGATTCAGAAGAAACTGAAAGTAAGATTGAAAGTCTTACTTTCGGTTCCATTTCTAATTATGCCCATTATGGAATTTGCTCCCACCGCCCTCTATATGGCATTTGCACACTGGCTTGACCTTTGCCCTGAGTTATTCATAACAACCACAATATCTCTTTCTTAGTCATTTGCAGTCACTGCCAGCACAGATTCCATCAGTTCTAATATTTGTAAAGTTGGGACTTTCACCCCAGTTTGCATGAATGTGTCTTAACTAATTGATGCTTAACTTCCAAACTGTTTTTCTGTTCTTCACATGTATCTCTAATACCACATTAGAACATTGTGTAATGGCTACAATCTGGGCGAGGATGGACATGAGCTCTTCTGCTCATCACATAGAGTTGTTAGGGTAAGGGACAGAAGAGCCATTCATGTCTTCTTGAATTCATTAAAGGAAATATTGGCTGTGAATGGAAATAATAAATGTATAGAGGAAAATCTGAAATTGAGTTAATAAGCACAAAAATCATCAAGGAATGTAATCTCCACAGGACATCTAGTATTGGGTCAAAACTGGAAGAGTGTGGTTGTTTTGCTGTGCAGGGTAAGCTGCCTGCTGTTATGTAGGGTTCACTTGAAAAGCTGCCTTTTTGATCTGAGTTGAAAAACATTTTTAGTCAAGTTTCTTGGAAGTTGTGGTGGGAGTTGTTTATTTTGTTTATCCCTTACTGTCCCTGGTTCATTGAACAATTGTTCAATAATATTTGATAGGGGTGGTGTTCCTCCAAGAACTTCCAGATTTGGAGAGCTCACAAAGTATTATGTCTGTTTAATCTTACAGTGAAGTACAAATATACAATTTAGAGTTTATCACAGATTATGTAAGCCTAAATATCCAAAGACACCAGATCCTGTCTGATCTTGGAAGCTAAGCAGTGTCAGCTGTGTTTAGTATGTGGATGGGAGACCACCAGTGCATTGCAGGTAAGCTATATTTCAAAACAAGGAACTGATAAAATTACCTCTTGACTATACCTTGCATAAAAATAACTAGGAAATTCATGGGGTTGCCATAAATCAACAGGAACTTTGAAGGCACATACAATTGCAATAAATATGCCAAAGAATTTGAGCAAGAGTTTGTTCACATGCTTTTAAGCCTTGGAAGTAAGCAGCAAATAATCCACTCAGCAGGCTAAGTGTCTATTAATTGCATGAATAAGCAAGCTGTTCAGAAATTATTATATATACTATGTGGAAGTACTTTTTTGCTTATAAAATGTGATGTAAACGTGACATTGGTGAGGGCCCTTAGATATTCAACATACCACTAATATGAAAAGCTAATTTCCAAAGTTCTTTCAAACTATTGTCATGCAAAGAAGGGAGTAAATGGATGTATAGGTTAAAGGGAGAGCTATATAGGTAAAGGTACTTGGAGGCAATATGTTGGTATGGATTGGAAGAGATCAAGGAGCGGCCCATTCATTATTTGACCACATAAATACTTGCCAGGCATTTTATTAGCATAGTCAAAGTCATAATCCCATTGATACTTACACTGTTGTAACTATCAATTAGGCTAAGTCATTTCTTGGGCCTTGTGCAAGGAAGTGTTCAGTATCTTCTTGCACAGTGCCCTTTTCAAAGCTGTGCAGCTATAGCCAAATATTATTGAGAGCACTGCAAAGCCAAGCAGTAGCTGGGAGAAGGCAGAGCTGTACTTGGGTGATCTCTAGCTGCCATAGTTGAAAAAGAAACAGACTTCATTGTCCTGCATATCTAGAAGTCCAGGAGTTCATAGGGTGCTCCTTTCTCTGGCTTTACAACCTCAGTTATGGGACATGTGGATTGTGCTTTGCCTTGACCCACTCTTTGGCACTTGCACAGCCAGAGAAGGGAAGAGCCCAACGTTGAATAGCATCATGGCTGTAGGTGGTCACATTTGTCAGCTGAAGAGAAGGAATTGAATATTTGATTTATGCCAGAAGGTGGACAGTTCCCATATCTGTTATTTCCAACTGTGGTTGAAACAAATGGGTTACGTGACTGTTTCAGTGGTTTAGAGTGCAGCATCACAATACGAAACTTGAGTGAGCTTGAGGCTAAATCCAGTTGTTACTCCTGATTAGAGGAGACCCGCAGAACTTCAGTGTTGGCTTACCACATTCTGATATAAATTCCAATTAGAGTAAACAGCTAGGTTTAGGCCTTAATGGTTTTGTCTTTGTAGAATGGCAGCAATATTTCTTATATACCAAGAATGCTGATACATTCAACTCCAAGAGATTTAGGGATTAAATTTGACAGAAGAAAGAAAGAAGAGCAAAAGGAAGATTAGGTTGAAGATAAATGAGATAGGGAAATATTTGCACAAATATAATATAATTTCATAAGGGGATGAACATTAGGAATGAAGCAATGTGAAATTTCGGAGCCCCTGGTGGCGACTTCAAATCTGGGGAGCGGGGTGAGCTCCCACCATGAGTAGATCAATAGGTACTGTTCTGGTGGGAAGGTAACAGTACTCTATGCAGTCATGCCGACCACATGGCCTTGGAGGTGTCTATGGACAACACTGGCTTTTCAGATTAGAAATGAAGATGAGCACCAACCCCCAGAGTCAGACACGACTAGACTTAATGTCAGAGGGAAACCTTTACCTTTACCTAATGTGAAATTTGTGGAGTTTTGTAAGTCAACAGAAGTGACAGACATTGTGTAAATGTTCTGGATAGCAACATCAGGCATAAGATCATAAAAACTAAGGTGACATCAACCTCAGTGGTGCCAGTTTTCTCTTATTCCAGTTGGCGGACCCTGTGTTCAAAATAACACAGAAAACCTTTTCCCTCATCCAGGACAAAGCATTAATTTATCACATCGAACTTTGGCACCAACATAAAAGCTTCTGTCAGATTTGAAACCCATTGTGTGAAACACCAAATTTCCTCTATTTCAAGAAAGGAAAGCATGGGTTCATATATCAGACAGAAGCCGCTTATGTTATTCATTGTTTTCTGCCTTTTCCAAAGCCCAGTTTCAAGTGAAAGGAACACCCTCCTATTCTCCTTGCAAAGTTCTCAGGCTCATGCAGATGCCAAACCATAATTGTGGGCACCTCGTCAAATACCAATCCTTTCTGAAATAAACTTCAGAGGTTGTGAGGTGGAAGGCCCTCATGTTAACAATTAGGTGGTAGTCTGCAGTGATTCCATCTTTTTCTCCTTAATGGATTTTCCTGGGTAAGAAAAAAAAAGATTAAAGAAGTAATAGAAAAACAATTGAGGGTTGTGAGTCAAGGGCCATACTGTCTGAGGGCCCTGAAACAATCAATGGCCCAAGGCAGTCATTTGATAAAACTTCCATCTGGAACTGCTCATTGGGAATGTGGGTATCTCCAGTAACAGCAACAATCCGCCCTCCTTTTCTATACGTCTTTATCATAACACAGATCCTCTGAGAGGGAAAGTTGATCCTGGGTGTTTTCTACCAATATGCTTATCTTTTATGACTGCCTCTTCCCCAGCTTAGCAACCTGCCGTATTTGTTTGTTTTTGCTGAATACGGAGTCCTTTCCTTTTAAATTACTGTTTGCCCTTAGCCTGGAGGTTTTTCTCATCTGCTTTTCCCTGAGTTGCTAAACACATGCTGCATCAACTTTGTTAATTAACAGCTTTTTGCCATTTGCTAGATGTTGAGAAAGGACAAAGGGTGATCCTGCATTTTGGTCTTATTGTGCAGTTTATTGCCGCTTTGAATCCCACCCATGGGAGAAAAGCAGGATAAAAATAAATAAATAATAATGTAATGGTGGCTCTAAATTACTTCCACTTGTAACTTCCGCTACTTCTCATCATGATGGAATAGCGACATGGTGTCTTTTGACTGATAGCAACAAGGGGAATTCATGTGGAAATATCCAAGACAGAGGTCCCCAAACTAAGGCCCTTGGGTCAGATGCGGCCCTCCAAGGTCATTTACCTAGCCCCCGCCCTCAGTTTTAGACTTAGGCTCACCCAGAGTCTGAAATGACTTGTAGGCACACAACAATAACAACAACAACAAGCCTAATTAACTTGACTATCGCATTGGCCAGAAGCAGGCCCACACTTCCCATTGAAATCCTGATAGGCTTATGTTGGTTAAAATTGTTCTTATTTTTAAATATTGTATTGTTCTTTTGTTGTTGACGTTGTTGTTGTTTTTCCACTACAAATAAGACATGTGCAGTGTGCATAGGAATTTGTCATTTTTTTTTCAAATGATAATTCGGCCCCTCAACAGTCTGAAGGATTGTGGACCAGTGCTCTTCTTAAAAAGTTTGAGGACCCCTGATCCAAGGTACCACAGACTGAAATTAAATGTTCTCAACCTTTTTAATGCTAAAGGTAAAGGTAAAGGTTTCCCCTGACGTTAAGTCCAGTTGTGACCAACTCTGGGGGTTGGTGCTCATCTCCGTTTCTAAGCCGAAGAGCCGGTGTTGTCCATAGACATCTCCAGGTCATGTGGCCAGCATGACTGCACGGAGTGCCGTTACCTTCCCGCCGGAGCGGTACCTATTGATCTACTCACATTTGCATGTTTTCGAACTGCTAGGTTGGCAGGAGCTGGGGTTAACAGCGGGCGCTCATTACGTTTCTGGGATTTGAGCCTGGGACCTTTCGGTCCACAAGTTCAGCAGCTCAGCGCTTTAACACACTTTGCCACCTTAATACAGTTCCTCATGTTGTGGTGATCCCCAACCATAAAATTATTTTTGTTGCTACTTCATAACTGTAAGTTTACTACTGTTATGAATTGTAATGTAAATATCTGATATACAGGATATATTTTCATTCACTGGACCAACTTTGGCACAAATAACCAATACACCCAAATTTGAATACTGGTAGGGTTGGGGAAGAGATTGATTTTGTCATTTGCAAGTTGTAGTTGCTGGGATTTGTAGTTCATCTACAATCAGGGCCGTAGCCAGAAAAAAATTCGGGAGGGGTTTTGAAAATTTTGGGAGGGGGGATTTGAACCCCTGGCACGCACACACACACACACACACCCCGCCCCCGGCTACAGGCCTGTCAATATCTGCTTGAGATCGTGCCTGGAGGGACTCTTAATTTTTTGCATCTCATAGACTTAGCATGGGAATTTGGTTAACCAGTTAAAATTAATGAGTAAACCAGGTTTTTTTTAATCTGAAAATTTTTGTTATCAATCTATATAAGGAACACTGTATTCTGAACAAATAAATCCTCCAGAAGACTAAAAAATACACAGGGTTTTGTTTTCCAAACATATGTTTTTTGATATGTTTAGTCCCTAGTTAGTCAACTTTTATAAGGTACTAGCTGTGCCCGGCCACGCGTTGCTGTGGCGAAGTATGGTGGTATGGGAAATAAAGTATTGAGGAATTGGTGGTAGTTAAGGTAAAGGGTAAACGTTTTCCCCTGACATTAAGTCCAGTTGTGTCTGACTCTGGGGGTTGGTGCTCATCTCCATTTCTAAGTCGAAGAGCTGGCGTTGTCCGTAGACTCCTCCAAGGTCATGTGAGATGACTGCATGGAGCGGCGTTACCTTCCCGCCGGAGCAGTACCTATTGATGCACTCACATTTGCATGTTTTTGAACTTCTGGGTTGGCAGAAGCTGGGGCTAACAGTGGGGGCTCTCTCCGCTCCCCCAATTCAAACCTGCGGCCTTTCGGTCCAGAAGTTCAGCAGCTCAGCGCTTTAACATGCTGCGCCATTAGGGAATATTATTTCCTAAAGGTTGTGAATATACAATATTTCTGATTGTTTTTTTTTTTTTGTCTGTTGGAGGCAAGTATGAATGCTGCAATTAGGGAAAATGATTAGGATGTAATGGCCTTGCAGCTTTAAAGCCTGGCTATTTTCTCCCTGAGTGAATTTTTTGTTGGGAGGTGTTAACTGGCTCTGATTGTTTCCTGTCTGGAATTCCCTTGTTTTCAGAGTGGTGTTCTTTGCGATATTTTATGTGCTTCTACTGTCTGCGGCCCACCAGATTTTGATGATGGGAATACTTTGTTGGGAGATGTTAGCTGGCCCTGATTGTTTCCTGTGTGGAATTCCCCTGTTTTCAGAGTGTTATTCTTTATTTAGTGTTCTGATTTTAGAGATTGTATTGTTCTGTTTTATTATACCACATTAATTTTTATATATTCTGATTTTAGTGTTTTTGAATACTTGGAGCCAGATTGTATCTATTTTCACGGTTGACTGCAACACAATAATAATAATAATAATGATAGTAATAATGATGACTTTGGTAATACACAGTGCTTCACTCCCTTCTCAGCTTCCTTTCTGGAAGAATCCTTTCTTGGGAGGTGGTAGCTGGCCCTGATTGTTTCCTTTGTGGAATTTCCAATTTCCCTGCTTTCAGAGTGTTGCTCTTTATTTACTGTCCTGGTTTTAGAGATTATATTGTTCTGCATTATTCTATCCCAGTAATTATTTCATATTAAAGTAGAATCTCACTTATCCAACATTCGCTTATCCAATGTTCTGGATTATCCAACGCAGTCTGCCTTTTTGTAATCAATGTTTTTGTAGTCAGTGTTTTAAATTCATTGTGATATTTTAGTGATAAATTTGTAAATACAGTACAGTCGAGTCTCACTTATCCAACATAAACGGGCCGGCAGAATGTTGGATAAGCGAATATGTTGGATAATAAGGAGAGATTAAGGAAAAGCCTATTAAACATCAAATAAGGTTATGATTTTACAAATGAAGCACCAAAACATCATGTTAGACAACAAATTTGGCAGAAAAAGTAGTTCAATACGCAGTAATGCTATGTAGTAATTACTGTATTTATGAATTTAGCACCAAAATATCACGATATATTGAAAACATTGACTACAAAAATGCGCTGGATAATCCAGAACGTTGGATAAGCGAATGTAGGATAAGTGAGACTCTACTGTAATTACTACATAGCATTACTGCGCATGGAACTACTTTTTCTGTCAAATTTGTTGTATAATATGAGGTTTTGGTGCTTAATTTGTATAACAATTACCTAATTTGATGTTTAATTGGCTTTTCCTGAATCCCTTCTTATTATCCAACATATTCACTTATCCAACGTTCTGCCGGCCTGTTTATGTTGGATAAGTGAGACTCTACTGTATATTGATAATCTTATATTATCTGCTTAGAACTGGATTATATGAGGCCCCTTCTTCACAGCTGTATAAAATGCACACTGAAGGATTATATGGTAGTGTGGAGTCAAGATAATCCAGTGCAAAGCAGATAATATAAGATTATAAATGGGTTATATAGCTGTGTGGAAGGGCCTTGAGTCTACACTGCCATATAGTCCAGTGCAAATTAGATATTCTGTGGATGAGGCCTAAGTGAGGCCTAAATTTGCCTGTCCCCTGGGCTGAGTTGGTTGCTAGGAGACCAAGTGGGCAGAGATTAGCCCTCTAACTGGCAGCAATTGGATACAAACAATTATTCCTCTCCCTCTAATTAGAACTTTATTTTTCTTTTCTTTTTGTTGTATCAACCTAGAGGCGTGGATGATGGGTTGTATTGTCAAATTTCGAGGTTGGGGGGCCTGTAGTTTTGTTGTTTTGTCCGCTGCCGTGATGCCATCACTCATTTATATATATATAGAAGTCATTAAGAAGACATAAGTACTTTCTAAATAATGTTCTGGATGACTTACTCACACCTCAAAAAGTCAGTATCGGGTGACCATATTTTGCTGGTCTCAGATTTCAATACAGTAGAGTCTCGCTTATCCAACGTAAACGGGCCGGCAGAATGTTGGATAAGCGAATATGTTGGATAATAAGGAGAGATTAAGGAAAAGCCTATTAAACATCAAATTAGGTTATGATTTTACAAATTAAGCACCAAAACATCATGTTATACAACAAATTTGACAGAAAAAGTAGTTCAATACGCAGTAATGCTATGTAGTAATTACTGTATTTACGAATTTAGCACCAAAATATCACGTTGTATTGAAAACATTGACTACAAAAATGCGTTGGATAATCCAGAACGTTGGATAAGCGAGTGTTGGATAAGTGAGACTCTACTGTACATAGTTGAAACCTCACCTGAACTGTAGCACAGAGATTCTGACAGTCATGTTCTTAAGTCTAGTTTACTCTCCAGGATACCTTTAACTTGTTAATACAAGTAAAGGAATTTAGTTTACATAGTATATAATAACTGTTTATCAAGAAATTCTACGTTCAGTCAACCACTTTCTATCTGCAGGTTGGACTGGGCTGGGCTCAGGGCTAGGCTGAACAGAGCTAGGTTTCATATGCTAAGCCTGTGTGTCCTCATATGTCTTCAAATAGATTGGAAGAGACATAGACATTTTAAACACAACTATTGTTGGCTGATATTTTTGGTAGGTATGAGAAATGTGCCCCCCCCAGGGACATGTTTGTGGTCCTCAGGAACCAGTTTGAATTTTTAAAAATGCTCTCAAATACCATTTGGAAGAATTATGCCCACCCCTAGTGAATCCAGGGGATATTTGGAAGCCAAATGTTTTGTGATTTTTTTAAACTACAGGAGGGGCTTGGCACTCTTTTATAAAATAAAATAGAAAATCAAGTTAAGAAAGTAACCAGTCTTCAGTTTGTCTAGGTGACTGAAAAATGTGGGTTATGTTTTGCTAATGCTATAGATCAGAGCTTTCCAAACTGTGTGCTGGGCTACACTAGTACGTATGTTGCTTGTAGTCTCTAGGTATGTCGCGTGAAAAATGTTCTCCCTCCCATTCCCACAAACAAATATGTGTGTGTGTGTTTCATTTACTGTATAAACTAGGTTCAGAATTTTTTCCTTTCCACTTATGTACTACAGTTGATTCTTGTGTCGTTTCCTCAGTAGCCGCACCATGTGGTTCGTCACAAACATTATTGTCAACAGGCTTTCTTTTCTTAAATAGAAATGTATCCATTTTAGCAGCAGTTACTGTAACTCAATTAACAAATTGTGCAAATTGTAAAAGTACCTACAAAACTGTACATGATATGAAACCTGTATATATTATACATTATTTAATATATATGGTGTATTACATAAAATGAAACTTTTATAAAGGATTGCTTTAACCGCTGTTTGCCAGTAAAACTGAATTACCATATTGTGAAAGGATGCATGTCTAAAAAGTGTGTCACCAACATGAAAAGTTTGGAAAGCTGTGCTAAAGATAATGAAGTCACCTGACATCCTAAGGTATGTTCACATAAGATACAAACAGTAGTCTAGCGTTTAGTACTCAGTTATTCACACTTGTGGTGGTGGAGGCTAAACAAACTATGCAAATTTCACAGTTGGTTTATTGTAAAAGTATACATTGTATAGCCCTCCAGATGTTGTTGGACTGTAAATCCCAGCAGCATGTGCCAGCATAGCTATGGGGAATGCTGAGGGCTGTCAGCCCAGATTTATTGAGCTTTCTGACAGCGAGCAGCTTTCCATTTTCTGTTTGTTCAGTTTGCTCCCTCCCAGCAAACCAAAGAAAGAAGCCCAGATTCTTTCTGCCTCAGTTACCAAATCCAATTTGGAAAGCCCTTATTCCATTCTTCAGATGCCTTGTTTTGTTATTTCTGAATAAGTTTCCTACGTATTGGATTGCACATTGAAATAACTACATAGTACCTTTATAGATAATCTAATCCACTCTCCTGCTGAAGCAGGATAACCTGTATCATGGCATCTCTGATAGGTGACAGTCAATTTAACCCCTGTTTTATTCTGCAGATGTCAAAAGTGCATCCCAGTGAAAGAGATCAAGTATGTGCATGTTGGCTTTTACTGTAATCTCTTTCCATCTCCATTTGTTTGTTGAATCTGAAAGTTTCTATAGTGCTATGCAACTTCCAACTGAATAGAACTTCTGAGTTTCCCTGACTGGAATCCCTAAAATATCAGTGTTCACAATCATGGGAGCTTTACAACCATGCTCAGCACATGAAAGTCTTGAATGTTACTTTGGCATGCATGTCTTTAGTGAGCAGTGCAAATATGTACAAACCCCACTGTACCTTTTTGTCCTATACACAAGCAGACAAATATCTGGCGAATGCTACAAATGTTGTGCAGTGGATGTGGCCTCTGCTATAAGGCAGATCCTTTGCAGTATCATGGTCAAATGTGAATAATTGGCCAGTGGCATAAGAAGAGTTATTTAGTGTTCGGTAGGTCCTGTAGCGTGATATAGGGGATAGAGTATTGCATTAGGATTTTGAAAGACCAGGGTTAAAATCCTTTCTTAGCTATACAAATCCAGTGAGTGATCTTGGGCAGGTCCAAAAGGACAGTAATGACAAACTATCTCTAAATAATTTTTGCCAAGAAACTCAATGATAGGTATCACAATATATGTTGTGGATGAGTCTCTAAGTAGTAGTAACAACAGGGAATTGTAGAGTAGGCAGGCAGAAAGGTCTACTCGGGAACAAGATCCTATAGAAGAGCAACAGCAGAAGAGGATTCGGCAAATACCCGCTGATGAAGAGTCTTTTGAAAGGTTTGATGGGGATGATGGGTTTGACAATGAAGCAGTTTCTATGAGAAGTGCTGGGAGTGACACTGATGAGGTTGTGGATGAGATGGATTGGACAAAAGTAGCAGAAGTGGGTGAGGAGCCTACAAGTAGTGGCACATTCAGAAGATCTGTTGGGAATGAAACTTGGAGGGAAGATGATTTGTCTGCTGTTTGGGAGGATGTAAGTAGAAGCAAGAGAAGGGCCGCTTGGCAGGCAAGGCAAAGAGCAGCTCGGGCAGCACAACTGGCAGCTGAGCGTGGGCTGTTGCCTGATTCTAGTTCGGAGGACAATACAGGAGCAGCTGAGGGTGGGGCGTTGGCTGATTGCAACTCAGAGGAAGGTTTGTAATAAAATGGTTGCAATAGGGACCTTGCGACTGGCATGTTGCATGTTATGCTGGGTTGTGATTCCTGAACTTTGTGGATTTTTTGGGATTTGCTACTGTTCTTGGTTTGGACCTTGGATCGCTTCTGGACATCGTGTTTGCTCTTATGCCCTGACTTTGGATTGGACGTTGACGCTGCTGCTGTATCCTGTTTGCTGTGGATGACCCCTAGACCGGCTTGACTATGACTTTACTTCATCTTGGAACGTGTTCGCTGAAACAATAGCGAGTGTTTCTCCTCTGCCGGGTATTTTGGTTAGTGGGTTGGGATTTTTTAGGACTTCGGGACTCTCTGTTTTACCTCCTTTTTGACTGGTTGGTCTGTGTTTGTTTTTGAATACTATTTTGCTGCTGTTAAGCATTTTTGATTCTTTTGAGCTGTATCTTCATTAAACTATTGTTACTTTGTACTTGGGACTGACTTCGTGGTATCTGTACCTTGATATTATAGGTATTGCCATTTCCTATATAAATATCTCTAAAAATGAAAGGTGTCTTAGAATCACAGGTGTATCTTATATATCTTTATTGTTGGTGGTGGTACTGAAATGTCTTACAACTGAAGAAATATAGTAGTTCAAGAATATTGAGACTTCTGGAAGTAGACTGCACACGTAACAATTTTTATATACCGTGTTTCCCCGAAAATAAGACCTCCCCAAAGAATAAGACCTAGCAGGGCTTTGGGGGGATTGCCAAATATAAGGCCTCCCCTGAAAGTAAGACCTAGCAACTAAGGCTGCAGCAGAGTTCCATTGGGAAGCATGGCTGCAGGGCTAAAGCAGCACTCCTCATACACACACCGGAGGGAGGGAGGGAGGGAGGGAGGGAAAGTGCTTGTTTTCTGTGCCTCCCTCCCTCCCTGCCTTGCCTTGCCTTTCCTGTTCCCCCAGCTGCGGCTTGAAAAACCTTCCATGGCTGCTGCTGCGCTGCCGTTTCTTCCTTCCTTCTGTCTCCCTCCTGGCCATGCTGCCTTCACCCCAAGGCTTCTGATTGGCTCCTGGAGCCCGGGCAAGGGAGGGTGGGAGGGAAGGAAGAGGGCTTTCCACTCCTCCCCAAGGCTTCGCTCCTTAAAGGTACAGGACGCATTGGGATTCTCCTCTCATCCTTATTCCTATCCTATGCCATGAAACTGATTATTTTATACTATTATTCTATTACCATATTATTATCATCATATTCTGTTACTATTATTATATCCCATTATTATATTATCCTATTAATATATTTTAAATCATTATACTATATTTTTCTATTATTATTATTATATCATTATATTATTATTCTATTATTATTCTATTATATTTTCATATTATTATATTATTATTCTGTTATTATTAAATTCCATTTTATATTACCCTATTAATATATTTTATATCATTATATTCTATACTATTATTCTATTATATTATCATATTATTATTTTATTATTATTAGCATATTCTGTTATTATTATATTCCATTTTATATTATCCTATTAATATATTTTATATCATTCTATTCCATTCTATTATTCTATTATATTATCCTATTATTATTATATTATTATGCTATTCTGTTATTATATCCCATTATTATATTATCCTATTAATACCATATTATTATCATATTCTGTTATTATTATATCCTATATTATATTATCTCATTAATATATTGTATATCATTATATTATTATTATATTATCATATTATTATTATAGTATATTATATTATTCATCATTAATGACTACATTGAAACTAGAATAGAGAGAAATCAGCGTGGAAACCTTGTGAAACCTAAATTGCAAGAGGTACCATAGATTGTTGTACATGGAAATAATGGTAGTAACAAGAAATTCTTGATAGGATTCATAGTTTGTCTGGTTATGCTGGTTTGTGATGACAACTACTTTACAGTATATAATAAATGTTCATTTTGTTGTTCAACAATAAATGTGAGCTCTTCTTCATGGAAAAATAAGACATCCCCTGAAAATAAGACCTAGTGCATCTTTGGGAGCAAAAATTAATATAAGACCCTGTCTTATTTTCGGGGAAACAGGGTAGTGGTCTCATATCTTTTAGGATGCATGTCAGTTTCCTTTATTTGAACATCAATCTTCCAGTTGCCTCATGGTGAAGGGGTGCCCCCCAACTCAGTGGACAGACTGTTCAACCAAAGGGATTTACACTTTTTGTATTGGAATATTCTGATAGAATTTGTTTAGCTTCTTGTTCCTACCTTTTTTCTGTGTTGACATTGGAATTCTTTTGCTAAAGGGCTATGATGCTTTCATCTGTTCTAAAACCCAGTCAGTTAGTAACAAACTGCTCTATTCTGAACTGACTGGCAGTTTTGTGTAAGGTGTATAGCAGTAGTGTGACTAGGGGCAAAAAAATAAAGACATGGTATGATCAGAACATGTATGTTTCACACAGCAGTTGGGGAAGTCATTTTTTTGGACTACAGCTCTTAGAATCCCTCATCCAGCATGTCCATCTTGGCTGAGAGCATCTGGAAATTGTGGTCCAAAAAAAGAGGAACTTTTCCACGCTCTAGTCTAAGAGTAATGCTCCATGTCGATGTTCTTTCACAAAATCTGTTTAGAGAAGATTCCATAGAATGCACACAAAAATCATGTTAAGTGACACGTTTGTGCTGCTTCGGTTTGTGCTGTGATTTGCCTCTAGTGAGTCTGTACAAGCTGTCCTGTTTCACCATGTGAGGGTGAACAAAATCTCTTTCTTACTGTTCTCGGAAGTTTGGATTTCTTCCCGCCCCCGCCTTTAAAATCCCATACTTTGTTTGCAATTACAGCTGGACTACCACAATGCAACATTGAGTTAAGAGATCTGTTAAGTACTGGCACCATAGACAGTTCCTGTGTTTTGGCTCTAGAATATCAATGCCATTCTGTGTGTAGCTATACCAGTGGACTGCTTGAACTAGGCTCTCGGCCGAGTACTGAGAAGAAAATCATTTCAAAAAAGTAAAGTTTGTAGATAAGATATGACCACCTTTATGAAAGAGCTGTACAGTTATATCAGTTAAAACAAGCTAGATTTTTGTTCCGTCTTAGAGGGGGTTTTGAGATTGTTTGATTATAGAAATATGTATAGAGAGTTGACATATCAACTTTGTGATGGTGATGATGATGATATAATAATTCACTCATTCATGTGATCTTGGTAATTCTCTTGATCAAGTTGTAAGATGAGTTAGTATTATCCCCATATTCTAAAGAAAGTGTGTCCTTCAGGTAAAATTGGCATATATCTCATGATCCTATTACACTGCACATAATTTCACTGATGAAAATATGTGAGTAAGCTATACAGCTACAAATAAAACAATCAAAGAAAGTATTTCTAGTCTATCTTCAATCTTTACATGAAAATAGTAAGATTTCCAAAATGTTGGTCCGTATCTTAGCCCCTGTCTCAAAGCAGTTTACTATTGAATATCCAAGGGCCCTTTAATTCTTCCAAACAGGCTTAGATGTTTGAAGATAAAGGCATGTTGTTTGAATTTCTGAATGCCCCATTTCCTTTTGCAATAGAAGAGAGGATTCTTTGCCAAACAGCTTGCAGCAGACGCAGTTAAGAACAGAACATGCCTAGTATTTCAGTGTAAGAGCTAGAGAGTATGAACTGTATCCATATTAGCACCTGTGTATTTGACTTAAAACTGAAGTGGAATGAGCAAGGGAAGATTTATTATATTTGACACACAGTGCAGGCCCCTTTTTAACACCCGGTTATCTCCACAACAAAATTATTTTCATTAAGTGTAACAAATAATAATGTCCATAAAAGAAACACAGACAATGAACATTTTCTTTTATTGAACATCGTATATACAACCATCCCACTAAATAAATAAACTGTAACCCTGGCTTTATACTTTTTTCCTTGACTTTCTTCAAGAGCCATTCCAAGTCTTTGCTAATGTTGGCTAGTAGTATGGTGTCATCTGCATATTTTTTATTGCTTCATCCAGTTTTCACATCTCTTTCTTCCAAGTCTAATACATCTTTATTTATGGTACAGTAGAGTCTCACTTATCCAACATAAACGGGCCGGCAGAATGTTGGATAAGCAAATATGTTGGATAATAAGGAGAGATTAAGAAAAAGCTTATTAAACATCAAAATAGGTTATGATTTTACAAATTAAGCACCAAAACATTATGTTATACAACAAATTTGACAGGAAAAGTAGTTCATTACACATTAATGCTATGTAGTAATTACTGTATTTACGAATTTAGCACCAAAATATCACAATGCATTGAAAACATTGACTACAAAAATGTGTTGGATAATCCAGAATGTTGGATAAGTGAGTGTTGGATAAGTGAGACTATACTGTATGTTTAAGTATATAAAATAGATAGGGTGGTAAAATGTAGCATTTCCTGACCCTTTGCCAGTGGCAAACTGTTATGTTTCTCTGTATTATGACTTGACAGTGTTTTCTTGTCCACTGTATAAGCTACAGACCAAGACAATAATAAATGTCATAGTGGACTCATGTCTTTAAGAGCAATCCATAGTATTTCAATAACTATGCAGTTTGAGACTTTGCTATAATCTACTTTGCTATAATCTATTCAGTAACAGGTGATTTTCTTCTGAAAAATTTTATGTGTTCTATTATCCAATGGATGTTTGCAAGTGTGTCCTCCTTTTCTGAACTCAGTTTGGAAGCCTGGCATTTCTTATTCCACATTTGGTAAAAGTGTTGTAAAATTTTGCTTGCATGGAAGAGTAATGCAATGGCCTGGTGGTTACTGTAGTCTCTGGTATTTCCTTTCTTGGGGACTGGAATGTATATCAAGCATTTCCAGTCTGTGGGCCATGGTTTTGTTTGCAGATTTTAGTTAGAATTTGAGAAGTTTCGATCTGTCTAACTTAAAACAGGTCTATTGGTATGCCACCTGTTTCCGATTATTTATTTGAC
Organism: Anolis carolinensis; assembly: GCF_035594765.1. Lineage (NCBI taxonomy): Eukaryota > Metazoa > Chordata > Lepidosauria > Squamata > Anolidae > Anolis > Anolis carolinensis. The sequence continues at coordinate 138,697,959 of NC_085844.1, forward strand.
CCAAGTACTGTACCTTGAGAGCAGCTTCCCAGTGGTTCCCAACCTTTGGGCCTCTAGATGTTTTGGACTTCAACTCCCAGAAATCAGTCAGCTTACCAGCTGTTAGGAACTGTGGGAGCTGAAGTCCAAAACACCTGGAGGCCCAAAGGTTGAGAATCACTGCACTATCTAAAATTATGAATTCATCTTCAAATGGTTGTTCCTTGAAACTGTTGATAATAGTGAGTCCTATGGAAATGATGAACTTCTGGTAAAAATTGGAAGGTTTCCAGGACAACTCTATAGTAACTTCCCCAAAAGCATGCCATAGAATCATCTGGAGAACCCTGAAAAATCTTAGGTAGGACATATTTTGTCAGGTGAGAATGGGTGAAATCAAGGCATTGGCCCCGTAAGAATAGTGGTCAAAGTGCGATTTGTAGCTAGGATTAAAATAGCCCTGTTAGACTGGATCTACTACCAGATAATGCAGTTTGAACTCATATAATGCAATGTAGACCCATACTTAGTGATTACCACACATTACATCAGAAAGCATGCAAGGTGTTCTATACCAGCTAAATCTTATGAGTCATTTTCAACAGCTGTTCCATAATAAGTGCTTTATAAAAAATCAAGCTTGGAACTCTGGATCAGCATGACAAAATCTGACATGCTTAGACATGACTCTTGTTTATCAAAAGATAGAGAAAGGTACTCCTGGTAGTTACCCTGATCTGTTCTTAGAAGTACAGTAGAGTCTCGCTTATCCAACATAAACGGGCCGGTAGAATGTTGGATAAGCGAGTATGTTAGATAATAAGGAGAGATTAAGAAAAAGCCTATTAAACATCAAAATAGGTTATGATTTTACAAATTAAGCACCAAAACATTATGTTATACAACAAATTTGACAGAAAAAGTAGTTCATTACACATTAATGCTATGCAGTAATTACTGTATTTACGAATTTAGCACCAAAATATCACAATGCATTGAAAACATTGACTACAAAAATGCATTGGATAATCCAGAATGTTGGATAAGTGAGACTCTACTGTAATGCCAAATTTAGGAGGGATCCCTAAACTTACAACATGGTCAGGTGGTTTAGGAAATGGCATCCATTAAAGACTAATTTACCGCCTGCCAAAGTCACAAATATTTCCTGCCAGCATATAACCCTTCTCTCTGTATTCCGAAGTACATTTTTCATGGTTTCCGCCCAGATTCATCCACTTCTTTCTTTGCAGTAGATAGAAGAGAATTGAAATTATTTAAATAATCATGCTTAGTAGATAAGCTACTAAGGTATTGAAAAGTGTTGAGATCCAGATAGTGTGATAGCATGATGTAATAATTTGAACATTGGGGTATGACTCTGGTACTCAAAGTTCAAATCCACGTTCAGCCACAGAAATCCGCATAGGGCTTGTTTGTAACACCAACCCATCTGTAATGGAGCTACCCAAAATTCACCCTGTTAGTGCCTGTAATGTACAATATTGAAATTTTATTGTCATCAACATTTTGATCAGCACTCCCCCCATTGCATAATTTGCTCCAGCAAAGATCCCAAGCTCCTCTTTTGGGTTCTAGGTGTAGGGCTTCAGTGGAATTGTCACCATTCAAATTGTTGGATGTGATCACCAGCCCTTGAGCTCTCCATGACAATCCTCTCAAAGGGGGGCCAAGAGCGAGATTGGAGCGGCTCCAAGCAATGCGAGGGAATGATCCTCCACTTGCTTACGTTTGAGTAAACCATCAGTCTGAGCAAGGATTATGGTATTCACAAAAATTTAAAGAAATATGCAGTGTTACAAAGCATACAACCTAGCCCCTAGCAGTGGAAATGTTGTCATTGTTTGCCACCCTAACAACTTTCCTCTCCCTGAAGACATCCCATTCTAGATTGTGTACACAGAAACAAATCAGATTTTCCTAGAAACCACCGAACAAGGAATAAATTTTGGTATATCACATTAAACCCCCCCAAAGAAGTATTTTTGCTGCTAAAGGAGTTGTGCATTGTGTGTCAGGATCAAATTAGCTACAACCTGAGTATGACACCCCCCCCCCCCCCCATGTAAACAGGCCCTAAGTGACTTTGGGCAAGTCATGCTTTCTCAGCCTGAGATTTAGACTATGGCAAACTCCCTCTGAAGAAATCTTGCCAAGAAAACTCTGTGATGGGGTTGCCTTTGGGTCAGCATACATCAGAAACAGCTTGCAAGACTAAGAACAACAAAGTCTTTTAATGGTGATACAGTTTGTGTTCATGGACAAGATCATTAGTAAAGGCACATGCAGTTATATAGTCTCAAGAATGAATCAATAATGACAATTGTTTTAAAGAACACTATTTAACTCAAGTAGCTAATTTCTGTAAAACAAATGATATAAAGTTTTGAAGTAGTAAGAAAAGGGTGAAGGAAATGATTTTCAGAAGTCACACTGTCTATAACATAAAAATCTAGTTTGCAAAATCCCAGATGTTGTTCCAGTGACGTCTGACTCTAATTTTTGGTGGAAAGTAATTTTATGTCATTACATGTAACATTCCTTGAACAGTCTGACATTTTGTTTGGTTTTGTTTTATAAAGACATAAATTGCCACCAGAAGTTACCTAACAAATTAAATTGATTGCCTGAGTACACTTCCAGGATCACATGATCTCAAGTTAAAACATTTTGGAAAGCCCCCCAAGTTTATTGGGCACCATATTTAAATTTACAATGCACTGAAGACCAAGAAGCTATCAAAATAATTCCAGAATAAAGTTGTGCAGAAGCACCAGATAGAGTTAAGTATTTTAGATCCCAAATTATGAATACCATTAAATCCATTATCACTGTGTGGAAATAGCATGATTCAGGTGTGGCTCTACCAAGAAAATGGTAGGGAATGCGGTTCACCAAATAAGGACGGAATTTTAGTCTGAGTTGCAAACAAGGAACCATTGGGTTGTTTTTTTTCATGTCAGGAGCAACCAGAGTTGCTTCTGGGGAGAATTGGCCGTCTGCAAGGACGTTGCCCAGGGGACGCTCGGATGTTTTGATGTTTTACTATGTCCCTGCATGGAGCTGGAGCTGATAGAGGGAGCTCATCCACGCTGTCCCCGGGTGGGATTTGAACCTGGCAACTTTCAGGTCAGCAACCCAACCTTCAAGTCACAAGGCTTTTATCCCCTAGGCCATCGGAGGCTCCATTGGGTAACTCTGAAGGAGCTAGAGCAGTGTTTCTCAACCTGGGGTCCACAGATGTTTTTGGCCTTCACCTCCCAGAAATCCTAACAGCTGGTAAACTGGCTGGGATTTCTGGGAGTCGTAGGCCAAAAACACCTGGGGACCCCAGGTTGAGAACCACTGAGCTAGAGCAATCTGAACCTTCTCAAAGCTGGGCTTTACAGAAGAGCAGTGAGAAGAAAGCATTGTTAAAACTAACCCTGTCAGTGCCCTTTGGGAGACATCTTCAAACTATGCCTTTGCTATATAGTCTGAACTCTGCAAGATGGCTTATATTGTCATACTTTGGACATATCATGAGTGGACATAACTCACTAGATACTACAATAATGCTTACAAAGTAGATAGCAGTAGGAAAAGAGGAAGACCACATTCCTAAGACTCCACAAAGAAAGCCCGGTCTTGAATTTGCAAGACCAGAGCAGGGCCTTATATTGAAGTCGCTTGATGGCAGTTAACAACAAAAACACAGCAAAAATGCTGTGTGTGGTGCACATCATGCTCATTGCCTTGAGAACATAATTCTCATAAGGAAGTATTATGTTGAGTGGAAGCTTTTCCTGGTTGGGACTGGGAAACTTGTTAGGAATGAGGGCAAGGTGGACAGAGACATACATGAGGCAATTCTAAACGAAAACTTGTTTCAATCTGAAAGGGACTCGAGACTGTGCAGATGTTCAGTTTTCAACAAGACTGCGGTCCTAAATAAACAACTGATGTAACACTGAAGCATTTAAAAACAAGAACCTGGAATCATAGAGTTGGAAGAGAACACATTAGCCATCTAGTCCAACCCCCTGCCATGCAGGAAAAGCACAATCAAAAAACCTGTGACAGATTACCATCTAGCCTCTAAAAAGGAGCCTTCGCCACACTCTAATGCAGAGAGTTCCCCTGTTGAATTGCTTTTATGATCAGGAAGTTCTTCCTAATGTTGAACTGGAATCTCCTTCACTGTAATTTGAACACATTGCTCGAAGTCTCCAGGGCAGCAGAAAACAAATCTGCTCCCTCTTCCTTACATTTTCCCCCCCAAATATTTAAACATGGTAATCATGTCTCCTCTCAGTCTTCTCTTCTGCGGGCTAAAGAGGACCAGCTCTTTAAGCTACTCCTCATAGGGCATGGTCTCCAGACCTTTGATCATTTTTGTCATCCTCTTCTGAACATGTTTTGTCTTAAGATAGTCCAGTAAAAACCTATATCTCTGTCTGATCAACTATCCATGACAAGACTTGAAATAGCTATTTACCAATGGTTGCTATCCAACCTGACAGAGATGGATTAATTTTGACAAGGAGAATGGGTAAATCCCACAGGATCCAGATTGGCAAAGCTGGTAGAGACTTATCCAAGAAGACTCATGGCTGTAATTGTTACCAGGCCTGTAGCGAGGGGGGGGGGGGTTAGGGGTTCAAACCCCCCCCCAAATTTTTCAAGTTATAAAAAAAATCTCGTTTACTCATGAATTTTAACTGGTTAACCAAATCCCCATGCTAAGTCTATGAGATGCAAAACATTAAGAGTCCCTCCAGGCACTATCTCAAGCAGATATTGACAGGTTTGTAGCAGGGAGGGGTATGTGCTAGGGGTTCAACCCCCCCCCCCCCCCCGAAATTTTCAAAACCCCTCCCGAAAATTTTTTCTGGCTACGGCCCTGATTGTTACATAATATGTTTTAACAAACATTAACCTGTCATGTGTGCATGTGAGTTCTTATGCAACCAACTTGTACCACTTGTTTACTTAAATTTATACCACAATAAAAATAGCATGCATATATTGATTACCTTGTATAGATAAAGGGGTAACTATGCTAATTAAATGCATTCAAGTTCTCATTGATACACAAAAAAAGCGGGAAGGGGAGTTGAATACTTTTGCAAGACTGTTCTCTGGTGTACTCCATTAAGGATGTCTGAGTACAAATGTGGGGAAAAAGAAAATGTACATTCGAGTTGCTTATAATCATCTTAACTTCTCATGGAAAGTTATATTCAGTGATGATTTTAGCAGTAAACACCAGGGATAGTGGAATTGTATCTCAGAGGTCCCTGGGAAGAACAGTTACCTCTTTCACATTTTAATCTGAAAACAGAAGTGAAGGTGTGTTAGGCTTTCATTTTAATCTTTCATCTGATAATCACACATTCCTGAATAATGGCTATGACTGATAAAAACACTTTGTACGTATTCTGAGAAACTTGTCTTTAATCTCTCCATGCTGATCCTGGGCATGCAAATGAATTGTCAAGTTAATGTATATGTGTGTTGTGTTATTGCATCCTATTTAGACAGGTGTTTTTCCCCTCCCATCTCTTTGTTTGCTGACTTATTTGCTTGAATGTTACACGTGCATTATAAGTAACTTACTTTTTCTTGCTAAAACATTAAACCTATAATCTTAGGTAAAAGACTGTAGTGACCCGTTAGTATTTGTTCAAAGTGCACTTCAATCTGAGGTCAAGCAAACAAAGCCAGCATTATGCCTTTGCATTTTTTTTTAAATGAGCCTGGTAAAAATCCACTCAAAGTAACTTGTATCTTTTGTGAGGAGGGGAAAATGCCAGTAGCACTCTTTGAAGTGCTTCACACAGGAAATGATAGTCCAAGAGGATATGTTTAAAGGCTTTGGTAGGAAATAAATGGCACTGTGTTGTTGACGGGGAAAGATCTTGGCAAAACTGTTGTTGTGACTGTTCCTGCGGCTTAGAAAGGAATTTCCTACAGACTGGACTAACCATTAAAAATGTCTCTGCTTTTAGGAGGAGTCCAGCAGAGTTTTCACAGAGAAATGTCAACTTCAGCCATGGACGCACAGTGTGTCGGTGAGAGAGGAAGCTTTTTTAAGGTAACTGAAAATTCATCATAGATTTTTTCAGCAGGAAGCCATATTTTACTTTGAAATTGAAGGTGCTTTTCAGTGTATGCAAGTAACTTTCCAGATGCAGAGCCTTGACAGAGCATTTGAATCACTGAATTCTTGATTTCCATAGGTCAGACTTTTGTTACTTGATGGAGTGACATAAAAAAAGCATGTTCTTTATTTCAACTTGATGCAAAAGTGTTTGGTCAGAAAGCAAGCTGCATTTACAGCTGTAACCATCATATTACTATTTCTTTGCATTCTGCCAGTTTGATGTTTCTCTGAAATCCAGATTCTTCAGTTGTGTGTTTGCTAAATTGTTATCCGATTTTTACATAGCAAGATATATTTTGTATTGATCTTGGCAGCTAGCAGTTTTAAATATGTATGTGTGTGTGTGTGTGTGTGTGTGTGTATACACACACACACACACACACACACACACACACACAGCTGTAGATTAAAGCTGAACCATAAGTAATAGGTTGCTGGGAGGGGGGGGGGGGAAGCAGAGTGTTTCTGTTAAAACCCCTGATTTCAGGCAGTTATAATTTTTCTTTTCAACCGTGAAGGAGTTCCCAGCTGCTGCAGATTTGTTATGAGACAGATTACTTGAAAGAGTTTACCACTCAATATGAGCTCAACATTTTTTTTGCTTACACTCTAGTTCTTAAAATCCACCTCAGCTGTGGAAATAGTGGTTGATACTACACCAGCTGAAGCCAGTTCCTGTGCTTCACAAGTGGGCAAAGCTGGCCTGGCATTTAAATCATTTCCTTCATTTCCTGACTAAAAACATGAAGGCTTTTTGGCTGTGCCTGATGCATATCCTTGGCACACCCCTGGTCTAGGCAAGAAATGGGCACCACTTATTATGATTATGTTCGATGGTTTAAAACTAGTCTTCTTTAATGAAACGTCAGAGGAAATGATCAGGTTCTTAGAAGAAGAAAAAACATGGAATAGGACTCCAGAAAAAGTCCTTTAGATGGGCTCTCTCATGTTGCTTGTGATATCTTCTACTGCATTCTTGGCTTCTAAGGTTGTGGTGATTGTTTACAATTGTATAGTTTTATTAGTAACCACTGGTACTTTATAGACTAATAGAAAGAGAAGAAAACAACCCTGTCCTGTAATGCCTATAGTGTTAAAATCAACTAACTGTTGTTATCACAATATGTGATAGAAGATTTATCGCTGACCTCTAGGAAGTTTGCTAAAAACATCTTAAAAGTAACTTCATCATACTCTTAACATCAATTTTTTTTTTGCTGTATACTTAAAACATGGTTGCCATTCACTCTTCTTTAAATACCTATGTTTATGTTTCCAAGGATACATTTAGAAAGGATATCATTCACACAATTAGGAAGTGTAAATACAAATAATAATAATTTTGAGACAATAGTAGGCATAATTGATCCTGATTTAGATCAGAACTGTGGAGAGGCAAATTGGAATACTTCTCACTTTCTCTTCCAATCACATCTGCTGTATACATTACTAATTGTGTCTTTCTTCTACTGTAAACTGAAGGTATAGCTTCCCTTGATGAGAACACAGTGATGCACAAGGAGTTAGATCTTGATACACTAATCTAAATTGGCATGCTGTGCCTGGTGTTTATACTAAACACACTCACATAAATCCCATTGGCACAATTGCTATTGTGTAAATAATTTCACATCTGAGAATCTGGATTCGGCCAAGATCCCTTGTGGTTCTGTGCACCAAGTTACCATAGGAACTTTTAAAGATAAAAGCTATATATTTGTGGCAAACTTTTGTATTTTTTATGGAAGGTATAGGGTGTCCTATATTTGTAGCCTGTTTGTGCAGTAGAATGGGAATCCACTTTGTAAGTTCTTGCCCATGTTTTAACTGACTATTCCCCTCAGTGTACTTTTATGATGCTTTTGAATCTGGATTTTTTTTCCTATTATCATTACATTTGCCCTCTTCAAAACATTATATCCAGTCTGTATTCTCTTTCCAGTATATCAGCATATAAATTGCAGCAAGTTTTCCTGGATTCCTGAATAGATTTTTTTTATTCCCATATCAATGACACCTGGTTTTTTACTCTTTTCCACTGCCTGTGTTCTATCAAGATTTAATGCATACTTTATAAATGCTAGTAATAAATTCCAGAATTACATTGCAAAGCAACGGCCAGTTGTTGAACTACTAAAAATATCTTGATGGTACACATAACTTCAGAGGAATGCACCAGCAAAAACAGAATTATGCCTCCATTGTTGGCTGTCTGCCACAGCCTGAGACAAGGTGGCTTTTAAGACTGTGGGAGCTTCACTAGTTGAAAAGAAAACAAACTGCAAATATGCAGAAGGATGCAGACATAATTTACAGAGGGGATATTTACACCAGATGTAGTGTTCTTTGGATCCGCAACTTCATCCCGCCCACTCACTCACATATCTGCCCACTCCCCCTGCTCGCCACCCCAAGTGCCCTCCCCCCCCCCCACAGTTCAGGCTCTGTGTCTCTAAAAGGTTCACCATCACTGCCCTAGAACATGGAATGCAGGGCGTCAGTTTAACATGCAGGGCGTCAGTTTAACATCTCATGGTGTAGACAAATCCGTATATGATCGAAACTCTGCAACTTTTTCCTGTTTGGCTCTGCCAGGGAAATCCACTTGAGTAGCCTTAGGAAAGTCACACTCTCTCAACCTCAGGAGAAGGCAAATGAAAGCCCCATCTGAACAAATTTTGCCAGGAAAACCTCATGACAAAGTTGGAAACAACATGCTGGAAACTATTTAAGCTTACAGCAATGTCGTGTGTTTTTCCTACCATGGCGGGGAAATCTTCATTAATCCTATAGCAAAGTGTGCATACTGATGATACTCAACTCTAGCAGAACCACAATAATCATTATTTGGATTCAGGTCAGACAAGCTTGGCACGGAAACAGCCGTAGCTGCTATGACTGGCAATCTATGTCAAAAAATAACTACAGGGGGAGTTTAAATTGTAGATCTCCCTTGATTTCTAAGAGGCCTTTGTTACAACTGGCATCTTACTGGGCCAGATCTTTGGAATGGGAGTAAGAGGTTTTATATTCCTCCTAGATACACTCAGCTAGTTACTGTATAACATAAGGAAAAAGGGTGTGTGCATGGCTCTCCAGTATTATAGAAATTAAAATAATCTTTGTGTGTGTGACAGTGACAATAAAAGAGTTTTTCAAAAACAAAATGCAGTTTAGTTCTAATGATAATACAGTGGCATGTTGTTTCATATATGCTATAGGAAATCAGTACTTCATTCATATGCTTATTTTTAATATAGGATTGGAGATAAATGCCCAAGAAAAAATGTCAAAGGCATTTTTGTATATAATGCAACATTTCTAAACTAATTAATGGGGGTTTAGAATTTGCCAGGAGAAAACCCAAACCTCTTTGTAATTTCTTATTTTTCAAATTTTGTTAGAGGTATGCATCCCTCTGGTGGACAGAACTATAAAAGAAATGCTTTTAACAGGCACACAAGATTACATCACGCCAAGAGACAGGAACCACAGCATTTGTAGTAATTTGCTCACTTTTTAGTATAGCTCCTGAACAATGTGGGTTTTGTCGCCTTTCTCTGTGTTTTCAGTCTGGAACCCAGAAGAGAGGCAACAGTGTCCCCCCATCTCACTCACCAGGCACTAGGTCCAACAGCAGCCAGGGACTTAGGCACACCCCAAAAGTAGAATCAAAGAATCCTAGGGCTGGAAGAGACTTGAAGGGCCATCCAGTCCAATCCCCTGTCATGCACAATGACCACCCAGTCTCTACTTAAAACTCTCCAGAGAAGGAGATCCCACCACACTCCAAAGCAGCATATTGCATTATCAAACAACTCTTGATGTCAGGAATTTCTTCCTAATATTCAGGTGGAATCTCTTTTCTTGCAGTTTAAATCCATTGCTCCATGTCCAAATCTTCAGAGTAGCAGAAAACAAGTTTTCTCTATCTTAAATATGACATCATTTCAAATATTTAAACATGGTCATCATGTCCCCGCTTAACCTTCTCCTCCAGGCTAAACATACCCTAAGCTGCTCCTTATAGGACTTGGCTTCCCCCCAAAATGTGCATTCTTATTATTTTGTTTAAAAACCAAATAACTACCATTGATTTTTGTGAGAAAATCGTCAATCACAGACCTGGGGACAAGTTGACAATGGGGGCAAAGCATGTTACATCTCTGTAGCGTGGGTGGTCTGCCCACCTTTTACATGGATCCTATGGGAAGCCTGGTGTCCCTATGTGTGTCAAAGAGCAATCACACTCTATTCTAAAGCTATTCTAGATTTCATCTCCCAGAATCCCATACTCTTGGCCATGGTGACTGGGGCTTTTGCAATTTGAATTCAAAAAGACAGGGGAAACCAAGTGTTGAGAACCAGTCCCATTTAGATTCTCATTCCTCAGACATTCCTGCATCTTGGCAAGCATAAGGAAATTTTGCTCAACCTTATGGCTAGTTGATAATCTTTTGACAACACTGTGTTTGTGGTACAGTGTGTCTTTGTGTCCAGTAGGGGGCACGTGAGCACTAGAAGGTCCACTGAAACAAATTACTGGTACAGACTATTAATATGTAGGTGCAAAAGACCTGTTTGGGATGGAGAAATCGGTCAATCTCTAGCTAATTATTTGAAAAAATAATTTTATTTTGAATCTATCCCCTAAAGCAATTCATATTAACAAACATCATAACATTGAATACACATTTGCATTTGCATTTTATTCATTTCTGAGCCAAAAACAACATTGCAAAACAGTGATGCATGCAGAAACGTAAGGGTGACTGTATTATGTTCTGTATATTGGTCTGCAGATCATATCAATTCACATAAATCATGAGAGACAAACCAACTCCTTGATCAAATCTAGCATTGCAGTATCAAAATGAGGAATACCATGAGAAGAGAGATACAATTCTTCCCTTTGACTTGGCCAGATCTTCCCTTAAGAGAGAGCAGAAGTGGTCCTTCTTTAACACCTCAAGTCTGCTTTCAATTCCACTTTCAGTCATGACATCTGATATTTTGCTGTATCAAACAATTATTCATAATATTGACCGTATACCTCACACACATACTTTCATATAACAAGGAAAAACAGTTGTGATGCATTTTAATAAATTAAAATAAATGTAATACATTCTGATTAGAATTTTGATTGCTACTTCCAACAATGACATGGTGTTTTGGCATTAACACCCAACCTTCCCATGTTACTGATTACTGGGAGTTTAAGAAATGTTATTCACCAGGAGCACATTGCATTACTAGTTGGTAACGGAGCTTGCGAGACGGTGTTTTTTTTCTATGTGTTGTCGAAGGCTTTCATGGCCAGAATCACTGGGTTGTTGTGCATTTTCCAGGCTGTATGGCCATTTTCCGGGCTGTATGGCCAGGACAGAATGCTTCTGGAACAGCCCAGAAAATGCAGAAAAACCTGGTGTTTTTCTTCTTTTCTATTTCTAAATTTATAAACAAGGGCCCGACACTGAGCACCTCATGCTCTAATTCCCAGTCAAGCTCTTCCTGGGAGATGATTAAATAGATGAGAAGGGTCTGGGACCCTGTTCTAGTACTTGTCCCTGGTAATTATTATTGGACATATCTGGAACCTGGTAAAGTTATACATAATCACATAATGCCACTACCCGAACTAAGAAGAAGAAAAAGTACAACTTCTCTGCTGTGAGGCCTTTCTTTATATGGAGAGAAATCAACTGAATGCTTCCCCTAAGAAATTCATACTTGGCTTTAATAATAGTAATTCTGTTGTTGTTGTGTGCTGTCAAGTCATTTCCAGCAATTCGTATTTCATTTGACAGAATGCACAGAGTTGCTGGTGCAGCATGGTGGCTAAAAGCCAGCAATGTCCTGGCTCAAGATATTATCCGAGTCCTGACCTCTCTAGGTGGCCTTTCATATTCCCCAACTCAGCCAGAAACCTATTTCCAATTTACTGAATAATAAACACCCTATCAACAAAGCTGTTACAGATTTCATAAATACAGTAGAGTCTTGCTTATCCAACATAAATGGGCCAGCAGAACATTGGATAAGAGAAAATGTTGGAGAATAAGGAGGGATTAAGAAAAAGCCTATTAAATGTCAAATTACATTATGATTTTACAAACCAAAACATCATGTTTTACAACAAATTGACACAAAAAGGAGTTCAATACATGGTAATGTTATGTAGTAATAACTGTATTTATGAATTTAGCACCAAAACATTTCAATATATTGAAAACATTGACTACAAAAACATTGACTACTAAAAATTGATTACAAATTAAGAGAAAACTACATAAAATGAACTTACAGTAACAACATTGTTGGAAGTTATATCCATAAAAAATTCAGTCCTTGCTGCCTAGAGAAACAGCTGTGGATCCAGGCAGGATCCACAATATATTATATTTATTGTGTTGGATAATCCCAAATGTTGGATAAGCGAGATTCTACTGTATATGTAAGTTGCCATAAATACTCAGTGTCAGGGTAGAAGCTATATGATCCTCCTCACCATTGACTATGGTTCTGAATCCAAACAAGGGGTAACATCATTCTCATACTTGTTATATATGTTATAGACATGATTCAGCCTTTAAAACTGCCAGTGTGGGATAGTGGGTTGATGTTGGTCTAAGAAGCTGGCAAACCGGTATTCAGATCCTCGTTCAACCATGGAAACCCACTGAATGACCTTAGGCAATTCACTTTCGCACAGCTTCAGAGAAAGGCAATGGCAAATCTTAGCTAGACAATGCTGGTATTGGGTTACCATAGATTTGTCATAAGTTGGAAATGACAGGTATCCCAACAACAACACTGATTCAGCCAAAGTAAAGCATGCTGAATTTTGTCTGGATTGTATCCCAATTGTTTTTTAAGCTTGCTAGGTTGTAGCATAGTTTAGTAGTTCTCTAAGCTGGATGTATATGTTCTTGGTTTGTGTTAGTCTCTCTCTCTCTTTCTCTCTCTCTCTCTCTCTCTCTCTCTCTCTCTCTCTCCCACTTCTCAGAAAGGCAGTAAAATGTTGATATATTTTTATATAGCCACGTCTGTAAATAATACAGCCAGCACTAAGAATCAAGGTCAGGAATTTCCCAGCATTATCAACATCATTTTTTCCACCTTTAGTAGTTGATAGTGTTTCCTTATCCTGCCCAGCCCCCCTCTCCACCCTTAGGAAAAGGAAGTCAAAATTAAAATGAATTGTAATGTCTAGTGATTCATCCTGTTTGTCCTTCTGTTTCCACACATCTCCCGCTTATTGGTGTCATACTGTTTTTTCCCTTTGTCTAGTTAATTGACACAATCGCTTCAGAAATCGGAGAACTGAAACAAGAAATGGTACACACAGATCTAGTGCTGGAAGATGGGCCCACAAGTTTACAAAGGTAAGTTAAAATCTATGTAATATTGCTGAATAGCATTGTATGACAAATGTTTGTAGTGCTGATATGGTGTTTTAGTTATAATGATATTTAATTGATTTTTATCTCTATCACTATGAGACATTGCATTTTTTCTATACTTATTAAAGCCATTTGCCTGTGGCAGCACCTGGTGATGAAACTGTGTGAGTGTTTGCTCCATTTCCTGTAACAATAGCCAATTTCTATGGCATTGATATCTCATTTAAAATGAAACCTAACTTTGTGAAATCTGAAGGGACTCAGTAAAGAAATTTAATGAGCTCTCAGTTTAGTTACTGAGACATTTCAGCTTAAATGGAATTACACTTTGAAAAAGTAAAGGCAATTTATTATATAATTGTATTGAAGTCACTGGGGAACATTTTGTCATTTTCATTTAAATAAAAGTAGAGGCAAAACTCAACTATATGTAGGATTTATGCTTCAGTTAAAATGGTGCTGAAATATAATTTTAAACTATTTTCATTTCAACTTTGTGATGCTTTTCTGACTTCAAAATCACTTCAAAGGGTTTCAAATGCATTGTTTGCATTTCATTTTTTGTTCACACAGTTGTTAATAATAGTTAATACAGTTTGAATGCAAATCCTGCTTCTGATTGCCAATTCAGTAAATAGGAAGACTGAGGACTTGATCCTGGATGTGGATGTTGACCTAGCACGTTTGAAGAAAAACTGGTTGGGCAAAGTGAGAGGAGTTAACATTTCAGTTTAACCCATCAGGTTTTCCTACGCAGACATAAGCTAGTCTCGGGGCCCTTCCACACAACCTTATATCCCAGAATATCAAGGCAGAAAATTCCACAATTTCTGCTTTGAACTGGGTTATCTGAGTCCACAACCAGATAATGTGGGATTTTCTGCCTTAATATTCTGGGATATAGGGCTGTATGGAAGGGCCCACAGGAATAGGGAAGCATAAGATAATTCCCCTGCCTAAGTATCTTACCTGGCAGTTTTGAATGTTGACTGTTTTACAAGATTGGTAATCTGTTGGTGCTACACACTTTGTCAGTCTCCCTCCCATTTCTTATGGAGGCACTCTCAGTTGTTGTGTTGAATTTCCACAGGGTTATTTTCCTGGGCGATTTCAACATCTTAGTTGAGATAGTCTCTCCTTAGGAGTTCATGGCTGGCAAGAGTTCATGGCTACCACGTGTCTTGCCACACAGTCCTATCCACATAACTGGAAATATACTAGACCTGTTGTTTCCTCTGGACAGGATGATAGTGATCTGTGGATGTGAGAATTTGTGAAATTTGCCAGCAGTGGATCATTTCCTACCAAGATTTAGAATTCTTGGGATTTCTGATTTCTGTAGGAGTTGAGGATCTTGTTTTTAAAGGAGCCCTTGGAGACTTGTGAATTTAAAAGTAATCCTGGTAGCTTTAGGGGGAATTATCTCATCACCAAAACTAGCCAATCAAAGCTGTTGTTCACTGCTGGAATACAGAAATGAGTCAAGCTGTTCCTAAATGCTCATTGCTATTTATAAGAGCCTGTTGAGTGCAGAGAGCAGTGAAACAGCTGGGGGGTATGAAGGAGGTTTATGAAAAATCTGATTTAACATAACTTAAAGCTCATTGTAGAACACAGTGTGGAGTACACTTCACCACTACCATTGTTTAGCTGTAGTCAACTAAAACAACTTCTGGTTGAGTAAGAGCCCATTTTATTTTGGCCCACGTGAAGGTGGGAAAGATCATTTGGTAGATAATGTAGTCCATATCTGTCTCAGTTTGGACTCCAGATGGATGAGTGGAGCTAAATTTTAGATGAAAATTTTAAGAAGGTGCCCCAAAATCTGGAAAAACAAAGTTAAATAGGGACAAAATAAGAACAGCAATTCATCAAAGTATGAGGAAACAAAACAAAAACTGCTCTAATAAGTGGAGACCATTAGGAGAAAAATGCTCAAGGCAGAGGAGATCTGATGTTCAGCCAAATGTTCCTTAATCCTTTTCAGACATTTGCATGGCATACACCAAAAAATATGGAGAAGCCCAGTTGTTATGTCTGGTTGCTCCTTTATATAAATATTAATTAATGGTGTGCTATAAGACACGGCTGCAGAGAAGGATTTCCCCACACCACATTGGCACATATAAATCAACTGTGAGAGGAAGTTTGGGATTGATTCATCGTGCACCAAAACAGAAAGAACATGGCAATGACAGAAGACTCTTGGTGCCACCCACCCTTTCCCAGTGACTAGTCTGCACAGGGAGTTATGAGTCATGACTGTGCTGGAAAG
This sequence comes from Anolis carolinensis, assembly GCF_035594765.1. Taxonomy (NCBI): domain Eukaryota; kingdom Metazoa; phylum Chordata; class Lepidosauria; order Squamata; family Anolidae; genus Anolis; species Anolis carolinensis. Next base: position 138,713,785 of record NC_085844.1, read on the forward strand.
AATGGTTTGACATGAGCCATGAATATAGGATATGAAACGTTGCCTCTGAGGATTAAGTGGATACCTGTAATATTTTTATTACAAAGGTATTTCCTTTTTATTGGAATGTAAATGCCCTTCTGCATCAAATTACAGGTGAGAGCTGTACTTGAAGAACTCAGATGGCAGGTCACCTGCAATAAGTCATAGTAGTTTTGAGTAGGCTGTTTTTACACTAGTGGAATACCGTACAATTGCTCATTGTGAAGTCATTTAATGACTCCATTGTGACTGGTGGAACTAGGAGATACGCTAGAGAAGCAGTACCTTTGGTTAGAGAGCTCTAGCACAGCTAGCTTGTCAACATGCAACTTAAACCTGCAGTTTCTGGGCCAGAGTCTGATCTCTGCACCAGTAGATTAACTCAGTAGCAGCTTCTTCTGATGTGAGCTGCAGGATAATTTCAGTCTGGAAATAGGAAAACTGCACTAATGCAATCTAAATCATGCCTCCATGTGTTGTATGTTTTTAATACTTGTGATCACTGAAGAAACTGTAGAACCTCCCATGAGTGTAAGTGTACTTCAGCATTATCAGGTGGTAAAAGATTCTCAGAGTGCCGTGCCCATCATCCCTCATCGCAACTAAACTTTCCAAATGAGAAATCTGGGGCAGAAATGTTTGGAATGTTGCTCATTACCTTCTAAGGCACAGAATGGATGTGTAACATATTTAGTTCCGTAAAAGAAAGGACAAATCACAAAAATGTGGATTGTGAGGATATCATTGGATGTTGTTGTATTTAAAAGTGTGCTGTACCCCCGCAAAGGTGGAAGAACTGTGAATAAAAAAACTATTTTTTTTAACCTGAGAGAACACCTTGCTAAGAATCCCTAGCTCATTGAGCATAACTTTGTGGTCACCTTCAGGGAGAAGTTGACCATAGAGTTGTGCTGGAGGATAGTGATCCCTAAAGAGAGCACATTAATCAAATCTGTGACTAATGAAACCCAAAAAAGTCAAACCCTATATGAAGTACACAATTCTATGCCATGCAGTAAACCAGATTAGTATTCTGCCTTGGAAATCCATGCATTAGTGATCCTTGTAATGCATTTTAAAGGAAAATGTATATAAATTTCAAAAATATGCATGAGTCAAAATGTATGTATTTGAAAAATACACCTATAGCAAGTGTAAAAATAGCATATCAATATATGTATATTTTTGTGTTTGAAAGTAAAAAAATATGCAAATTATAAAAATTGGATAGCATGATAATATCATTCACATATTGGAACATACAAAAACAAGAATGCTGTATTTTCTCATGCCTGTCCATATAATGAATACTTGATTGAAGTGGACGTGAATAGCGGGTGTCCTCTTTATTGTTTGCATTTCACATTGCCAGCACTGTCCCCACAGTGCATGCTCTTGCTGCCTGTCCTGTGCGTGTGCCCATCCACTCACCCCTTTCTTCTGCTTTTTCTTCCTCCCCTCTTCCTTCCTTTCCTTCCTCTTCTTTTCTTTCCTTCCTCTTCTTTTCTTTCCTTCCTTCTCCATTCCTTCCCTTCCTTCCCATCTTTTTCTTCCTTTTTGCCACTGTGCATTACATTCCACAGAAAACACTTTTTACTGTTTTAGGGTTTTGAAAATTGAGCTGCACATTAGATTCAATGATTCAAGTAAATGTGGTACTTCAGTTTTGTCAATATATGCCATTTTATACATTATTCTATGCCACCACATTTTAGCTCCCTGCCAGAACTGATCTACTAGTAAAGGCAAGTAGATTCAGTTGTCAAGGATATAACAGGAGTAAGTTGGTATCACTATTCTTCGTGGGATTCCTCCCTGAACAGCAGTTTTGAGTCTAAGTTTCTTGACCTTGTATAGAGTATTTCTATGCAACGTCAGGAATCTATATGCAAACAGTTGTTCTAAATCCAGAGGCAGTTATAGCTCGGGTGAGGGATCAGTAGACATTGGACAGCAATTATTTGAGAAAACAGATAAGAGGACAAAAAACAAAAATCCTGTCACTTTACTCTTACAATGTCCGACCTTGTCCTGTGCACTAATATATTGTAAAAGAAAAGTATTGTTAGCTGTAGCTCCTTAAGATGCTGTTTAAGATGGCAACAGCTTTTGTAAGCAGCAACAGGTTGAATATTCTGCATTGGATTTTTTCAGAATTTGCAATACTTGTACTTGCATATACATCCATAATGAGACATTTTGGAGTTGGGGCCCAAGTCTATATCATACAATATTTTCATACAATATTTATTAATTATGTGCATGAAACAAACTTTGTGAACATTAAACCATGAGAAAGCAAAGCTATCACTTTCTAACTAACTAACTAACACTAGCATCACCCATATGGACAATTTGGAATTTTTGGAAAATTTTGGATTTCAGAATTCTACGTAAGGGATGTTCAACTTGTACTTATTTTGTTACATCAAAGGAGTAGAATTTATATAGTAGAGAGTCAGTATTAGGATGCAATGAGTGTCAAGAAATTAATAGATTAATATAGCTGGGCATGATGTCTCCAACAATGGCTATCAACAGGCCTCAGAAAAGCTCATATATGACTGAAGGCGGTAATTGTCATTATGGTTGCATTCATCACCTTGCATGGTAGTAAATGCTTATTTGTTTTAGAAAGCGGAATTAAGTTTCTACTTCATCTATAGCATAATCTTAAATATTCAGACAGAGTGTACCAGGAAAGCATTACTTGTTTTCAAGTGTAATATGTTATTTTGAAAAGTACTGATAGTTTCGCATCAGTTAAATTTAGAAGTTTAATGTTTGCTATTGTTTCTCTCATTTATAGCTTGGACAAAGCTATGGGTGATGTGTACTCGGATCATCAAAAAGATTTGAAAAGCATCACACGAGACTCTGGATATGACAGCCTTCCTAATAAACTTAGCATTCTGGATAAACTTCTTCATACACACCCAATTTGGTTGCAGCTTGGCTTAAATGACTCCGAAGCATCTGAAGTTCTACATTCACAACCTCCTGGAGTAAGAAATAGTTTAATTTTTCTCTAAAAGCAACAAAATACTTATTTAGGGGCACTCCTGTTGTTATGGTAGCCTAATTTAATTTATTTTCAGAGAAGGTGAAATATAACTAGACTTCTCACACACTCATGAACAGCAAAATAGCAAGAGAATGCCAATGTGCCATACCATTCTCTCTATGTGTGAATCATGTTAGGGAGAAACTTAGAAAATATTGGCTTTGCCCCTGTTATAGAGATATTCATACATGTTATGAATTCAACCTGGTACCTATGGCAGGCCATTAGTCTATTTAGGCCAGTACACTCTCTCCTGACTAACTGTAACTATCTGAGGAAGGAAGTTTTTGTGGCTTTTGTCCAATAGCATTGTAACTGGTGATTGAACCTGAGATACCGCAGTCAGTGTTTGTATTCTGCCATTTAGCTGTGGCCACTCCCAGATGGAGAACAAATGTGAATCTGATTACCAGCACAAATGAGGTTGTGTCTAAGCCTCCAACTCTAGCTGAGTTCCTCCATTGAGCAGCACAGGTTGCCACTGACAAGAAGTGGTCCATGCACTTTTTGTGTCAGTAGAGAGGCTCAAATATTGTCAGGGTTAATACAGAACAGAAACATGGTTCGGAGGCATCGGCACATTTAATATGCTTTACTTAAATCTGTATTGTGTCTTTCACAAGACAATTTGGGCAAAACCCAAGACAGATTTTGGGGATTAGGCAATGCTGTACATTATTAACTGAGTAGTTACTTAACTAGGTTGTATACCTGATGAAACAATTATAGTCTAGTATGATTACTTGTATAGTTAGATAGCCAAAAAAAAGAAAGAAGGAAAAAGAATAAGAATCATTTCTTCAAGATACAGCTAAGATGACTATTCAAGGTCTTGCTTTTTTATAATCTCTATTTTAATAGACCTTCCTTGTTAGGAAATCCACTAAAATGCAGAGGAAAGTCTTGTCTCTACGTCTCCCAAATGACTGTGGATTGTTCCTAAAGGAGTTTGCAATAAAAGAAAGCACATATAGTAAGTAGGGCGTGTTTTTTTTTAAGAATGTGTTTCTTTCTTTGGTCTTACTTTCATGAGTAGAAACATCCATCTGTTGACTGACTATAATTTCTGATGAAATTACTTGAGTAAATAAAGTGATATTCTATAAAGGCAGAAAGATTGTATTGCCCTAAATGAAATTATTTATAGTCCAGATTACAGAGCAGTATCTTTTCTAGTCATATTTATGTAATTTCTAATGTCTGCACATGTGTGACACACTTATTGTTTCCTCAAATGATTACTTTTCAAATTAAAATAGTTTAAAAATTAGAAGATCAAAAACAAAAGGTCCTCTTTAAGGTCTTCATAAAGAATTCAACACAGCCCACCCCCCCCACCCCCCAAAAAATTGTGTCTTAGTTTTTAAGCCCGTTCCTGGGGTTATTTGGGGTACTGGTTCAGAAAATTGCATTGAATCGACCTATCAGTTCTAATTTCTTAGATATGGTTATCATGGTTTTCTATGGGTGAGTGGATGGTGACTGTTGGATGGCATATGTGCTGTACCTCAAAGACGAGAACTGTTAGGTGAAAACTGGTGCCATTTTTGGAATCAGCAGATCAGATATCCCTAAAACAGGTCTAATATTTGAGGCACCAAAATGTGTAATTCTTAAATTTTTCTAAAATAATAAATTGAAGTTTTCCCATTCCCAAGCTGTAGATGGTTGGTATAAGAGAAGACTATTCATGACCTTTATCATCGGCTATGTTCGTTGGGGTGCTAAGAACTGTTGTTAAACAACCTTCAGAGGGCCACAGGTTGCTGACTTCTGTTGTATAGTCATTTTGGCTATTGTCAGTACATCTGCTTTTTAAATACATTAATATGAATGTATTCAATCAATGTAGCTCTTCCATATTTGCTGTTGCATTCCTTCAAGCCATTTCTAACTTGTGGTAACCCTAAGGCAAATCTACCACAGAGTTTTCTTTTTTCAGAGGCATTTCCCTTTGCCTTCCTTTGAAGCTGAAACACTCTGACTTGCCCAGGGTCCCCCCTAATATGTTTCCATGGCTGAGTAGAAATTCAAACTCTGGTCTACAGAGTCATATTCAGAGTCCAAACTATTGTGCTTACATATATGTTACAGTCATTGATTTCTGGGAAGAACTGTTTGTGCTCATTAGAAAATAATGGCCTTACTCGTACAGTATAAAAGTTTTTTGTGAGATTTGTAACTAAAATAGCAAGTAGTTTCAGGCAAACAAGTAATATTTCAAAAAGGCTTATGATTTTAAGGTGTAGGATAGGGCCAGCTACTATTGTGAAATAGATATTTTGTGACTCATTGTGCAATCATGGTTTTGTGACTATTGAGACATTCAAGAATTTTAAATCTAAATAACCCAGTTGTATTCGACAGAATTTTGTCTGTGATATTCCAGATGGCTGGCTCTGTGAACATTTTTATTAGAAATGACAATATGTGTTTGTATAAGGTACGATTTAGCAACATTTCTCAGAACATGTATTGAGCAACTGTGTTTGTTTACTTCTGTTTTGTAGCCTTTTCCTTGGAAAGCTCTGGAATAAGTTTTGCCGATTTATTCAGGCTTATAGCTTTCTACTGTATTAGCAGGTAATGTTGCATTTTTAATATAGTCCATAAACTGAATTTGTGGCTGAATTTGTACATGAAATAGATACATCTGTATTTTTGCCAGATATTTGAGAGAACAGAGTCCAATAGGTATTATTTATTGTTCTCGGTCTAGATTTTCTTAGTTCATCCCTTTCCTTCATGTAGTCTCTGTTATTGATAATTCCACCTAGTGCAGTGGTTCTCAACCTGTGGGTCCCCAGGTGTTTTGGCCTACAACTCCCAGAAATCCCAGCCAGTTTACCAGCTGTTAAGATTTCTGGGAGTTGAAGGCCAAAACATCTGGGGACCCACAAGTTGAGAACCACTGAACTAGTGATTCTTAAGTGTCTCAAATAAATGCTTTCTAAAAGATAATTCTCAAGATTCTTCACCATGGGAAAATAGTGCAAAATGTTGATCTCTGTGGTTGTTTGTAACCCCCAAAACTATGCTGGATTTATAAATGCAATCTTGCCCAATATGTGGACTGGTCTACTTCAAGAAATACTGTGTAAGATGTGCAGTGCTTTACTTGGTCCTTAATATCAGAAGGTGTTCCTTTATAAAAAAAACGAGAACTTCCACAGCTGCCATGGGTCTATCTATCCCAGACATAAGCCAAAATTCTTTCCCTATCTTTGCTATCAAAGATCATTTATCAAGACTCATGGGAATTGAACTTGTAACCTTTTGTATGAAAAGTATGTTGTTTCATGTCCTTTTTGGTCGAACCTAGTGACCTTTTCTAAACAAACCAATAGAGAAATTAACACTTAAGAAAAAGGTTTTAAGGAAGGACATGCACTCATCCAATGGAAATCTACTTAGCTGAAGTTGGTATATATATTAAAAATAGTGATGTGAAAGTGTAAAACTAATTAATGCTGTTATTCTTTATTTCCAAACCAGGGATGTCTTGCCATTCACCTTGAAGTTGCCTCATGTGGTTGCAGCAGCAACAACAGAAGCTGAACTTGAAGAGGTGGCTCAGCTTGGACTAAGTAAGTACGCCTGCTGGTTTGCTCAGTGTTAATTTAGTACTACCTCAGCAGAGCCATTAAAAGCAGAAGCGATTTTAAATCAATAAAGCATGATGGTCTTCATGACTCTAAAATTTAGTTAGCAGGAAGGTGGCACAGTCTTGAAGGTGGAGAGAGGCTTAGACAGTGCTCATATAATCCTTGTCACAGTTAATTTTCTTGGAGAGCCATGTCAAGAGGTAAATTGTGAAAGTATTAGGTCAACAACCCAGCTCCCATGCATCTGTCAGTTGTCCTGTTGCCACACATTCCATTTTCCCTATACATTTTTTGCATCTAATTGGCAAACTAGTAACCATTCTTTAAGTTAAAGTGAGAGCAATTGATCATCTGAAGTGCATCTGCTTTCTCCCCAAAAAAAACCCCAACACAATTGAAAGGCTAGTGCAAGAAGGAACAGCTTTTACATGGCCAGTTGGCACCCTGGAGAGTTCTGGGGAGTTGATTGGAGAAACCTGGAAAGACCTGGGGTCTGCACTGATGGCTCTGGCAGTTCATGTGCAGCCCATGAACCATCCAGTTCTTGCTTTCAATGCCTGATTTTTTGCTCTGGGTTATTCAACTGCTGACCCATGTTCTAAGTGCTGCAGAAAGCCACAGCAGTGGCTGGAGATCAGGACTCCAAAGAAGTGCAAAGGTAGTAGAGGTGTAACCCATTTGCCTTCCCTTGCCTCATCTCTTCATCCTCTACCAATGCACTCTGCTTCAGCAAGATATATTTCGTTTTGCTTCATAATAAGCTTACTGTTGTAAAGAATATTTGTAAATACTAAACTGGGAACTGTTCCATTATCTGGGCAGAGGCCACTAGGGGTCACTAGAGAGAGAAGGACAGTCCATTTTATGGGCGTGGAGTATGGGTTGAAGGAGGAAAACTATTTCCTCCATTTTCCTGTTATCCCCCCCCACACACACACACACACCAATGTCCTTGTCATGGAAACAACCCTTCTTTCCCTCCTTTATGATATGGGAAGGGCAAAGGGGACATAACCAGCAATAAATGGGGGAAATTGTTTTCCTCCTTCAGCACCACCCCAATAACATGGACTATCCTTTTCTCTCTAGCGCCCCCAATGGCCTCTGCCCAGATAGTAACACAGTACCATAAGCTGTTAGCATTTCTGCCTTGATAAGCTTAGCAGAGTGTACTGCTTGATTGAATGAAGAATTTAAAAGAAGCATTCTGTAGAATTCTGACATTCTGTTCTAGATTCCTTTGGAAAGGTCTGGCATTCTTTTCTAGATCACTCTAAAAAGAATAGAGATGGCCCTTCTTGTCTATGAACGAATTTGCCCCTTTTGCCCCTGCCATAAAGCAATTCTTGCATTCATATATATTGTACCTCTCTCGTTAGATTAATCAATAAGATAAAATGTCCTTAGTACAACTTAAGAATGAAAATCTGAATTTTTCAAAAAAGATATAGTTTGCTACACAGATAGGATTACAATTTTGCTATTCATCACCCGTCCACCAAAAACAATTTAGTTGTAAATAGAGACTTAGATGTGAGTGGGTGTTAATACACGTGTACAGACAGTGTGCAGTCAAATGATCTATATGGTATGCTGGAGATTATATATGCTGTGGAATGCTGGCCATACCATTTGAGTGTGTGTATATTTCATGGTATGTATGCAAATATACATATCAAGGATAGTGTGTGCATTCCAATTACATATGACCTTGCATATGCAAGATGTAAAGGGCCATGATAAAAGCTTGTAAATAATGCATGGTCTAGATAGCATGGATACATATTATCTTTTTCAACACATGTCTCTCTTTCAACACATTCAAACTTGGAGATACCCAAAGAAATAAATTAGGAGTGGAGGTGGAGTGGTGCTAGGGTTTGTCGGGTTGAAGCTCTCACATTTTTTAACTAGCAGAAGCTATGGCATAATTGGCTAATCTCTTGGACTTCCTTGGCAACTGTGAGATGAGCTGACATCCTACAGCAATGGGAAGGGAAAATTCATAGAGAAAAGCTATATTAGTGACTGAATTGAACTATCCTGTTCGGAGGCTTTGCCCCCACATACCATTTGCAAGGAAGCCACAGAAAATGCTTTCATGATATGCTTTTTAGTTTTTGAGAGGCATCTGGTTAGCCACAGCAGGAAATATTGTGGTGGAGTATATGATTTTTTTTTTAAACGTGTGCCACGGGAACTATGCTCTCTGAGAAGTGAAGCCATTCCTGGATGCCATAGATTCATTTTGAAAATGTGAACTGGGCTTACACAGGATCAGGCCACTAGTCTAGCTCATGGTTGTTTGCTCTGGCTGGCAGCATCTCTCCTGATTCTCATGTAAAGTTATCCAAGACCAAAACTCAGCCGGGAAGCTTCTCCATGTAAAGTATATGTTCTGCTGCTGAGCTATTCTTTCTCACTAAATCAATTGTTTTCTTCCAAAAAGAAAATAATTTTTCCAAACAATTACACAGGATCACATTCATGGCTGTGATATAAATCACAGCGCTCCCAAAATTTTAGCTGTAGCTATACACAGTGATTTACAATACTAGGAATGCCTGTTACTCATTTTGCCAGCACATATGGATTCATTCATCTACACTACTAAAGCTTTTCCATATATTTTGGTTCAGTCACAAACATGCCTTTTGCAATGTGTTTTAACGATATGATTTGGCTGGGTTAAGGAATTTCTTTGGTGAAGAGCTGTAATTATTTTTCCCCTTCAGTTATCTCCAGAATTTTTAAAGGGAGATTTTCAGATAATGGGTCTCAATACTCCCTAGATCCTAATGAACCTTAAAATAAATATCAGATGATTTGTCTAGTAAACCATGGTTTTGTTGGAGCCCTAGCGACATTAAAAAATCCATGTGTCTGATCTCCCGGGGCTTTGTTTTAAAGGTAGAAGGGGAGGTTGACAGAAAGGATCAGATTGGAGGTTTAAAAATGGGATTATTTTCCTTCTCTGTGACATTTGTGTGATTTAAATCCTCCAACCCTAATAAGGAGCTACCGGTGGCGCAGTGAGTTGCACCGCTGAGCTGCTGAACTTGATGACTGAAAGGTTGGCAGTTTGAACCCAGGGAGCAGAGTGAGCTCCCGCTGTTAGCCCCAGCTTCTGCCAACCTAGCAGTTCGAAAACATGCAAATGTGAGTAGATCAATAGGTACTTCTCTGATAGGAAGGTAACAGCGCTTCATGCAGTCATGCCAGCCACATGACCTTTGAGGCGTCTATGGACAACGCCGGCTTTTGGGCTTAGAAATGGAGATGAGCACCACCCCCCAGAATTGGACACAACGAGACTAAATGTCAAGGGGAAACCTTTATCTTTACTACCCTAATCATTTCCCTTCCCCATAGGAGAAAACATAGAAGCATGACACTGAATATCTATATGTACAATCTCCCATGAGTGAGGGGGAAAACATTTGGGGAAGAGGTAAATCAAATCAAGATAATAGCATGAAAGCAAAATGATGAATCCCCCATCCTGTACTGCTTGACCTCAGGTGACTATCCTTGTGGCTGCTTTTACTTTTGGGAAAAGAAAGCCATGGGGTAATCTGTTACAGATCCTGATGGAGGGGAATGCCATTAGGATTTTTGAGCAATCTATCTTAGTTGGTCCTGAAAAGTAAGTTAAAGAACTCTTTGTCTGAGAGCAAATGTTGTTGAGTAGAGTGTTTTGAGCACTAGCTGCATAATATTTGCATTCTTACACTAACTGAATAATGACTTTCAGATTTTTGGAGCTCTCCGGCTAACAAGAAACTGCAAAATCCTTCACCCCTCCAGAAGCCTCTCCCTTCAGAGAGCATTTCTAAAGGTTCCCAGCAGCTCTGCCTCATAAATGGAGTTCATTCTATAAGAACCAGAACGCCTTCAGAGCTGGAGTGCAGCCAGACCAACGGAGCCTTGTGTTTTATTAATCCGCTCTTCTTGAAAGTGCATAGCCAGGATGTCGGTGGAAGTTTGAAAAGGCAGTGCCCAAGAACTCAAGATGTGAATGGATCAGAGAGGCCTCGTTCTCCCCCACCCAGGCCTCCCCCACCTTCTATTCATAGCCTCCTTGCAAGTCCTCAGCTGTCCAGGACTGTAAACCAGGCCAGTCTGCCAGATACTGTTGACAGCAGCAGACATGGGAACTTGGATGTGCTGCAGAAGAGGCCAATTCCTATTCCACCGCCCCGCCTGAAGAAAAAGGCACTCTCTCTAGAAGTAGAGAGCAACGCAAAGAACTCGGCTGGAGCAGGGCTAAGCTGTAACATAGTGCATGGCTCAGAAGCTGTAAGCATTCCAGGTGGAGCCCCGCCTCAGCAAAACTTAGCAGAGAGCAAAAAGAGCTTAGCTGCACACTCTGAGTCACAAGTGCAGTGGAATGGAGGCAGGCAGAGACTAAGCGATATGAGCTTGTCCACATCCTCCTCTGACTCTCTGGATTTTGACAGGAGCATGCCGCTCTTCCCGTACGACGGGGACACAAACAGCAGCCTGGAAGAATACGAGGGGGAAAGTGATCAGGAGAGCATGGCACCACCCTTGAAGCCCAAGAAGAAAAGGACCAGCTCCTTTGTGATTCCCAAAATTGTTAAGTCCCAGCTGCGGAAAGTGAGTGGCGTTTTTAGTTCCTTCATGACCCCAGAGAAGAGGATGGTCAAGAAAATAGCCGAAATGTCTCGAGACAAGCGCACCTACTTTGGTTGCCTGGTTCAGGACTATGTGAGTTTCTTGCTGGAGAACAAGGAGTGCCACGTTTCCAGCACAGACATGCTTCAGACTATCCGGCAGTTCATGACCCAAGTGAAGAGTTACTTGTCTCAGAGCTCTGAATTAGATCCTCCCATTGAATCCCTGATTCCGGAAGACCAAATAGGTAAGCAAGCATGCAATTTGGGGCACCTGTCAAAAGTGAAAACAGGTTATTCTTGTCATTACTAGCTTGAAAAGTGTAGGTTTTTTTGGCAATAGCAGAATTAGAAAAAATTTTCCTGGTGTAAGATCCACTATACTGGAAAACAAAAACACTACAGCAGGAAAAGGTTTTGGTTACAACAGACCATTACTTCAGTATAAACATGTATGATGTACATTCTTTTACAGAGTAAAATAAGAGGAAAAATAGATCCCCAAAGACTTATGATTTCTAAATGAGGTGGTAATGATATGAGAGGTAGAAATGGGTTTACACATCATTACATGTATTTAGACTTTGTTTTTGGAAAGAAGAAAAATCCTAGAACTATTCTAGAGCTGCAATCTTTACCCAATTGCTCGAAAGTAAATCCTGTTTAAACACAATGGGGCTTACTCCAATGAAAAGAAAAAGGTTGGTTCCATAGTTTTGCAGGATTGCATTACATGGTTGCAAACCTGTGCACATTCATTAGAGCAGGTAGGACATCTGATGAAATGTACATAAAATCAGCTGAGGCCAATGTCAGATATATTTAATCATATCTCATATATTGGACGTCTTTTTCTCTGGAAGCTAGTATTTTATATTATTATTTTTGAGTTGAAGATTACATTATGGAGCTACAAATGCTTTAAAATATATTTAAAATACAAGATGCTTTGTTTTTAAAATGTGCAGCAATGTTTAGAATCCCACAGTTCAGCAGTAAAAGCAGAATGATAATACATAAGACCTGGAAAAGACTTTAAAGCAGACCTGAATTTTAAGTGATCCTGGAAGGTTATCTCTCAAAAGTTACTTCCTTGGTATGAAGTCCATCATCATTTGTCTCCAGTGGCTTGAAGGGGAGCTTCAAAGCTGTGTTCCCTTGGGGCAAAATACTTTTACTTATTAGCTCATTTGATTGGGCTGTTTTCCTCCCCTTTGCCTTGATGTTCTCATAATTTGGTGAATGTCCAGCACAGGGATTATTATATAATGCTGGCTGATAGCTGTGTACTTTCTCCAGAAATTGTTAAGTTTTTCTGTATTGAAACTTTGTCCTGTCCTGAATCAAACTGCTATTTCCACATGCATGACTCATTGTTGATTTAATGTTAAGGGAATACGTTGCTAGTAAAGCAACATTCTTTGGTTATTTTTTCGAGATAAAAAAAGTTTAGTGGTTTACTACTGTATGCTGAGATTTGTGGTATTTTGAAACTACTTTTGTGTTTTGTCCATGAGCTTTTTAAAATTGCTTCTTGTGGTTTATTTGTGTGTTTGGATTTTGCTCTTTACTGGAAGGATGTAGTTTAAACTGTGTAAGCTTGGTGGATTGCTACACAGATAACGTCTTTGAAAATGTTAATCACTGTGTGCATAGAGCATTGTCTTTTAGCTGAGTAAGTTGGTTGAATAATTGAGGACCTGTGAGTAATTGCTAATTATGCAGAGAGGCAGTCTAAGCAAGCAGAAACTTTGCTTTTGAACAATTTTGCTGCCTTCACCAGTCTTGAGGCTTGCATGAAACCACAGCAGAGCCGAAACATCAGATGTTGCTGATTTTAGCAGACTATGTGGCAGATGGATGTAATCATCACAGACTATATAACAGAGACCAGCCTAATCCATTTTACTTTGCCATATTCAATATCTCTGTTTTGTTTTTTGTTTTTGTATTTTTTTAAAAAAAAAACAGATGGGGGATTAATTGGCACTCGAGAAATAGATGCATGCTCTTCTTTCTAGGCAAATTGTGCCATTTTCTGTTTGGCCTGACTTTGCGTCTGTCTCGTAATGTGATACCTCTAAGACTAGGCATGCTTAAAATAACCTCCAACTGATTATTCCCTGGCAGTATAGAAATGTTTGTGTATGTTAGTGCCTGTCAACTTATGGCAGCACTGTGAATTTCATAGGGTTTTCTGAGGAATATTCAAAGGCGATTTTGTCCCTTCCTCTGAAATATAGCCTATGGCAACTGGTTTCCCATCTAAGTATTAACCAGGCCTGGCCATGCTTAACTTTCAAGATCAGAGAAGATCTGGTACCTTAGGATTTTTAGGCCTTTTAAAAGGAGATAAAATTAAGAGACTGTAACTAGTGGTTTGTTGTGAGGTCAAGTAATCTATATGTACAAAAATGTACTGTCAGTTCATAAGACCGAGTTAACAAAAAAAACCAAAAAAAAACCCTGGAGCAAATGCCACCAAATTTGGCCACAATACACCAACACATCCAAGGTATGACCTCCACTAAAAAAACCTAAACAAATAAACAGGAATGACATACAACCCTCAAAATCAAGATTAAGTAACAGCGCATGCGTGAAAGATGCCCCCCCCCCCCCGCAACAGAAGGAAAAAAACACACCAACCAGCCGTAGTGAGCTGGCTGTCCCTGCTGCACCAAGGGAGGCCCAGCCATGGAGTCAGGCTGCGGCTCAGAGACACACTGTAGAATGGATGCAGTTAGGTCCCACTTTCAGGCCCGCTTTTAGTTCAATTTGCCCTTAGCAAAGTTGGCAGCCGTCCAGCTGCTTTCCTTCTTCCCCTCTCCGGGGGAAAAGGCCCGTATGTGCCCTTAAGCAAGATGGCAGCTGGCTAAAACACCTGGAGGGCCCAAAACGGGAATTCCAGACAGGAAACAATCAGAACCAGCAAGCACCTCCCAATACAGAATTCCCTCAGACAGGAAGCAGCCAGACCTTGAAGCTTCAAAGCTATTCAATGCTAATCAAGGAGATCAACTGCAACATTCACATCTGCCTCAAGCAGACAAGAGTTCTTTCTATCACCATGGACATTCCACAGATATATAAACCCCTTTGTTACCCAGCTTGCTTAGCACTGAATAGCATTGCAGCTTCAAAGCCTGGCTGCTTCCCATTACTTCATTTTCCATACTACCAGACTACGCCACAGCAACGCTGGCTTCCATATCACAAGCATTAGGACATAACATATACTAACTACCACCACTTCCTCAAAACTTACTTTCCAGTAACACTAGACTATGCTACTGGAGGAGTTTTGGGGGACTGACTCACCATAGAGGGAGTTCCAGTTTACCCTACACCCAGAGAGCACACTGAATTCCAGCAATGATGCATCTAGACCAAACTTGCCCAACATAACAGACTTTGGAGTTTCTGGGGGTTAACCCCAGGCATGATGTGAGTTGTAGTTCACACACAACCTTATTTATTTTGTACATATACAAGCATATCACATATACCAAATACCACCACTTCCTCATTACTTTATTTTCCATACCACCAGACTTCTCCATAGCAACCTGTGGCCAGGCACACCTATATAATACAATATCTCATGTTATTTTAATATGTGTGTTTTCCATGTGCTTCACATGCACACTTAGTAGCCTACCATCCTGTTCCCCAAATAGCCAAACCAGTGCTGGACTTTGCAAATTTAGTGTCTGAGCATGAAAGCCAACTCAACTGACCATGCTTGCAGTTTGCTTTTCCGTCCAGGAGTTGTATTCTGAAAGATAGTGCAATGAACTTGGAGAGCCCACACTAAGTTGTCACAAAAATTGCCCTTGATAGATAAGTTTTGTCTTCTTTTGTTTACTTTCTAAAGCTGTCCAAACCCTTTTCCAGTAACTTTCTTTTTTGAAGATTGCCAAGATTTTTCAGAAGTTTCTGATAACACTTTGTAACAACATTTGAAAATTCTTCTGTTTCTGGTTTGAAAGTGTTATTTTCTGTTTTCTTGTTTAATTGTGTGGTATTTACTTTGAAAGTAGTTGTTATATTCCAGAAACTTCATTTTTATGGCTGCCACAAACTATGTTGAAATGGTTGAAACTCTATCTGATATTCATTGAAAAATTATAGATAGCAAAATGTGCCGCAGAATGTCCTGCAATAACAAAGTATTTGCAGTTTAATAAACTTTTTCCATGTTTATAGGAGAGAACCAATTAGGAAATGACATTTATAACCCAGGAATAAAAATTAGTGTAATTAAATAAATGTAACCTTGCCAGCATTTTATTTTTATATTGAGAAATCTTACTTTGTGTGGTAGGGAGGATTCCATGGGAATTGCTCTCTTCCCCTGAATGTGCACACAGAGGTTTGCTGTCAGTCTAGGAATTTACATGTCTGATGTTGAGAAGGGTGAACTGCCTTCGTCTCCTTCCACCCCATGCCTACTCCTCTGCCCTATTTTTTGAACCCTGCCTAAAGATAAGTGTAAGGATTTCTATTGGGCAACCTTCATCCTTGTTTCCACAGCTCATCTTGTACTCCTTTCCCTTCATGTTGGTCCTCCAGATTCCATATCTCTTGCTTAGCAAGAGCATCCCCTTCATCTTCCCTTCTTACTTCTCACTGAACTAGCACGATATCCAACAGATGCAACTGGACAATGGGACACTTGGCCAACAGTTCTTGTTCTCACTTGCTGAGACCTAATGGGACAGGAGTTCCTCATATAGCCCAGGATAACAATGTAATGATTGAGTGAAAATTGAGGGCCTTTCCTCAGATTGTTACCACCAAAATGAAAATTTCTTTCGGCCACCACATTTCTAGCACTGGGGTGAAAATGGATAACACCTTCAACTTTTATATTTGCTGTGTTTCCATAATTCCCTTGGTAACTTTGCCTACCCATACTCTTTTGATACTTAAATATTTGTAAATGCACTACTCAAGTTTTACTTTCCGTAATGCTAGCAATTTGGTGTTTCATTGAGAGGGGGAAATTATTGTTGCGGGGCAGTGCCCACATTCTCCATAGCTGCACTCCTGCTCCCCACACTTATAATAGTGATACATGTCCCCTTGAAAAGAAATTAAAGGTTTAATTTCTAGCAAGTAGCAAATATTTGTGTCAGTAGCATTACCCTTTTTAACATCCCACTAGCACTAGAGCAAGTCATTTTGTCCCTGCCACAATAGGCCTCTAGCAAATAATCCTCAGTGGCTGCTGCTCTGTCTGCCTGGGTCAAACAGATCTTTGGTCAGTCATATGCCAAAGTGAGGAACAACTTTCCCCAGTATGGAAACATCATTGATCACTACTTTGCCCCTCATCCTACAGCTAACTATGTAATTGAGGAGTGAGAGACTGAAATAAAATATTTTAAAACAGCTGTAGGTGAATTGAGGACTTTTCCTCCTTTGGGATACAGAACATCTTTTCTGCATCTTCCTAGTTGTGTTTTTTTTTAAATTTGATGAAAAACAGCAACAACAGCTGTTCCGATTTTCCTCATGGGAGATCATTATTGTAGACATAAACAAAGGGCATCCTATTTAAAGTTAAATATTTTATAAAATTTTGTTGTTGTGTGTCTTCAAGTCGTTTCAGACTTCTGGCGACTGTAAGGTAATCCTATCACTGGGTTTTCCTGGGCTAAGAGTGTGAGATTCGTCTGAGGTCATCCAGTGGATTTCTATGGCCGAATGGGGAATCAAATCCTGCTCTCTGAATCATAGTCCAACACTCAAACCACTGCAACACACTGGGTCCCTTTTGTAAATAAAGTGATGTATTTTTTCTGACATAACATATAGATTACTCCTAGATTACTCCTAAAATAGCCCGAGATAATGCAGTTCCGATACTACCATTTCCACCATGTATTCGTGGAAGAAAAGCTGGTCTTCCTTCAGATGCTTTTAGAAGTGTTAACTTAACCCATAAACCAATGCCTGCCTCTCTATGCTTGAAGGTACTTGATTGATAGTTGATTTATCTGGTTCCTTCAGACCATAAAGATCTCTAGAATTGCTACACAGGAAGTTGATAGGACCCTTTTTGCCTCACACGCAAAACCAAGCAACTTGTATGGGAACAGAGGTTTTTAATGCACTCACTAGCTCCCATCCATGAAATTAATTAAAAAAAATTAGAATGCAACATGTTAGGTCTCACCTGTTTGCAGAGCAACTTAAGTTCATGTGGCGGGTTGCATTATACCCGATACTGCTTCACCACCCTGGGTTTGATATCTGCAAAACAAGCATTATCATAGAGGTAATTTCCAAAGGATGCTGAATATCTAGTTGCCTTTTGTTCTATGCTGGGAAAAAGGCAGGATATATAAAAAAATAAAATACAGCTGTTTCTCCATATTTACTGGGTTTAAGAGCACAAAACCCCCGTGAAGTGGAAAAAACATGAATAAAAACTGCTTTTTTAACTAGCAAAAATACCATTCCAGGAAGCCCTAGGTCCTCAAGCATGATTGTGTGGTCAACTTGACCATAGAGTTACACTGGAAGACCTAGAGATTACTAAACAGGTCAACTCTCTGAATCTCTATGTCCTCCAATATGACTCTTATGGTCAGCTTTTGATGGAAGTTTATCACAGAGATGTAAACATATGAACCTAGAAATTCCTTGAGATAATATTTCTTAAAAATCTATGAATAATCAAATCCACAAAAGCCAAATACCTAAATTTGGACAGTAAGATGTAAATCCAAAATGCCATTACTGTGATGTCTGTGGCAATAGGGAATGCTTCTCCTTTTTCTACTTTGGTTGATACAGATGTCTTCATTTTGGTTAAGTGAGCATGAAGAGGAGGGTGCCTGTAGAATTATACGTAATTTGTTGTATACTTCTCTGCAATGCAAGAAGCAATGGCACACAAGTGAGAGTTAATGGTACAGAAAATAGGAAATATCTTACCCATTTTGGAGGAGAAATGGGGTGGATTGAGGAGTAGAGGTAAATGAGAGAGCTGCCCTGAACCTGAGGATATGGCAGTGTATAAATTGAATCATTAATAATGTAGACAAAAAAATCTATAACTCGACAAGTATTATTCCAATACTGCAAATGGGGAGGGCCTTCTACACTGACCATACAATGCCGTTTGAAGCAAACTCAAGGCCACAATGGCCACAAAACATACAGAGTGATACAGTGCTTCAAAAAAAGTAACCAGAAAGTCTGAATCCAGTCAAAAATGCACAGTGTCTGATCCCTATGTATCCTAGATCCAGAATGAAATTGGCTGCACAAAATGCAGAGTGCATTATAGACACCTGCCCTTGCTGAAACCAGTAAAGGATCTCAAATGGGGTTAGGTAAAGAATGTCCCAAGGGCATTGCTAGGCAGCAGGGGGCTAACTGATCCCCTGGGAGAGGTGATTGATACTTCTACTGCTAATTGTCACTTACCTTTTTTTGCCCCTGTATACCTCTAGTGCATTGATGTGCATCTCTCAAAAATGCATGCAAAGCAGTTTGAGGTCAAGTTCTGGTTCCAGGCATGGCAATATGATAAACTCACAGCATAATAATAATAATAATAATAATAATAATAATAATAAGAAGAAGAAGAAGAAGAAGAAGAAGAAGAAGAAGAAGAAGAACAACAACAACAACAACAACAACAACAACAACAACAACAGGAAAAACTCAGCCGCTATCAGGACCTCAAGATTGAACTTCAAAGACTCTGGCAGAAACCAGTGCAGGTGGTCCCGGTGGTGATCGGCACACTGGGTGCCGTGCCAAAAGATCTCAGCCGGCATTTGGAAACAATAGACATTGACAAAATTACGATCTGCCAACTGCAAAAGGCCACCCTGCTGGGATCTGCGCGCATCATCCGAAAATACATCACACAGTCCTAGACACTTGGGAAGTGTTCGACTTGTGATTTTGTGATATGAAATCCAGCATATCTATCTTGTTTGCTGTGTCATAATAATAATAATAATAATAATAATAATACAGTAGAGTCTCACTTATCCATCACTCACTTATCCAACATTCTGGATTATCCAACACATTTTTATAGTCAGTGTTTTCAATACATCGTGATATTTTGGTGCTAAAATCGTAAATACAGTAATTACTACGTAGCATCACTGCATACTGAAATACCTTTTCTTTCAAATTTGTTGTATAATATGATATTTTGGTGCTTAATTTGTAAAATCATAACCTATTTTGATGTTTAATAGGCTTCTCCTTAATCTCTCCTTATTATCCAACATATTCACTTATCCAACGTTCTGCCGACCCATTTATGTTGGATAAGTGAGACTCTACTGTAATAATAATAGCAAAGACTCTGGCACAAACCAGTAAAAGTAGTGCCAGTGGTGATCAACACACTGGGTGCAGTGCCTAAAGACCTTGGCCTGCACTTAAACACAATTGGCGCTGACAAAATTACCATCTGTCACCTGCCAAAGGCCACCCTTTTCTGATCTGCACACATTATTCTGCACCCTACTCGGATTTGCATGCATTATTTGCCAATACATCACACAGTCCTAGACACTGGGGAAGTATTCAACATGTGACCCAGTACAACAGTCAGCATAGTGATCTTGTTTGCTGTGTGTTAATCTTGTTGTATATCAAATAATAATAATACTTTATTTGTATTCTGCCCTGTCTCACCGAGAGGACTCAGGGCAGATTCCAGCATACACAAACACACACAAACACAAAGGCAAACATTCAATGCCTAGAAACAACAGTTTCTTTTGAACCGGTTCCAAGTTGGGTTATAGAATCAATGTAGAAGCACCCTCAAAAGTTACTTTTCCAAGCTTAGAGTTGAGGTGTGCCTAAGACTTCTCCTTAGTGATTTTATTTGGTGCAACTGTCACTTACGCAAGGGACTGTCTAATTCATAGCTTTTTTATACAGAAATCTTATATATTTTTGATAATATTTAAATCATTGCAATTGGCATGCTCTGGAATTTAAAACATGATGCCTGCACATCTCCTGGTACAGATATTCTGCTATCAGTGCTGAAGTGGTGAATTGCCTATGGTGGGAAGTTTGACAACTGTCAGGAGTATGAAAATATGAACACAAATACCAGGACATTGTTTTAAACTTAAGAACTTCTAATCTTCTAAAATCATGACTCAAGGCTCAGAACATCAGAATTTTCATTGTCTGCTGGGAGTGCTTTGATTGTGTATTCCTGTGTGGCAGGAGATTTACTGGATGACTCTTGTGGTCTCTTCCAACTCTTTGATTCTGTTAATACATCGCAGTCTATCACTGATTCACTCAAACTGAAGAACCAGAACACTGGAGAGAAGAACATTAAAGAAGTTTGTAAATTCATGGTCCTGAATCAAAATAATGGTTTCTAATAAATAAGGATAAACTGAAGGAACTTATAATGATGCAAGATCATTCAGATTTTCCTCTCTCTCCTCATTGTTCTGAAAGATTGTGAAAGAGTATTTCAGTACAGGATGCAGATGGGCATTCCAGAAGGCACGGAGAAACTCCTCACCCTATCAAAGCATTTCCTCTTTCCACTTTCAAGTGGCTAATATTAGGTCTGCAAAGAGATTTAATTAAGTCACCATACTTCATTAAAATTTATCTAGGATTTCTGTTATTGCCTGTCAAGTTAGTTCTTCATGATAAATCATAATGGAATTATGCACTGGTTGAAAATACTTGCATGCCTGCTGTTCCAAGCATGCATGTCTATTATGGTAATAGAACAGGATGACCAATGACAAAAAATAAAACCTCATTTAAAGAATAAAATACCACCAACAATAAGCACATGAAGACTTGCTTCTTCTTTAACTTGTGGATCTTAATATATACCATTCTTTGAGGTATAATGGTAACGGAAGTGCCTGAATATTCTCTAACTGCATAGACGTTTTAAGAGGCTGCTGGGACAGATTGGTCTGTGTGATGCCGATGAGAATTTGTGGTGCAATCTCTTCATTCTGAAAGAGTTTTCAGTTGCATGCCATCTATACCTAGTGACTGGTTAATTTATGATTTTTAATTTAGGATGTATTATCTATATATCAAATGGCACTTGAGGAATTAACAATATAATATTCATCTACCACAGTTCAAACCACACTCAGCCATGGAAACTCCCTGGGTGACAATCCAGGCAAGCTGTACTATCTCATCCACAGAGGAAGGCAATGGCCAACTCTTTCTGAACAAATCCTGCAAAGGAAACCCTGCTTTAGGATTGCCATAGGTCATAAATGATTTGAAGGCATACAACAACAAAATCAAAAGTATGATTAAAATATAAAAAGATTTAAATGTAATTAGAATACATCAATAAAAACAAACAACTTATACAGTTTCACACAGCCCTCTTAAGCCTTTTCATCCTCATATAAATAAGCACGTCTTTTCATTTTAAAAGATTCCTTGATGCAAGTTTTCTTTTTTTCTTCCTTTTTAATTTTTTTTATTTTAGGACATACACATACACAACATTTAGAATTCCCACCACCACCACGAGGATTATTTTCTTTTACATATTAATCTTTTTTGAGACAATTCTTTTAGATTTGCACACTGTATAACATTTGTATCCTATTTCTTAAGGCTTGATGCATGTTTTCTTGACTGTTCCCAAATTATGTTGGTGTGTGAGCGTCTGTGTGAATAACTAAAATACTTTGGGATCATTTTACTTTGATCATCTAAACCAGGGGTCCTCAAACTTCTTAAGCCGAGGGCCGGTCCACAATTCTTCAGACTGTTGAGGGGCCGAATTATCATTTGGGGGGAAAAATGAACAAATTCCTATGCACATGTCTTATTTGTAGTGCAAAACAACAATAACAATGAAAGAACAAAACAATATTTAAAAATGAAAATAATTTTAACCAACATAAACCTATCAGGATTTCAATAGGAAGTGTGGGCCTGCCTCTGGCCAATGAGAGAGTCAGGTTAATTAGGATTGTTGTTGTTGTTGTGTGTCTTCAAGTCATTTCAGACTTTGGGCGAGCCTAAGTCCAAAATTATTTATTTATTCATTTACTACATTTATATTCCCTTCTCACCCCGAAGGGAACTCAGAGCAGCTGTATGTACATACAATGTATTATATTATTAGCATAGCACAATATTAGCATTATACTATATTGAACTATACCACTATACTGTAATATTATATGCAATATATAACATAATATTATTATATGGTATTATTGTTAGTATTATATTGTAGAAAATGATAATATTCTTATCAATATTGTATGTATATACAATATATTATATTATTAAAACTGATATAAAAATATTATATTATAAATGAGGGCGGGGGCCAGGTAAATTACCTTAGAGGGCCGCGTCCGGCCCCCGGGCCTTAGTTTAGGGACCCCTGATCTAAACTCTTACTTAATCCATTTACATAATCATTGCCTTAGCCAATTGGATATTTGAACCCAAGGCTCCCTAGTCTTAGTCCAATACTCTGTGATCAGTAAACCAATGTTGGCCCTCCGTTAGCATCTTTCATCAAATCCTTAGCCCAGCCTGGGAGGCGCTGATGTAAACAGGAGGATGTGCTAAACCTGTAGCATTTTTAAAATGCACTTCAAATCTGTCCAAAGTTTGAAAAAGGGATTGTGAAAAAATATATTTTGTCTGGAACTACAGCATACATCTAAATGAAATAGTAAAGCATAATTCGCAACTCAGTGGAAGAAGTAGGAGGTCACTGAGCCCTTGGTTTCAGAGAGGTGTCTGAAATATTAGAGACATGGAGCTTAGAGGGAGACAAAATATGTGCAGCTGATAAAGTGCCTCCTATCTTTGAGAGATGCAAATAGTCATTCAAGGTTACAAATATTGACTGTGCATTGTACATAGTAGCCTGATATCTATGAAACAGTCTTGCAATTGTTCACAGATTTCAAATGTGGGGGCAGCTTGTGTGTGGGAGAGAAGGAAGGAAGGATTGATTATTACAGCTAGAGTCATAACAAAAACAAAGTTCCTTCATGACTACAGAGGATAATCTCTACTCTGCTATCCCAACAGATTATTTTAGTGTTTGTTAATGATGTCATAATTTTGAACACAGAGTTATGTTTTCTTGAATGTTGGTATGGGTTTTTCCAACTTGTCACAACTGACAAGCTTTACAGCCTGTGCATCTTATATCCACCATTGTGAACTAATTCCCTTCATCCATATCCAACCCCAAAGAGAAGTACAGTGCCTTGTGCCATAAATTTAAAAGTATTTAATCAGATAATAGTCATGATTCCCCCCCCCCCGGCCGCCCCCTTTATGTATGGGGGGGGGGGTGCCATTACGGGGCTTCCCTCGGTTTGGAGGGGAGAGGCAATCTGGTGGGTGAATTCCGAAGGGTTGTCTTGGCCAAGGCAACATGCTATAGATCAGAGTGAAGAGCAATTGAGCGGGTGTTGCCCCCTCACATAATCTATGCAGTCCTCAAGTTATGAACATGATAAGTTCTATAGATTTCTTCTTGTTTAATTTGTATGTAAGTCAGATCAGGTTTGTTTTTTAAGTGTAACTCCAGCCAAATAACTTTAGGTAGCATAGGGAAGGGTTAACACCCCTGCGGAGTTTGTTTTGTTGTCTGTGCCCCTGTTCAGAAGATTTCACCTCACTTTCTGTCCCTGTGAGAATTGGATTTTTAAAAAATTGACTTGTTGTGGAAACAAGAATTTGGATAGGGCTTCAGTAGAGACATCTTTTCCCCGTGATCACTCTTTCAGGAGTGAATTTCCCTTCTGAGGGTTAGCTTTCTTTGACTTCCTGTTGTTTCACCCCTATTCTTAACAATGAGTCATTTGTAAGTCAGATGTTTGTAACTTGGGGACTGCCTGTAGTTACCTTATACAGTAGAGTCTCAATTATCCAAGCTCTGCTTATCCAAGGTTCTGTATTATCCAACACAGTTTGCCTTTTAGTAGTCAATGTTTTTGTAGTCAGTTTTTCAATAAATTGCAAAATTTTGGTGCTAAATTCATAAATACAGTAATTATTACACAACGTTATTGTGTACTGAACTGCTTTTTCTATCAATTTGTTTTAAAACATGATGTTTTGGTGCTTAATTTGTAAAATCATAACATAATTTGATGTTTAATCGGCTTTTCCTTAATCCCTCCTTATTATCCAACATTTTCACTTATCCAATGTTATGCCGGCCTGTTTATGTTGGATAAGTGAGACTCTACTGTATACTTGAGTATAAGCTGACTCAAATATAAGCTGCGGCACCTAACTTTACCACAAAAAACTGGGAAAACTTATTGACTCGAGTTTAAGACCAGGGTGGTAATGCAGCAACTACTGGTTAATTTTCATAATAAAAATAGATACCAATAAAATTGCATTAATTGAGGCATCAGTAAGTTAAATATTTTTGAATATTTACATACAACTAATTTAAGATAAGACTGTCTAGCTCTGATTACCTATATGCTCAAGTATAAGCCAATCCAAATATAAGCTGGCCAGGACCCTCACTTAAGTATAAGCCGGGGTGTGTGTGTTTGTTCAGCTCTTTAAAAGGGCTGAAAAACTCAGCTTGTATTCGAGTATATATTGTATGCCCATGGACTAAAGGTACAACTGCCCCCAGATGGCGTAGTGGACTAAGTGACTTGAAGGTTGGGTTGCTGACCTGAAAGCTTCCAGGTTCGAATCCCACCTGGGGAGAGTGTGGATGAGCTCCCTCTATCAGCTCCAGCTCCATGCGGGGACATGAGAGAACCTGATAAACCAGCCATGATAAACCTGATTTGTTTTAATTAGAATGTTGTTTATCTGTCATTTTGGGGGCAGCCATTCTCTGATCATCACCTCCTGCAGTGTGAATGCTTTTCATGTCATATTTTGTTTCTCTGCAGTGGGTATTTTATTGTCCATACATGGTTTGTATTGGTCTCAAAAACTCAACTTCTGCTTTGTGCTCTGTATCTTCGCAGAAGTTACTTATCTTTTGTTACCCTTATTGGAGTCATTTTGAAGTGTTGGTTGGAACACTTTGTCACATTACCCAGTGTGCCCACAGACTTGACCTAAGTACACTTTTGACTTCTTTCTACTCTTGTGCATCTCTGCTCCTTCCTCTCCACTCAACACAGTTGCATTTTATGTTCACGGGTTCTTTTTGCGGGGAAGGTGTAAAAATATAAATATTCTTTTTGAGAAAATCAAACTGTGTAGCTTTCGATAAAAACCCAGGAATACAAAAAGCACACTAGAAGGACTTATTCAGGGAGATCCATGTTCTAAGGGTGCAGCTATACTGTAGAAATAAAGTAGTTTGAGAGTACTTTTTAACTGACGACTCAATGCTATGAAGTCATATGAGTTTTGGTTTTTAAAGGTCTTTAGCTTTCTCTGCTGGCACCCCACCGAACTACAAATACCAGGACTTCATAGCATTGAGCCATGACAATTAAAGTGGTGTCAAACTGCATTAATTCTATAGTGTAGATGCACCTTTAAATTCTAGAAAGTTTACACGGGCTGTAAGCTGTACAATTTACTATTTATTTTATAGATCCATCTTTTCTAAATTAGCATGAATAAAAGAAAAAACAGTAGACCATTAAAATGCATGTGGAAACCTGGTTTTGCCATTAAAATTCCTCTGGAACGCTAATCGAATGGTTATTCTGACTTCATTATATCATTTCCATTCTTTCTCTCCCTTGAGAGAACGAAAACCAAGTTTGTTTGCCATATTTTGAACTGAGCTTTTCCTATGTCTTTGCAGATGTGGTGTTAGAGAAAGCCATGCATAAATGCATCCTGAAGCCCCTGAAGGGCCATGTTGATGTGATGCTGAAAGAGTTCCATACAGCGGACGGCTCCTGGAAGCAGCTGAAAGAGAACCTCCAACTTGTCCGACAGAGAAATCCTCAGGAGCTGGGGGTGTTTGTCCCAACACCGGACTTTGTAGATGTTGAAAAGATTAAGGTCAAGTTCATGACCATGCAGAAAATGTACTCTCCTGAAAAGAAAGTTATGCTACTGCTAAGAGTGTGCAAGCTGATTTACACTGTCATGGAGAACAATTCAGGTAAAAACCATCTCATTGCCAAAATTTCTGAACTGTTTCAGGAACATTTCTGGAGGAGGTCAAATGTTTAATCTCCCGTCAGATTTCCCACTCTCTGTTTTGCCTAGTTTGTTTCAAGGAATTCAGATTTGCTTCAGACAGTTTGTATCCTGGTACCTGGTGTAGTGTTTCCATTTACAGTACTGTATTTCGTAAACTATATTGTTCTCACCATATGGCTATGTCAGATTTCTGGAAGAATAGAGTAAACGCTTTGAACACATTGGAAAGAGCAAGAGGGAGTCTAGCAAACCAAAAGTCAACCTTGGAATCCTGTTCCTCAATACTTCAGGAAACAATGCAGGCTTTGTGGTGGTCTGTATTATGTGGGCATTGTGTGTATAATGTCAGTTTTTTCTATAAGTTGTTAATATGCTCCACCTCCATGTTTCTTACATAACAATAAGCCATTAATACAGATACTTGTGCAGCTGCCCTTGCGTTATCCTATAGAATACTGGAAGTATTGGGAAAGCATTTAATGCAGGAGAGACATGGGATGCTGAAGGCTAAGAATATGTTAAATTATTTTATGTGGGTGTGACCCACATTCTGAACTAGCAGAAGAGTTTCTGTACAGACTGGCTGAGCAGGATGTAACCAATAACCTTGCTGTGAAAATTCTGTAATATGTTTTAATTGAAATCCTTTGTCAGATCATTAACAGAAATTGAGGGAATTCTATATCAGAGAAGTTACACTTTATTCCAGAAGATAACTACTTCTTCCTCTTCTTTTTTTGCTTTATACACCACCTTTTCCTGAAAAGGCAACTGGTCATGCTGGTAGTATTGTTCTAAACAAAACAAGCCCTAGCACTACCAGTCTAAGGACACTGTGCATTTATTCTTTCTCCTCTGAATCTTGTGTGGCAATAGAAAGCATTGAAAAACTAGTTGGAAAACATGGGGAGATTACAAGGAGAAAATAACATCAAACTGCCACCCCCAGTAAAATTACATGAATGACACTGGATGGAACAATAAAGGCCTTGTCTGGAAGTTCCCTTAATCATAATAAACTGCATTTTCTCATTATGCAGAACAATGAAGAACATGTTGTCTTTCCTCTTACTTGTTTATGATGTAGTCATTTCGGATTTGCTTTCAAAACTTAAATTACTTGGGTTGCTGTGAGTTTTCCGGGCTGTATGGCCATGTTCCAGAAGCATCCTCCTATGAAAATGAACAAAATCTGGCTGCCAGTATTAAAAAAAAAACCTCTAAAATCAGGACAGTAAATAAAGAACAACATTAAAAAAACAGAGGAATTCCAGACATGAATCAATCAGGGCCAGCTTACACCACCCAACAAAGGATTCCCCCCAGGCAGGAAGCAGGCAGGCCCTGAAACTGAAAGGCCATTCAGTGCTAATCAAGGTGGCCAATTGCAATATCTACACTTGCCTCAAGCAGACAAGAGTTTTTTCTCCCACCTTGGGCTTTCCACAGATATATAAACCCCACTTGCCTAGTTTCCAACAGACCTCACAACCTCTGAGGATGCCTGCCATAGATGTGGTCGAAAAGTCAGAAGAGAATGCTTCTGTAACATGGCCATACAGCCCGGAAAACTCACAGCAACTCAATTATTCTGGCCATGAAAGCCTTTCACAACACTTAGGTTACTTCTTTGAAAGTATCCGGGGCCACCATCAGAATGTCTGTGGCTGGCTTGTCTTTCCCAGAGTTATGGTAATATTTCAAGGCTTACTAAGTAGGGTTAATCAAGGACCTGGAACACCACCTTTGTTACCAGCTGGAACCTCATGAGTTAGAAACTTAGAGCTGTACTCTTGACATACTTTCAATAGAGTGAATAATGCAGGCGGACCAAAACTTGAGAGTTGTATGCTGGAAAAACACAGCTGGTTAAGAACTTCAAAAAAACACCCCATTGTTTGGCTGACATCAGCTGTAGTACTTTTAAACAGAATGTTTTAAATTGCATGTGGAGTGTAGATTTCTCTTACCCCCCATTTAAATGTTGACTTATTTTGTCCTTGCTTCTTAATTGCTGAGCTCTGATGCCACTCCTTTAAGGCCTCCGTTTTCTCAGATGGTAACATCTTTTATGAGGGCACATAAAAGGCATCAGTATGTGCTCCTATTCTATTGAATGCCATTCAATCTGCAGTTGTGTCCTCTCTGGGCCTTCAGATTAATTTTAAAACAGTGGACCCAGTAATAGTGGTAAATGTGCTGAAGTAATATTCTCTTGTCAAATATGTAAAATCATACAACTGAAAGAGCAGTGTGGAAGAGGGCTTTTTAAAAAGAAAAGGGCAAATAAATAAATGAATATATAAATAGTGGCAGTGAGTTTTGATATACTTTTACTTTCTTTCCCCATGTATCCTCAACCTTCAACAAAGGGAGAATGTATGGGGCTGATGACTTCTTGCCAGTGCTGACTTACGTTGTGGCACAGTGTGACATGCTGGAGTTGGATGCTGAAATTGAATACATGATGGAGCTGCTGGATCCCTCTTTGCTGCATGGAGAAGGTAAATGTCCTTGAGGCTCTAAAGATGACTCTTTCCCCAGGAATTTGATGACTGATAGCATGCTTGAATAGAGAGCCTTTAAAGGCATTCCAAAGCTTCTGACTTGTTACCAACAGCTTATCAAGTCATTCCGACAAACATAACATGAAGATAGTCTCAAACAAACAAGATTACAAGCTCAGGCTTCCTGTTGGCATGGAGTGTGTAGAGGAAACTTTTGTCAAGGGCTTTTGTGCAAATCTTAGTGGGAAAATACGACTAGACTGAACCGCTTGGGTGGTGATAACTACTATGCCTGGTTCCTTAACAGTGGGTTTTGTTTAGTGTTATTTAATGAGCTTTAGTGTTATTTAGTGAGCTTGGAGCCCCCAGTGGCACAGCAGATTAAACTGCTGAGCTGCTGAACTTGCTGACCGAAAGGTTGGCGGTTCAAATACGGGGAGTGGATGAGCTCCCATGGTTAGCCCCAGCTTCTAGCAATCTAGCAGTTCGAAAACATGCAAATGTTAGTAGATCAATAGGTACTACTCTGGAGGGAAAGTAACAGTTCTCCATGCAGTCATGCTGGCCATATGACCTAGGAGGCGTCTACGGACAATGCCGGCTCTTCGGCTTAGAAATGGAGATGAGCACCACCCTCCAGAGTCAGGCACAACTAGACTGAATGTCAAGGGGAAACTTTTACCTTAGTAAGCTTGTTATCTAGGTTGGGTTTGGATCACAATCTGGAAAGAGTTGTGAAGATCATTCTTGTTATATGCAGCTATATTATGACAATGTTTTACTTTTAAGAATGAATAACATACATTAATTTAAAAAGGAGTAACTCATATGCTTTGCATGGATTCCGAGAGCTGCAGGATGCCAAAAGTCTTTCTTCAGATTCACACTAATATTAAGCACTGCACTACTCCAGAGTCTTGGCCGCTTACAGTTAATTCAGATGAAATACATTGACATAAGTATTACACAAGTTAAAAAAAAAGCCTGAGTTGCATAAGTTACATAGATATATTGCTTCTCAGTAGATACTCTTACAGTCAAGAATATACGTTTCTTGAAAGGACTGTAGGCTAACCCTTGGAGAACAGAAGTCATGTGAATCTATTAATTTTTTTGAAATTTCTCTTAACTCAAAGTTGGGTTATTTGGGAATATGTGGTTTACAGTCACGTTGGATAATGCTTGAAAAAGCAGTTTTGATTTTCAAGAAAGACCTGGAATATGTCATCTGTCTGAAAGAGTTCAGATCTGAAACGTGCCCTACATCTGCAGTTATTTGGCTTGCTGGAAGCATGGAAGAGGGAACAATTCCCAAGGCCCCTCCCCTCCTGGGATAGCTGAAAGCAAAAGAATGCTGAAGCAGTTAAATCTGGCAGGAAACTTCTCTTTCCAAGAGCAAAACAAAAACAAATGGGATGAAGCTTTCTGCCAAGAGGCTGGATGCTGATATGGCTTTGGCCTCCAAACTGCATCAAACTTTCCTGTGTATCCGCTTATTGTAGCAAAACACATCTATCTTTTCCAGAAATCCTGGGTGGTGGGTGTGAACAGGGCTTCGTTTAATATGGAAAAGAAGTGGGTACAGTGGGACTATGAGAAGTGCACTGAACAGTGGAGGGAGGGTAATTATAGAGAAGCTGTGTAAGCAAAACTGCGATGCAACTAATGTTTATGCCATATACTGGATACAAAACAATCTGAACATTTAACTCCACTTAATTGTAGTGACTGGCATTTCTGTCAACAAGGAACCCCGTTCTGAGCTATTTCTGTCACATGACATGTTGATCAGATTTTTAAAGATTTTACTATTACTCTTCATGAACCACAAGAAATACAACAGTAGATTGCAAGATATAGGTAGATGATCCAACCAACCATCACTTTATTTATATGTATCTCACTTTTTTCCATGTTTGGGTTGAAGAAAGCTTATCAAAAAAAGTCATAAAATACAATAAAATACGTATTGTTAAAACATACAAATTTAAGAATAAAACAGTATTACATAGTAACAAAATTAAAACATCTAGAATTTTATTTTAAAACGAAAATTAAAATAGTATAGCACTTTTTAATTAAAATTAATTTTAAAGGCTTGTTGGAAAACTTGCCACCTTGCTGGTGAACCAGAGAAGCAGCAAAAAGGAGCCATTCTACCTACCTCAGGGAGGGAATTCCAATATGTGGGAGCAGCCACAGAGATTCCTTTTGCCTACATTCCCACCAAGCATGCCTATGACAGTAGTGGGGTATATAAAAATACCTTCTGTAGATTACAAACTTCGGACAGGCTGGCCGACAGAGATGTGGTTCTTGGAATGGCCGGCGTCCTGAGCCAAAGGGGGCTTTATAGGTCAAAATCAGCACTTTGAATTGTTCTTGGAAACAGGCAGTGGAGTTCTTATGGAAAGATAATTCTATGCTCGATGGAATTACTAGCCATTAGCAATTTGGTTGCAGCTCTTTGGATTAGTTGAAATTTGTGAACATCCTTTAAAGGTTGCTCCACATAGAGTGCATTACAGCAGTGGTTCCCAACCTTTGGCCTTCCAGATGTTTGGTAATTCAACAGACTACTGCTCAGCCATCTTAACCAATTGTCAGGAATTCTGAGAGCTGAAGTTCAAAACACCTAGAGGAACAAGGATTAGGAACCACTGCATTACAGTAATACCATCAGAATGTAAATAAAGCAAGTGTCGCCATGGCCAAGTCAGACGTGGTGTCAATATAATTCCTCACTGATAGCTTCCGCTAGATCTCGACCTGCTCAAATATTTAAAATTGTTCGCAACATCATAAATCCAACCCATCCAGCCAAAGATATGGCCAGTCAAGATATTACAGCAGAGACCTTTCAGAGCTACTTCATAAATAAGATCAATCTGCTTCACGAAGGGCTACCTTCCACAGAGGACACATTGAGGGAACTAGAAGCTTTCTGGCCATCTAGTGACAAACTTCTTGAACTTTTTGTGCAATTAGAAATGGAAGATCTGGAAAAGACTCTAGCTGCAGCAAGACCTGCTCCCTCGACCCTTGCTCCTCCCAGTTGGTTAAGGAGTGCTAGGAGGGACTACGAGATCCCTTAAGGGACATCATTAACAGCTCCTTGGAACAAGGAATTTTCCCAGAGTGTCTTAAAGAAGCAGTGGTTCACCCTCTTCTGAAAAAACCAAGTCTAGACGCCACCATACCTAGTAACTACCACCCAGTTTCAAACCTTCCATTTTTGAGCAAGGTGATTGAACGGACAGTGGCGGGACAGCTACAGCAATTCTTAGATGAGACTGCGGGATTAGACCCCTTTCAATCAGGCTTTCGTTCAGGTCATGGGACAGAGACTGTCTTGGTAGCTATTAGTGATTAAATTCATCATCAGACCGGGGCGGATCAGCGCTATTGGTACTCTTGGACCTTACAGCTGCATTCGACACCATGGACCATGACTTGCTGATCCATCGATTGGCTATGTCTGGTGTACGAGGTTTAGCTCTTCAATGGTTCAATTCGTTTCTCCGGGACCGGAGACAGAGGGTGGAGTGGTCAGGCCAAAGCTCTGAGAGCTCCTGCCTTTGCTGTGAAGATCCCCAGGGTGCTATCCTTTCGCCCCTGTTATTTAACATCTACGTCCGACCACTTGCTGGACTAGTGCGGAGCTTTGGCATAGAGTGCTACCAGTTTGCAGATGATACCCAGCTACTCTTGCGTCTCAAACCTGGGACAACCACGATTCCTGAGAACTTTAAGCTGTGTTTGGAAGCAGTGATGAGTTGGCTGCAAGTGAGTAGACTAAAAGTGAATCCTGCAAAAACTGAGATACTCTGGCCCAGCCAGCCACCAGAGTTAATCCAGTCACTGCCTGATTTTGATGGGGAAGTTCTGGTTCCGTCTGCTACTGTTAAAAGCCTTGGGGTTGTGTTGGATTCATCGCTGACAATGGAGGCCTAGATCACTGCCATAAGTAAGCAGGCCTTTTTTCATCTTCGCCAGGCAAGGAAATTGGCATCCTACCTTTCGACAGAAGCATTGGCAACGGTAATCCATGCAACAGTCACCTCTAGGCTGGATTATTGTAACGCCTTATACGCCAGCCTTCCGAAGACAAAAACCCAGAAGATCCGAATGGTCCAAAATGCGGCGGCCAGGCTGCTAGCGGGATCATCTATAAGATCCCATATTACACCGATTCTGAAACAACTGCATTGGCTACCAATAGAACATAGGATCTCTTACAAGATACTGATCCTGACATTTAGAGCTCGAAATGGCCAAGGACCATTATATCTTAGGGACCGCCTCATTCCTTTTTTCCATCAGTGGTCACCTCGATCCTCCCAGGAAAATCTCCTATATGTACTGGGCCCTAGTGAGGTACACCTGGAAGCTACAAGGCGTACAGCCTTTCCAATCTATGCTCCAATTCTGTGGAACTCATTGCCTCCATATGTTAGAGCAATGTCAGAGTTGCGACCTTTTGTAAAAGCGCTCAAGACTTGGCTGTTTGGTTGTGCATTTAAGTAAATCAGATCTAATTTGCCAAATAGTCACTGTTGAATGTTTTTAGGTTGAATGTTTTTATGTTGAATGTTTTTTATATTGTGGAATGATATTTTAAATTGTAAGTCACTTGGAGCACTCTGGTGGAGAGCAACTAATTAAGAAATAAAGTGAAGTGAAGTGAAGAAGTGAAGTTTAGCCTTAACTCTGCAAATACACTCCTGGCCACTCAGAAAACCTAGGCTAGGTGTTAATCTAGCAGTACACTTAAGCTACTAGCTTGTGTCCTCAGGAGAAGTGAAACATCATTCAGCACAGACTGAATTCCTATGACCAGATTTGTCCTTTAACTGCCTAGAGCACCTTTTTGATGTCTCGGTAGAGTTTCACCTTATCTGGTCCATCCCTGGCAACACATGTTGTTTTAGAACAGAAAGTCTCCTTAGACTGAAGTGTAAAGAAGAGCTAGAGTGGATATCTTCTCCATATTCTTAACACCTGAACACAAACTAGGCAACCTGTTCCAGTAATTTCATGCATATGTTATAAAGCATGGGGCACAAAACAGATTGCTGTGGGATCCCACAAGCCCCAGTGGCCAAGGAGCTGAACAGGAATCCTCCAGCCTCTCCAGAAAGAAATGGAGCTCTTGCTAAATAATGCTTTCAAGCCCCATTCTAGCGAGGCAGCCCAGAAAGATGCCAAGGTTGGTAGCATCCAACGCAGCTGAGAAGTTCAGCAGAACCAATAGAGACATACTCCCCAGTCTTACTTCCCAGCAAAAGTCATCTCTCAAGGTGAACAAAGCTGTCTCCATCCTATAACCAGACCTGAAGTCAGACTGAAATGGTTCCAGCTAATCAGTCTCATCCAGAAGTCCCTGGAGCTGGGAGGCCACCACACACTCCAGAACCTTGCCTAAAATGGGGTATTATCCCATAGAGTGGGATCTAAGGAAACATGTTTTTTAAAAGAAAGGCTTTAAAACTACTTCTTGAAGCAGGTTAAGGCCATGTCTTTTTGGAGAGAGGCATTGCATACTCCCATAACCCATCCAACCAGTCTTCTCCTGGTCTCTGATAAGTTAGAAAGGGCAAAGATGCCGCATCCATGTGGTGGCTTACACTACTCCAAGGAGCCTGTTCATGTCCTTAAGCTGTACAATTTTTTAAAAAGACTTCTCTGCTATCTATGTTGCTATGGAGTATGTCCTCAAGGAGGCTGTAGGATACATGTGATGCTCACACTAGCCAATGTTACTCTTGTTGTTATTTCAGTTGTTTAATTGGGACATCAGGACATCCCATCTACTCCATAAAATAGGATGCTAAGAAGTGATTGTGTCCATCACTCTGGCCATTTCCTCATTCCCAAAGCCAAAGAACTTCAATAGAATCGTTTGCTGAGGCACACAGATAATTCCCCAAGAGCTTTCATAAATCCACCAGGATCTACAATCCTCCTGGTATAGACCATCCTAATTAGCCCCTCACGGCAGAGGCTCTAAGACCCCTTCTACACTGCCATATAATCCAGATTGTCAAAGCAGAAAATCCACATTATCTGCATTGAACTGCATTATATGAATCTACACTCACATAATCCAGTACAAAGCAGGTAACCTGGATTTTATAAATTCCTAACCAGGTAGTAGTTTATCCATGATTGCTGTAATCCCACCCAGCACAGAAGACAAGGTCCAGAATGCACCTTGCATTCAGCCCCCAAATAGGGCCACATACCACTTGGAACAAGACCCATGGTTGTTATAGAGGACATTAAGTTTTGAGCCACTCCATTCTGGAAAGCAGATATTAAGAATAATCTTCCTCTGCAGCTAAGAGGGCAAGAGGTGAGCCACAAGGCAAGCTTTGGTGTCATCTCTCCTGTGATGGCCCCTTTGATGGCGGGCCCGCCCACATTGAAACCGAACAAATACTTCAACTGACCCCAGCTCAGGGAAGTAATACTGTTCCCAGGGAAGTAACTGGGAATAGATAGTGGTTCCTGCTGGGGCTGCAAGCAAGTATTCACATATGGATTCCAAAAATCTTGCTGGAGAAGCAGGAAACAAGCAAGCTGCCCCTCCTTTAGCTTCAAGGTGCTGCTCCAGTTCTCTTCACCAAGGTGCTGTCATTGGCCATTAGGGAAAATTCTATTGACATAACTGGTCTTCTCACTGAGGAAATCCTAACGATCTATTGAGAAACTCTATGGCTCTTTGGAATAAAGTTTAAAAAGGAGGTCATTGCTTCTATTTCAAAGGCCCGAGAGATTGCCAGATATTACTACCTAATACGTGTTGTCCACTACTACTTATTCAAGATGGCAGGCTTTTTTTTTTGCAAGCCTTATACTGCTTTTGATGACCTGATTGTTGGTAATATCTTAAAGAACATTTTTATTTTGTATCTTTACAGGTGGCTACTATTTGACAAGTGCATATGGGGCACTTTCATTAATTAAGAATTTCCAAGAAGAACAGGCGGCCAGGCTATTGTGTTCAGAAGCCCGAAATACTCTCAGGCAATGGCATAAGCGGAGAACAACAAACAGAACAATCCCATCTGTTGATGATTTCCAGGTAGATATGTTTTTTCTGCAGCTGTCATTTATATAAGGCAGAGCATCGGCAGGATGTAGTGGATAGATGAATGATTTGGATTACATTGGGTGAAGTAAGTGTACCCTTCAGCTGTGTCAATTTGGCAGGGGTGGTCCCAGTTAATCCACTTTTCCAACTCTTTTTATAAATGTCCCATTTCCCCTCTTTTTTTTCAGGCTGCTGGAAACAGGGGTAATTTGTATTTAGTTGACCTGGTAACTGGGAGAGGAGAGAAGGGGAAATAACATTGATTGTCCTTCCCAGTAAACTTAGGAAAAAGCAGACCTCTGCAGCATAGAAACATCATTGCAAGAGACCATACAAGCAATCCAGTCCAACTCCCTGCCTTGTAGGAAAAAGGGCTCCTAGCTCATCTGCTCAAACTCATTAATAACTTTTGTCATCATTAACACAATTTGAAATTGCTTGTCCTGGTCTCATCTGCGAAACGCCGGAGACTATAAGTTAGTTCACATTTATCAACATCACCCGCATAGGTTCAGGACATCATTAAGTTATATTAAGCAATATTACTTTTTAGCTTTATTACTGGAAATAAGCCAGGAAAAGGAACAAGCTATCCATTGCCCCTTAGGTTAGCAGGGTGGGCAGCACTGGGACATCAGAGGCCTGCTGCTGTCAATCATCCACACTTCTTAATCTCACAGTAACTTGGAAAAAAATGGTTGACTCCAAAATAGTAAGTGAAGCCTTAGAAACTTCCAAAGGGTATGATTAACACCAAGGTGGGGGCTGCGGTGGTGCAATGGGTTAAACCCTTGTGTTGACTGAACTGCTGATCGAAAGGTTGGCAGTTTGAATCCGTGAGGCGGGGTGAGCTCCCATCTGTCAGCCCAAGCTTCCCGTGCGGGGACATGAGAGAAGCCTCCCAGCAGGATGGTAACACATTTGGGCATCCCCTAGGCAACCTCTCTGTAGACGGCCAATTCTCTCATACCAGAAGCGACTTGCAGTATGTTCTCAATTCACTTCTGACATGATTTTAAAAACCCAAAAAACATCAAGGTGCCATTTGTCTGCTATTGTACTAGATACAAATGCAACACATAGTGTGACCAAACATAGGAAAAGATACATATGGCTGCAAGATGGTGTGGTCCTCATTAGGTGGACTTCAACAAGTCACACCCTTATAACCTGTCTTGGGAAAGGGATAACTCTTTGTATTTCACTTAGAGCTCTAGAGAGATTAGTGAAGATGGTGACTGCAATACTTATATGTGCATACTTTCTTATTCATTGCCTGGAGATCCAGAACTGGGAGCAGGAAACTGTTTTATAATCAAAACCTTACCATTAGAATTTCTGATGAAAGTACAACAATTGTTACTTTTACCTTTCACACTGTGAGAGAAAATTCTGCCCTTTGGACATAATAATGTTAGTTTACCAACAATGTAGATGCATATTGAATGTCAGTGTATGCTTTGTGGTTAATTCAACTTTGTGTTTGCTAACGAAAGCTAAAGCGTTGTGCTCCACTTCCTGAATTGTTTTCTTAGCTAGACTTTCCAGTGTTTGGGATCCAAGTCTTGCAAACACGCTGGAGGATGCCTAAGCAAAAATAAGAACATTACATTTTTTTCTCCTTAGTAACAAAAGTCTTGGTAGTGAACACACATTTTGGCTTATATTTGACCTAATCCCTTCCACTACTGACTCATTTCATAGAGTCACAGGACAACTGTGTTAAAACATGCACACTCTGCTCCTTTCCCCTTCCTTCCTTCCTCATTTCTGTTTGCTTTTCTCTGATGTTCTGCCCCCTCTTCTCCTTTCCTTTCCCCAATCCCCCCTTTTAATGTCTTCCCTCAGAGACTATGGAATCCTTATTTCATCTTATCAAAATGTCTGTGGTGGTAGCTTGTGTTATTTTAAAAATTCTTCCCAATTACTCTAATAAGAAATATAACTATAGAGAGACATTTTGAGGTGTACATAAGAGATTTTATAAATAAGTAAATAAACAACAATTACTTGTACTTTGTGCAAAGAAGAGGGGAAAAGAAGGAATAGTGCAAGAAACATGAAACTAGTAAGTATGGAAGCAATTGTGAACATGAGCTCACCAGGGTTTTGTGGTACATAAATTAAAGGCAGAAGAATTCCGAAAGTGTAAAATATAAAGCCAAGCACAGCAATTAGATGACAAGAAAGCTCGCACAGCCCTGACGTAGATGTAACACTGTTTGCATTGCTATTCAAATTCAATTCTGAATAGGTGCACAAATAATTTTTAAAAGGTCTCCCAAACTGTGCTTCTAAATCATGCAAGAAATGGAAGCGAGAATTAGGGTTTGTTTTCTGCAGAACTGCTAAGTGTGATGTTCCTCAGCAATGCCAGTGCTGGCTGTGAAATACATTTGTCCAAACAGAGCTGTACTGTTAGTAAAGGAAGTTTGTTTTTTGTTTGTTGCCTGGGAAATCACTTTTGTTTCTGAGCTCTGCTGAAGAATATAGTAGTATCTTTAGAAACGGAGCCCCAGTGGCGAAGTGGGTTAAAGCACTGAGCTGCTGAACTTGCAGACCAAAAGGTCCCAGGTTCAAGCGGCGGGAGCGGCCGCTGTTAGCTTCAGCTTCTGCCAACCTAGCAGTTCGAAAACATGCCATTGTGAGTAGATCAATAGGTACCGCTCCGGGGGGAAGGTAACGGCGCTCCATGCAGTCATGCCGGCCACATGACCTTGGAGGTGTCTATGGACAACGCCAGCTCTTCAGCTTAGAAATGGAGATGAGCACCAACCCCCAGTCAGACATGACTGGACTTAACGTCAGGGGAAACCTTTACCTTACCTTAGAAACAGAAGATACTTAAGATAATTGCCATTCCTTAAAAAGGCTTGGAAGCCCTCAACAACCTTCTGTATCCAGCCAGTTGTCCATTCATTGAAATCAGAATGGCCATATAATGAGACAGACTGAGCTTACTTCTTTTCAGGAAACAATAATGAAACCTCCAAAGTGTAAAAAAGTTTCAGGCATGTTCTAACAAAGTATAAGACTGAAAGAGCCAAGGAAGAGTAATAATTATTTTGCTCATATGGACAGAAGTATTGTAGACTGGACTTGATGCTATTTGCTTTCACATTTTCTGTAATGTCATGTAAGTCTGATGTATGTTTTTTCTGCCATGGAAACTCATCTGAGTGCTAGCCAAGTGTCTTAGTTCTCACTGTCCCACTCTGTAAGTACCTTCTGGAAGATACTCATCACTTTTCTTGTAGGTAACCTTTCTCTCTTACTGTACTTTTCAATTGGGGAATGCTGGAGAAGTTTCAACAGGACCTAGGATTCCTTGTAGACCTCAACAAAACTAACTTTTGGGGCTGAATCTCCTCAAATGCTTTACCAGTATGGCCACTGGCTATGAGAGATACAGGCAGTTGTAGTCCAAAAAGGTGCATTCATATTGTCTCAAGCACAGTGTGAAGAATTCTGAATACTAATAAGAGGAGCAGCTACCCTATTTCCTCAGGTCTAATGCTCATCTTCTTCTTCTTCTTTTTTTTTTTGCTAAATTATACTGCCAAAATTGAGCTGTGCATTAAATTTGATAGTTGTTAGAATCATGCACATAAACTCACCTGCATAACAAGGGTGGAGGAACCTGGAACCCTGGAGGCTGGACAGGGAGGCAGAGGGGCCTGAAGAAGCTGTCCCTGGTAGTGACAGCACCCTCAGGGCTCCATTGTGCCCAGAGAAGAAGGAAGAGTCCCAGGTGTTGACCCAATAATTCCTGCTATTTAGCCACGGATCCTACCTCCCGAGCAGACCCCATGCCCCCCCCTCGCCATTCACTCACACATGATTCTCAAGTGGCCTCATTCATGAGCCCTTTAAAACCTTCACTTCAGTTTTGAAGGACAGTTGGGAATCACACAAGCCCAGTGGGTTTGCCAGCTTCGGCCTGACCAAGGGGCATGACTTCTCAATGGCCTCATTCATGCTGCCTGTCTTCCTGATGCGCCATTCCTGTGCTGTTGGTTGCATTCCATTGAAGACAAACCCATTTTTTTTCAAATATGCACCTTCAACATTTAGGTGCACATTACATTCAATGGCGCATTCTACTGAGTAAATACGATTAATCCTGTTTGTAATGCAGAAAAAACATGTGAATGTGCAATACTTAAAATAACCCATGTAATTTTGAATATGATTTTTCCCCTCCATATTTTCCCACTCCACAGAACTACCTACGAGTCGCTTTCCAGGAGGTAAACAGTGGATGCACAGGAAAAACCTTGCTAGTGAGACCATATATCACTACCGAAGATGTCTGCCGTCTTTGTGCTGAGAAGTTTAAAGTGGACATTCCTGATGACTACAGCCTGTTTCTCTTTATTGATGACACGTGGCAGCAGCTGACAGAAGACACTTATCCTCAAAAAATCAAAGCTGAACTCCACAGTAGGCCACAGCCTCAAGTCTTCCATTTTGTTTATAAGCGCATCAACAGTGACCCTTATGGCGCCATTTTCCAGAACAACATTGACTACCATTCATAAAGTTGAGGATTTGTATTGTTGTTTTAAGTTGATTGCAAACGTTTGTTTGCTTGTTGACTGGGCTGGTTTAAAACTTAAGTGGTTTGCAGGATTGTGAACCAGGTGCCTAACAAGAACAGGACTCCTTACTGACTGTAATTGACATACATAGAACAATCAGCCCATTGTATGTGTACATGTCTGGTGCCGTAGTGTGGAGCCACAGGAGCTGAACTTAAGGAGAACCATCTCAAAAATGCTTTAGTAGATCCATCTTTAGATCTGTACTTCATATCCTTAGTGCAAGCACTATTTTCATTCAGATAGCCAGACTTTTTGTAAAGTACCTGGCAAGCTGTCCCATGTTACCAATGTACATAATGCTATGCTCTCCGATGCAGGGCATCAGTAAACTCTGTTATGTGGATGGTAACAGCCTTCTTTAAAATAGTTTTTGTGTATATATATATTTTACTGAAGGCAACATGATTTTATATATTTCACAGAAATTTTATAGCAGTTGCAGGTAAACTGTCATGGTTAGTTCTTAAGTATTTTTCTAAGCTATAAATTGTTCTATAATTATGCATGTGATTAACATTTAATACACGAAATGAATCTCTTGCTGGTTTTAGAGTATTACATTGAACATTTCTGTGAATGTTTTTGCCTTTTTCTACCAAGATTTAAGGATTACTTTTAATATGAAGTCCCATTTTAAAAAAAGTTTGGGATAATTCTGTAAGCAGTTTTATTTTTAACACAGGCTATCCAAAGCCGCCTATACACCTGACATAAAGAAATGAATTGATTATATACTGCAGTCTGAGATACAGAAAGGTGAATAAAGAGAATGGGGAGGTAAGAGGATGTAGATAACCTGTTTTGAGGATTAAAAGTGGAAGGGAATGTGCTCACAAGTCCCACTGTAACATCATATTAGTTGCTCATTAATACTCATTAACCGGCATTGTTGCACAGAGCTGGGGACAACAAATGAGGATTGCTGGAGAGGTTAGGGTTGTTGTTGTTTTTATCCTGATGTGTTAATGTATGTTTTCAGAGCGCTGACTGTGTTTCATGTTGGATATTGGTCAGGGTAGAAATGCGTGAGAGTCCTTCAAACAGAGGAACTAAAGTGATGTTGTCAAGATGCCCCTAGTCTGCTGGTTCAGGCTGCTTTCCAAATGGGGGTGATGAGATTGTGGAAGAAACCATTTTAATTTTTAACATATGGTAGTTGTGCAAATAATTAATTGACATCTGTTGTGTTAAAAACAGCAGGAATATGAATGGATGCATTTAATGCTTGTATACACACTGAAGTAAGCAATCTCAAACACATTTGATTGTGGCTGAAAAGATACACATAGTTTCAATAGTTACTGAGATAAAACAATGTATAAATTCTTCTCTATGTAAAGATACTAGAAAATGAAGGCCTTGGGGAAGGTCTATACATGCAACAGAATGATATGGAAGTGAGGTGGTAGAACAGAATATACTCCTTCACTTTGCACATGTGATGTGTGTGTGTTACATTTTTTGAAAGCTTGCAGACTAAAAAAAGTATCTGTAAGCAGAGGTATTCATCCAGACCCTCTCCTTCCTTTGTTTTTCTGCCTTGTGTGCTGGGCTGTTTTTACAAAACAGATTGCAGTGGGTGTTTTGTTTATTTGAGCACATAGAGAAGTACAGTGCCCCCTTTCTATCCATTGAGGTTCAGCTCCAGGACTATCCGTAGATAGCAATAATGGATATCAAGCCTCATTATATAAAACAGTGTAATAAAATGGTGTTCCTTATTTAGAATGGCAAACTGAAACAAATGCCAGAGAGAGCACGAGGGTCTGTGAAATGGCTGAAAGCTACAGTAAGCTTTGCCTACACATCAGCATAGTGGTCAGTGCATGGCAAACTCAACTTTGTGTTTTGGATTCCACCCCCCCCTCCGCCCCCGCCCCCGCGCCGTCACCGGATATTTTTAGTTAATGGTTGGTTGAATTTGTGGGTGCATAACCCATGGATCTGGAGGGCTGGCTGTATTCAAAAATGTTATCTGTTGCCTGCAGTGTGAACTGGTGTAGTCTATTGATTTTCCTCAAAAACCTTGTTCACTTGCATGTGTAGATTAGATTTCACATTGCTATCATATCCGTATTAATTAGGAGTAAATCCTATTGAATTCAGTAGAGTGACTTCTTAATAAGCATGCATTGACTGAAGCCTATAGAAATGGAAAGGAAATACAGAACTCAATGTGCTCTGCTACATACAACAGAACATTGATGACATTTTCAAAATGCATGGAAGCATAGAACGGAAATACAGTCAACATCCAATGATTTCAGAATAATGTCTTTTCTGCCTTAAATACAATGATCTCTGTAATTTGTGGATGAAATCCCCTGGTGGCGCAGTGAGTTAAACCCTTGTGCCAGCAGGACTGATGACTTGATGGCTGGATTGCTGACCTGAAGGTTGCCAGTTCAAATCCAACAACTCTCTATCAGCTCCAGCTCCATGCGGGAACATGAGAGAAGCCTCCCACAAGGATGGTAAAAACATCAAAACATCCGGATGTCCCCTGGGCAACATCCTTGCAGAGGGCCAATTCTCTCACACCAGAAGCGACTTGCAGTTTCTCAAGTCGCTCCTGACATGAAAAAGTAATATTGCCTATACGGATAGTTTGGACATCTGTCAAACAATGCCATTCCCTTCCTTTGCTCAGTTTGTAATTGTTATTTGTTGATATTCTGAAATTACAAAAATAATATTGGTGTCTGCATTTGCAGGTGTGTTCTGTATGTAACAATTTGTAGGATTT
Organism: Anolis carolinensis; assembly: GCF_035594765.1. Taxonomy (NCBI): domain Eukaryota; kingdom Metazoa; phylum Chordata; class Lepidosauria; order Squamata; family Anolidae; genus Anolis; species Anolis carolinensis. The sequence goes on from NC_085844.1 coordinate 138,757,200, forward strand.
GATTTGCCACATATCTGCCACACTGACGTGTGTTTGTATTGTCCTTCATTTTGTAAATGATAAAGCAATAGTTTTGCACATAATACATTGTAATACTTAACTATAGTGTGTGTGTATATTTGTACATGGGAGAGGGGGGGGGGGGAAGCCTTCTGTTTAACTACTTATTGCTTCCTTGAATCTGCAAGACAAATCCATATTAGGTTTCTTAGAGAATGAATATATCTCAGCTCACCTGGCTGACAAAGACAGTGATCACGTGATTTTTAAAGAATTTAGTTAATTGACAAATTTCTGAATTGAAACATGTTGGTTTTAGGATTGCATCTTCAGGTAATGCCTGTTGTGTATAATCTATAATAATGTGTGTTTCAGTCATGAAAATACATCAAGTGACCATGGAGACCAATTTACACATTCGCCTACACATTAAACAGAGTCTCAAAATAACTAAAAATACACCTCTGATTTTTTTAAAAAGAAAACCGGCTTGGATTTGTAGAATATTTCCTAAATTTGATGTCTATTCTGCACACACCCAAGATCCTACTAAATCTGAAGAATCTGTTATGTATTGTGTCTTTCTTGTCATCCACATTCTAAATATCAAGAAGACAAAGTATGCATAGATGTGGGCATTTCCAGGCATCACTTTCATGACAGTGAAAATGAAGTAGGAAGTATCTTATAAGTAGTTCACAAGAAAGACCCATATTATTGGCAAACTAGGACACAATAAATTATGTGAAAAACTAGAGTGAAGACAGAGTAATACATTTCTAAATTCTTCAACTCTGCATTTGAAAAGTTGATCTTGAAAAACAGAGGACTTAAATGAGGGTGAGCACCAATTAAAAACGTGTTTTCACACTGCTTCCTCTTCCAGAAATAAAAGCTTTGAGACAGTGCATATTTATAATAATCCCATTTGCTTTTGCTAAGTTCATATCCCCCTTGCCTCTCACGCACTGATAAAAAACAATTGTTACTCTTACTACAGCTCACAACCAGCACCGGAATATACTTTTCATCCCATTTTCCTTTAAGAAACTTGCTTTAGCAAGGGATTACTATACATCTATTTTTGTTCTGCTTTAAATTCCTGCTCCCTCCAAAGTCAGCTCCCAGCTTGTTTAATAGACAGCACTAACAACTGCAGAACAAGGGAGGGAGGGAGGATCATAGAATCATAGAGTTGGGAAAGACTTCATGAGCCATCCAGTCCAACCCCCTGCCAAGAAGCAGGAAAATCGCATTCAGAGCACTCCCAACAGATGGCCATCCAGCCTCTGCTTTAAAAGCTTCCAAAGAAGGAGCCTCCACCACACTCCAGGGCAGAGAGAGAGTTCCACTGCCGAACAGCTCTCACAGTGAGGAAGTTCTTCCTGATGTTTAGGTGAAATCTTTTCTGTAGTTTGAAGCCATTGTTCTGTGTCCTTGTCTTCAGAGCAGAAGAAAACAAGCTTGCTACCTCCTCCCTATGACTTCCCCTCACATATTTATACACGACCATTGTGTTTCCTCTCAGCCTTCTCTCAGCCAACCAATTCTTTAAGCCGCTCCGCATAGAGCTTGTTCTCCAGACCCTTGATCCTTTTAGTAGCCCCCCCCCCCCCCCCGGACACATTCCAGCTTGTCAACATTTCCCTTCAATTGTGGTGCCCAGAATTGAACAAACTGTTCCAGGTATGGTCTGACGAAGGCAGAATAGCGAGGTAGCATGACTTCCCTGGATCTAGGCATTATACTCCTATTTATGCAGGCCAAAACCCAATTGGCTTTTTTTTGCCACCGCATGACATTGTTGGCTCATGTTTAACTTGTTGTCCTCAAGGACTCCCAAGATCTTTTTCACACACACTGCTTTCGATCCAGGAGTCCCCTATTCTGTATATTTGCATTTCATTTTTTCTGCCTAAGTGGAATATCTTAAACAGTACATAGAACTATATAAAACAGTGGACTGTAGGGAAAAGAATTGAAATGGGCATCTAAATATATTTCTTTTCCCCAGAGTTGCTGTTGTATGCTTTCATGACATTTCTAACTCAACGGCAACCTTTTCTTTGGAAGATTTCTTCATGGGGTGGGATTACCATTATCTTCTGCTAAGAGAGAGTGACTTGGCCAAGGTCATCCAGTGTCTCAATGGGGATTTGAACCCTATTCTTCCAGAGTTTTACTCCATTATTCCAACCCTTACACTATTGGCTGTCCTCTCGTAGTTACACATGTTTACAATGGTAATTATCTTTAATTTTTGGAATTAAAATTTAAGAGGCAGATGGCAGAGATGCTGAAGTATCTCCATGACAGTCAAAGCAAGTTATCTTTCACGAGTAAGTAGCACTGACTTATGTTTTACTGAACAGCACAGATCCATACAAATGCAGCCTTAAAATTATGAATACACAAAAGAATAAAAATACACAAAACAAGATCAAGCAACTGATTAAAACCATTTGCCTTATATATGTGTGTATAAGTCGACTTTGTGTATAAATCAAGGCCAGGTTGTGGGCCAAAATTAGGGATTTTGATATGACCAGTGGAAAAGTCAAGGATATAACTTTGGGGCTTACCCACAGGATCCATTCAGCAGAAAACTTAAAGTGCTAATACTGCCTTAGGGCCAGCCACCCCTGGCCACTGCTGCCATTTTCCCACCCAGGCATTGCAAAAAGTTGCTGGAGGAAGAAGAGGTTTGTGCTTTTTTTAAAGATTCTCTGAACATACAAAACTCCCAAGGGGAGAGCTTACTCCTTCAGTAAAGAACCTAAAATCAGTCCTAAATTTCCCCACTTCCTCCACTTTAACAGTAAAGCACCAAAGAGCCATTGCTGTGGCACAGAGAGCAGAGTGGATCGGGGCATTCTTCAGCCTCTCCCAACCTCATCTGTTCTCCCTGCACCAGTGGAGAGGCATCAAAGGCACCTCTGTGGAGAGATCACAGTAGACCTTTTTCTCTGCCCTAGTAGGGAAGCACCAAACTCCCAACATCTTTTTTTTAATCCACTAAAAGTGAAAAGATGCAATCAGAATCTGTGGTGCTGCTAGTGATCTGTAGTTTGCCATGGAGCAGAAGAAAAACAGCCAAGTAGAAATTCAGAATGATAGCTGTTTGCTCCATATTGTGTTCATGTGCCCCTAAAGCGCAGGAAATTCCAAGAAAGAATAGTCCTTGAATCTGGGCTGCCAAGAGCTACCCAATCTGGCATCCACTGATGTAAGGCCCAGGGCCATCCATAATAAAAAGAAGCAAACAAAGGGCAGCCACTTTAATATTTTGTATTGCTATTTAATAAGGGAGGATCCTAACAGATATGCTCAGGCACTCATGGAAAGCCAAGATAGCCTTCAGCTATTCTGGAAACTTTAAATGAAGAACATCTGGAAAGCTGACCAGACGATTTTATTCTCTTGCATGGACTGCAGGCTCTGAGGTAAAAGAAAACAAGGCTATGTTTCAGGGTATGGCATGCAATGCCTTCCAACTGGTAGCACTAGGAATCTATCTTCTGTAAGCATTAATGTAAAGACTTCTTGCTTTTTGATGTTATCTTTTGATTCTGCAATTTCAGCCAGCCATGTTTATAACTTATATTGCAATTGGTTTTGGTCAATCTACCAACAGACTGATTTCAAAGCTCTAGTTAGATCTTGGATCCCAAATTCGGTTACTTTGAAATTTAAATTTAATTGTCCTTAGTCTTGGTCTCCATGTGGCCAAAATGCAGGGTGGGAGATTGTTCTCTGCCTGCATTGAGATCCCTCAAGTCTACAAGATTAACAACATCTGATTCCAAACAAATGTGACTCCAACATCATCACTTTTATTTTCAACTGTACATTTTTTTAATCTTTTGCATGATGAAGAAGCCAGTGGAGCTCCTAAAGCTTGCATGAAATGTTTTGTGCCTTTTGGTTGGCTAATAAAGATAAAGCTGCTTTGTGGATATTGTTTTTATCTTGGGCTTTCTTTTTAGGAGAGAGAGAATAATTTGTCTATATGTGCAAATATGCTGTTTATTTTATATGCCCATTTAACCCCTTCCTCCCCATTTTGCTTCATAATAATAATAGCAACTTATTCTTCTAGCCTACCACTATCTCCCCAAAGAAACTCGGGACAGCTTACAAAAAGCACAAGATGCCTAAAAGCAAAACATGAAATAAAACACAATATAAAATACAATTGAATAAAACACATACGCATGTAATAATAGCAAAAACTCAGAATAAAACAATACTCAGTGGCAATAGCTAATGTAAACATGGCTAGGCTGTAAACAATAGGGCCAGGGAATGGGAATAAGTATAGAGTTGTAATCATAGGACGAGGGCATGGGATAAAGTGCAAGGCTGCATAACAAATTCACAGCTCAACTAGGGACTAGGTGTTCTCAAAAGCTTTTTGAATAACCAGGTCTTCCAAGTCTCTATGGAAGGAGGACAGTGTGGATGTTTGCCTGATCTCCCTGGGGAGGGCATTCCCAAGTCAGGGGCCACCACCAAGAAGGTCCTCTCCCTCGTCCCCACCACCCGTGCTTGAGACAGTGGCAGGACCTTGCTGGTTCATAGGGAGATGCAGTCACGAATATAGGCAGGACACAAACTGTTTAGGGCTTTATAGGTAATAACCTGCAATTTGAATTGGGACCGGAAACGTATCGGGAACCAGTGGAACTGCTTTAGTAGGGGGCATCGTGTGCTCCCTGTAGCTAGCTCCAGTTAGTACCCTGGCTGCTTTACACCAGTTGCAGCTTCCGAGCCGTCTTCAAAAGCTGCCCTACGTAGACTGCATTGCAGTAATCCAGTCTAGATGTAACTTAGGTGTGGGTCACATTGGCCAAATCAGGCTTTTTGAGGCACGGTTGCAGCTGGTGCACAAGCCACTGTCAACACTGAGCACAGGAGGACCCCCAGACTGCAGACCTGTGTCCTCAGGGGAGTGTAACCCTGTCAAGCACAGGTAACCAACCTATACCCCGATCGGCCTCATAAGCTTCCTTCTTACAATTTGGCCTTTTAATCCCCCTTTTAGCACTTGCCCCGCCAACCAGCAGCGATGGAGGACAATTGCAGACTGAATTTATTTAAACAGAGCAACTAGCTGCAGTCCTGTGCATTGTTGTTGTGTGCATTCAAGTCATTTCTGTTTTAGGGCAACCATAAAGCAACCCTATCTCAGGTTTGTTTTGTTTGTTTTTAAAATATTGTTGGAGATTGTCTTTTACTTCTTCTGATGTAGAGAGAATGAGTTGCCCAAAGCCACCTTGTAGTTTTTATGGCTGAACGGTGAGATTTGACCTGTTTAATAAGTAAACGCCTCTACTACGCAAAGGCAAGGACCGGTTTTTCAAGCTGCAGCAAGATTTTTCTTGATGCAACACAAAAGCCCCACCCATTGGCATTGGGAATCTGAGGACACCACCAGAAAAGGCAATTGTTACAGAGAGTACTTGTATTCCTTTGTTGAAACCAACCATCTTTGGGCATCATAAAGACACGCGATGACTATTTCATATATATCTAAGCTTTAATACAGAAATGGTTAGGAGCTGCATTTATCTTCTGAAGATCTTGAGCGGGGCTCAATCTCCTCAAGCAATTTTTTTGTCCTCATATAATTATCACAGAAAACATATTTGATATTTCATTTCATTTTGTTCTCTGTGTGTGTGAGAGAGAAAGAGAAAGCAAAAAGAGATTCTGCTGTCTTTATGGCAGGGGGTCAATGCACGACTCTTATTAGATTTGGATAATATTTCATGTACTGTATTTGATTATGTGGGCTTCAGGCTGCAAAAGATGAAGTATTTTGGCCACATCATGAGAAGACAGGAAAGCTTGGAAAAGATCATGACGCCGGGGAAAATTGAAGGAAAAAGGAAGAGATGCTGACCAAGAGCTAGATAGATGGATGGTATCCTTGAAAAGACTGGCTTGACCTTGAAGGAACTGGGGGTGGTAATGGCTGACAGGGAGCTCTGGTGTGGACTGGTCCATGAGGTCAAGAATAGTCAGAAATGACTGAGTGATTGAACAACAACAGACTGCAAAATCCATATTATGTCACAGTTATCCCAAACTCCAGTCTCCCTAGGCTTTTTAAAAAACTTCCATCCCCAGAAACTTCAGCTCCTTCGGCCAATGATCAGGGATTCTGGGAGCTGAAGTCCAAAACACATGGAAGATCAAATTATCAAGAAATGCCCCTTCCACCTCAAGTGGCATGAAAGGCAAACCTTGTCAAACCGCCTCAGTGCCCTCAAACCAGCTCAAGGCCAATACCTGGCTGCAGGGAGATGCGTTGCACTTTCACTGACCCACAAATGCAAAACCAAAGGGTGTATTTACACTGTTGAATTAATGCAGTTTGACACCACCTTAAATGACAAGGCTCAATGGACTCAAGGCAGTTTGTAGTTTTACAAGGGCTGTAGCTTTCCCTGGCAAAGAATGCTGCTGACCCATAAATTACAATCCCCATGATTCCATAGCAATGAGCCATGGCAGTAAAAGTGCCAAACTGGATTAATTTGACCCTATGACAGAGTCACTAGGGGCCTCTAGTGGCACAGTGTGTTGAAGCGCTGAGCTGCTGAACTTGTGGACCAAAAGGTCCCAGGTTCAAATCCCGGGAGTGGAATGAGT